>NC_045601.1:600000-900000 GCF_009762305.2 Zalophus californianus | reverse complement strand
CCTGCACGGAGTCTGTTCCTCCTGCCCTGTGGCTTGCTTATTGATCTTTCTAACGCTGCCTTTTGAAGAACAAAATATTTTTTCTTCATTCAGAAATAACAATGGCTAACTCAGCTATCCCCACCCCAAATTTTTAAAAGTATAGTTTCCTTTAAAAGAACTACAGCAAACTGCATGGATTCATTCCATTCTGTGAAAGAAAAATATTATTTTATTTATTTCACAGTAGAAAAAAATGAGTATGGTTTCACTTAGGAAGGCTTTTATTTTCATATTTTCTCATCCATTTGTAATGCATTTGGATCGCCCAGGCTGATCCACTGCCAATGGAATGGGAGTTGGTGTGCTGGGCACTTCCAGTGCAGGTCTGAAAGCAAAGCTTCAGGGCTTTTAGTGGAAATTTTAGTATCTTGTTGGTGGCTGGTAAATATCTGAGAGTCAGAGAAACAGGGGCTTTCTGGATGACAGACAGCTACTGGGTGTTCTGCGAAGAGGGTCACATACAGAGAGGCTGTGGGGACGAGAACAGGACGCAGGAGCAGGAGGAGACTCGAGGGTCTGGGTCAGGGAAGGTGTTTTCAGGAGGGCACTGAGAACCCGTGGAGCTCCACGCGAGAAGGGCTGAAGAGCAGGAGCCATGGACAAGCAGCATGTCAGAGGGGGGCAGCATTACAGCCCGTGAGGGCCAAGGCCCACCTGTGGAGCTTGTCCTTACTGAATCTTACACTGCAGAGAGAGGTAATATGGCATTCATACTCGCCTTCTCAGCCCGCTGTGTAACTCCAGTTTTAGCACCTACGATTCAACCTGGAGCTTCTCTCCGTGAGCGGCTGCCACTGCTCTTCAAACGACAACGACAGCAGCCCCTGTGGGGGGAGGGCCGTGTCTGCACATCATGGTGGTCAGCAGCGGAAGTCTAGAGCCAACAGTGAGCAGGCTCCTGGAGTCCATGCCGGTCAGCCTGGACTCCACCCAACATACACCCTCAGAAAGTGAACAGAAGAGCCGTCCCCTCTCGTGACAATGTTAATTATTTTAGTGCCAACAGAGGAATAAGATGTCTTCCTCCAGAACACACCACCCTGCACTGATGCTGATCTGGACAGAAATGTCCTGCAGGCTGTGCACCCGGGTCTGGGAGCCCTGGGTTTCCCACTCTGATCCTGGGTGCACGTCCCATGCAGCGTGGAGGAGCTGTCCTGCTCGGGTCCACCCCCATGCCCGCGACCACGAGGACGCACACCTGCCTCCATCGCCCCATCCCACTGCCCCTCCTCACCTGTCCCCCTCTTCCTTTGGAGCCTTCCTGTGAGGGCCACCTTTTCTGCACAATCTCAATTTTCTTGTGTTAACTTCAAAATCACGGACAACCATCTTTTCTCCCAAACTCTTAATCACTTCTCCTTAGTGTCACTTGCTTGCTTTATTTCAATTCAGTTCTTGTTCCTCGGGGAACTTCATCCTCCTATCCTGTGCCTCACGTGCCAGGAAGGACAGGCACTAAGTTCCATCCATTCACTTTTCAGTCCTCTGTTGGACACCTCAGATGAAGGGGTGTGCATCAAACAAGCAGGCTCGGTGTGAGCGTGAGAGGCTCTCCTGGCCTGAAGGTCACACCTGTGCCCCAGAACCCCACGGCAAAGCAGACCACCTACTCCCTGACAGCCACTTGCTTGAGGAGTTTCCCAAACAAACCCGGAACCCAGGGAGCTCCCTAGACCCCCGTGCCAGGGGCTCCAGGTGCTCAGAAGATACTGTGAAGCTACTAATAGCAGCAAAATGAAAACCAAGCTGGGAACATACAGAGGAAACAAGTTGACAGGTTATTTCTAAGTAGGGTCTGAAACAAAGTTGGTGCTAAATAAGTTGTTGTGGGAAAGAAGACGGGAAGAAGGCAAGGGGAAACTGAGGCCAGAATGGCAGGGTTAGCATGAGCATGGAATCCCTCCTTTGACAAACATATTTGGTTGAACCACATGAAGTTTCCATTCTTGCAGATCAAAACCAGCTGAATGCTGGTAATTTTATACAGTTTAATCTAATAACATTGAAGCCAAGAACCTGCTAGGTATCTGAAAAAGATACTTTTCCAAACGCTGAGCTGCCTGCTCCCCATGTGAAGCCACTCTTCAAGGCTGATGGGTCTCCGGGTCCAATTACAGATTTTATCAGCTTCTCCATCTAACAATCAGCATTTGCAAAACACTAGTAAACTTTGCTATGCAACACCCAGCGTCTGAAACATGAAGTCAGTTCTGCTTAAGCTCATGAAAAGCAAAATCCCACATCTGAAAAGAATGCTTCACACAGAATGTCAAAGATGAAGAGAAACTTTTTATTCCAGAATTTGTTTAGACCAGCCCTCTGCACAAGGCTTGGGCAGCCCGCGATCACATTCTTGCTTTCTTGTCTACAAAAATATGGGTGTGCCAAGAGCGTGTAAACCCCATGACATATGCCACATAATATAAATTATTTTATCATCCAAATCCCAGAAGGCAGTCTTCACAGCAGCTTAATTACTGAAACTGCAGCAGGCTGGACAGACTCGTGTCTCATCCCCCTTTTCCATCAAAGGTCAGGGCTCACCTGGAGGTCAGTGCCCCTTCCCTCTGGGACACTCGCCCACCAGCCTCCCCACCATCCAGTCCCTGCTCTCTCGTCCACTGGCTGCGAACAGCACACCCACCCAACAGAGCCATCCAGGGAAGCCACACTGAGCCTCAGGCTTCCTACCTGTAACTTGAAGGACACTCCCCCAAACACCCCTGCAGGATCAGGAAGAGGGACAGGCTGACTCACCTTCACAAACCGTAAGATGCTTCTGAGATCGCTGGTTGTCATCTACGCAGTATCTTCCCATGGTCCTCGGGCAGGTCACCTCTGGACCCCACCCCACCCCAGCCAGGTGTCCTCAAGCATCATGCCCCACCTTCAGCACCTCTGTCCTGGGAAAGCCTCATCCCAAAGCCAGGCAGCACGTTTCTCCCATCCACCCCTGAGAGGACCAGATCCTCTTCAATCTATCAACTTGGTGTGTGAAAAGAACGCCTTCAAATGGGTTTTCCGAGACAAAATTCCATCACTACCTCCCTATGATGTAGATTTTGTCAAGTATTTGGAAAATAAAACTAATAATAATTTCTACCAAACTCATAGCATTACCATAAAAATTGGGTAATTATGTGAAATCAAGTCAAAAATGAGAAGTTCTATACAATATGTTATTTTTATTAGTTTTCTCCAATGAACATAGAACCAACCAATTTGGCATTATCGTGCACTTGCTTATTGCTTGAACAGTGTAAGAGCTATATACCACTGATGAAACATAAACACAATGCACCACACCTTCAGCAGCTCAGGCTCCTGCGCCACCAACACCCACAGCCCGTCATGCCCACGGCTGAGGCGGCCCCCAGGCTCTGCCGTCCACACTCCCACTCCTCCCAGCCTCTCACCTCAGCAACAGCTTTTCCAAGTTTACTTTGTCCTGCATTTTCCCTGATGGATCTTTGTAATGACTAGGTTTTTTTTTTTTAAACATTAGCTTTTCTTTAAAATATTGTTTGTCTGTTATTATTGACATTAAATAATTTTAAAAAATTTTTTGCAAAGTCACATTGGATGCAACCGGAATCAGGACTTACTCTGGAGGAAATGTAGATAAAGATGAAGGCATTACGTAAGTCACACACGGAACAGGCACGTCAATGACAAAACGCTGGCGCACCTGCCGGTGGGGATGGAAACCGGCACAGGGACGGTACGAAGGAGTCTGGAGCTTCTTCAGAGCATCAGAAAGAGAACTACCACATCACCCGGCAGTTCCACCTGGGAAGTCCTCCCAGACGAACAACAGCAAGGTCTTGAGCAGATCCTTGCACGCTGACGATGTTCACAGCAGCCACACGCACAACGGCCAAGAGGTCGAAGCAGCCCAGTGCCCGCGGGTGGATGGACGAGCCCCTGGCACCTGCTGCAACATGGGTGGACCTCAGGGACATCCTGCTCAGGGGCGTGAGCCAGTCAGGAAGCTGGGACTCCACAGCTGAATCCACAGACAAGGGGAGGAGGGCAGGGCGGGGAAGGCAGCGGAGGGCAAGCTCATGGGGGCAGTTCTCGTTTTGTGAGATGAGAAGGTTCTAGAGATGTATGCTGGTGGTGACGGCACAGCAAAGTGAGCACAGTTAACACCACTGAACTGGGCCCTTAAGACTGGCTCAGGCGGTGTTTTCATGTGGATTTTATCAGAATTCCGAATAATATGGAAAAAAATTTCAAATGATGTAACTGGAATTAAGACTATTAAATAAGATTCTATGGGTTTCCTTGCCTCATTAAATATGCTTCATTTACCTATTTTTAACTAGTTTTGAAATAATTTAATTTTAACAAAGGGAGACAACAGAATTGCTATAAACAGATAAAATCACTCCCAAGTGTTAGGAAAAATAAAAATGAGTTTTTCTAAAATTTTGCTCCCCCAAAAGTGTGCAAGGAAAGCATGTATATTTATGGTCAGTGTTGAGGACATTCCCAAGTGGAGCCCAGGAGCCCAACCTGGTATTTCTCAGCCCACTGAGAGGGGCCAAGGGATGGGATGGATCATGCTAGAATTTACCAGGGTCTGTCCAGGCCGGCCCCGAGAGGCTCTGTCCTGGGCGGCATTGTGTGTTGTTGGTTATTTGCCATCAGGCACTGTTCTAGAAGCATCCTGACTCTCCTGGGGTCCCAGAAAGACTGGCTCTGGGCCCTTGGAGGGAAGACACCTGCTATCCATCCCCAGGACAGCCATTCGTGCCTGGGGAATTCGTGTGGGACCCTGGGGACCCTGCCTTCACTGGGGGGAAAGGCCCAGAAGCCAAACCGTGTGCAGAGACCCCCATTCACCAAGGAAAACCGGGGCACGCGGTCAGGAGGCCGGGGCGCAGCGCTGCCCACTGCTGTGCGTCCACCCCACAAAGTCTGTTAGGAAACAAACACTAGGCTACTTTTTATTGAAGAACATTCTGTTTCAACTTTACCACGTTCTGTGCACAAGTACTGGAGGCCAACTCCGATCTTCCGGCAAGGGCACCCTTTGGAGAAGCAGGAAACTTACGGGCGTGAGCGTGCCGAGCGGCAGCGGCTGGTGGAGGGAAGGGGCCCGAACCTGGTGGTGCTGAGAAGTAGGACCCCTGCCCTGGCCGGCGCGGCCCCCTCGGGCCCGTGGCCCCCAGCCAGCGGTCAGTTATCGGCTACTAAGAGCTGCAGTTTGCCGTCCAGGCTGACTGTGGCAAGCTGCAATTGAAAACAAGATGCCATGTAGCTCCATCACTTTCATGAACAGAGAATCCTATACGCTTACAGTTTTCCTTATTGGCGATTTTCTAGACCACAGAACAAAATGCATTAACACTAGTAAAATCTATGTATACGGCAGGTACTCCACTGATTGTTGACTGCAGACTACGTCTCACTGCTGTCCTAATACTTGCGAGCGCCTCGGTCAGGATCCATGGTCGACATGCCCGGAAGAGGACAGAGCCGTCTGCATGCCTCGGCCACCTCTCGGCCATGCGCGGGAGCCAAGAAGCCCCATCCTTCTGGCTTCCCACTGCTTGGCTCCCTTGCCCAGGGCGGAGGGCGGCTCACTCGGTGGGTCAGACAAGGAGCCAGGCCCCTTCCTTCCTCCTTTGTCCCCAGGGGCCAGCTACCCACCTGCCCCGTGAGCTCAGGGAGGGGGATCTGTGTTCTGGGGACCAAGTCCAGGCAGCGCCCGCTCACTCTCACAGCAGATGTCTCAAGCGGCGGTGTGCATGGCGGCCTCACCCGTCATTCCCATTTGGACCAAAGGCCAGCCGGCTATGGTGATACTGTGCCTTGCGTTCTGCATTTTGAAACATTACATGAATCACCACTTGGACATCCACTGTGACTTCAAATCCCAACGACTCATACTCTTCTTGCCCAAAGAAGCTACCGCACCCTGACCTATCCTATTATCTAAAACCTGGATGGATTTTTGAATCTGCTCTTCATCTAAATGACATAATCAGCACCACGCCCTCACGATGCTGCGGCTTCCCTCTGCAGCGTTACCTTCCAGCTGCGTGCCCACGGCCACCACGTCAGGGTCCTCACCTCCTCCTGGAGCTGCATGATCTCACCCCCGTGCCCCTTCGCCCCCCCTTGCAAACGTCTGCGATTCAGTCGTCCCAAGTCACAGTGTGACGCCCTTCGCCATCATGGTCAGGAATCTGAACGAGATCCACGAGGTCAGTCAGGGTCCTCGGGTCTCGGGTGGGGTGCCCCCACCCCCATCTGCCTCTGTGGGCGTGGATGTGCTCTCAGAGTCTGTGCCCCCACCGCACACTGCAGCCTCCTGGGCATGTGGGCCCAGCAGGTATGTCCCCAAAGCCTTCCACAGCTGGCCCTTCCCTACCTTTCCACTGTTCTTGCCACTACAGTGAGGCGACTCAGTACAAGTGCGACATCTGAACCAATGCTGCTTTGCTATCTTCAGCCATATTTCGGTATAGTGCCCTCGGTCAGCCCACAGCTGGGGCACGCTGAGCCCCCGGCCGGGTAAAGAATAAGATGACACGAGGAGCAATGTGTACGTTTGTGGCCTTTGATTTTTAAAAGCCTCTGCCTTAGAAAAGGTAAAATATCTGGAGGAAAATAGTCCATAGGAGCCGACTTTGGTGCTTCTGTCCCCACAGATCTAGATGTTCTAAAAATCCCTGGCCAGGAGGAAGAGAGAACAGCAGGGTGCAGATCCCTGACTCCAGGGGTCTGGCCTTCTCCTGGGATCATTCCCTGAGTCTCACCCCGAGAACCAGGTGGCAGACACCAGACAGCTGTGGGGGCTCCAGGAGGGACTGCCGCCCTGTCCCAGAGCACAGTCTAGGGGGCAGCGTGGTGGGGGAGCGACGCAAACCTTCTGCCCCAGCCCTGGCCCAGGGCCTGTCGTGTGTGCTCCAGAAAACTTCCCGACACCCCTGGGGAGCCTGTCTTAGCCTGGGCCATATGACAAAGTACCAGACTGGGTGGCTGATAAACAACAGATGTGTGCTGCTCACACTCTGGGGCCCAGAAGAGCAAGAGTGGCGGGCTCTGGGGGCTCCGTCCTCACCTGAGGAACGGGGCATTCTGCAGCTCTTTTTGGACCCCGAGGGCTCCACCTCATGACCTAGTTACTTCCCAAAGGCCCCCTCCTAACACCAATGCATCCTGTCCGTTGCAGAGCCCAGGTCAGGGTCTGGGGTGGCATGGAGTTGCACTGACCGCCGTCGTGCACTGGAGTGAGCGTGCGGAGACAGATGCTTACCATGGACGGTGCGTCCACTTGGCTGTCCCCATGACCTGGCACCAGCCAGGCTCTGTGTCCCCTCCACCCCCTTCGCCACGCGAGGGCTCAGCTCACACACACTGCTCTGTGCCTGAAGCTCCCTCAGGAAATGCATCCCTGAGCACTCGGCGATCATTTCAAACCATCATTTTTCTTCTTTTCTTAGATATTGTTAGGTTCAAGACATCCCAGTAATGTCTTAGGTGATGATCATCAATCTATCAACAACTTCCTGGGAGGACATTTTATGTTGATTGACACTGATGGGTCTTTGCTGTCATAAATGATTAGGTGAATTCAACATCAGAAATGCAGAAATAGGAGAAGCACCATTTCTGAGTGTTTATAGCACAGCACCATGCCCTGTCTGGCATCTGTCTCTATTGATACTGATGAGGATGTTGGAATAGATGCAGATACCCTGTCTCGGAAGACACTTGGCGGAGCCACTAGATGCCTAGCAGAGGCATCTAGGATTTCATTACTGGATTAAAATTGTAAATCCCGCCGTGATCACGAACACAGACTTGCAGTTGGACTGTTTCTACCATGTACCTGCCGTATGGTGTGGGGCAAGTCACTTCCCTCTACCTCCATCTGGGATATAGACCAGGGTGACATTACTATCCTGGAGTCATACCAGCTGTATCTGCTCATGCGTGTAGAGCACCCACCAGAACCAGACGCGTGGGGTACACTCGACAAACAGAATTGTTGTGGACCAACCACATGAAGGACAGATACAGACAAAAATCTGCAATTTTCAGACCCAGTACACCACTTCCATAGTCCCTGAGAGTGACAGACTGATGTTTGCAGTTCAGATTTTGGCCTGAGAATGCTTATTGTTTTGGAGGGAGAACTTGGTTCTTATTTCAAAGAAATGGCTAAAATAAAGTCAGATTTCACACTGGAGCAAAGCCTCACGTATTCACAAGTCCCCAAATAATAATCTTACGCTCATGGACATGTGTCAAATTTATTTTAAAAATTTGTCTCTAATTGGACTATATCAGAGACAATGATTATAAACCACACACATCTGGGATAAAAAAAATGAGATTTATCTGTTCTAAATACCTCAGTCTGCAAAACACTGCTGCAAACCTCATACTAATGACATCCTACAACATTAATAACCCTTTCTCAGAACCTATCTTCAAAGAACATAAAAACAAGTTTCAGATGGCTGAGGCATTTCTATTTCCAAACTTTTGGAACATTAGGAAAAGCAACAACATCCAGGGGAAAAACACAGTAGCTCTTATTCCTGTGAGTTTCGTTTGAATTTGGCTAGGAATTCAACTCCGGGGGTCAGATCTTCATCTATGTACATGGAATGCAAGCTGTACGTTCCCGGCTGTCTGCACTGGTTGGTTTCTGGGGTGCAGGTGTCCTTCGGGGGTGAAGAGAGCAGAGGGGAGCAGGGGCCAGGCTGCATGCGAAGTGGGGCTGCAGAAACCAGCACACAAGTTAGCCTGACAGACTTGTCGAGACACGTGGGACGTGAGAACGGCGGCAGAGCACAGCAAACAGGAAAGGCAGAGTCCCCAACTGCTCTGCCGAGAGGGACGGAGATTCTGTGAGAACTCACAGGGGGATGTGGCTAACTCTTTCGGTGGCAAGGGACAGAAATCCAACTTGGACAAGTTGAGCAGAAAGGCATTTAATTATATGGTTACTGGAATGTCTAAATGAGCTCAACAACAAAAATGGACTTTGGAGTCAGGAAAAGCCGAAGCCATAGTCTCAACCATCACCAGCACCTGCCCCGGGAATGCTTTCCTTATTCTTCTTTCTCTTTGGAAACCATATGTTTCTAATTCTCTGGTCCACATGGCCAGAAGAAAACAAAACAAACAAACAAAACAAGCAGCAACAAAATCTCATCTCACTTAAGCTCTCAGGCTTCAGCCACTGTTCCCTGGTGGTTCATTTCACTGTGTGGCCCAAACAGGCTCGTGTGTTCAGAAACTTGCTGCTCCTGTGGTAACCATGGGGGTGCAAAGTTCCCAGAAGGGCAGTGAGGCAGGAAGACAAACTGCGAGGAACAGGGATGAGTCCTTTCCTTCATAAAATCAGGACATCCCAAGAGAGGGTGTGCATGCTGTGCACTGCAGCAAGGTACTGACCTCACCACTGCTCTTTCGAGGTTGAGGCTAATGACTCCTGAAGGGACTCGAATTCTGAGCTTGGACGGGCTTCGTTCATGTGTATAGTTGAGCTACAGGAAAACAGAGACATGCCTGGGAAAGGAACTGAAAGCCAGGGTGACACGTTTATGACATCACCTTCTGCCCAAGGAAATCCCAGTTTCTATTAAAGTGTGTGTGTGTGTTGGGCTTTAATTGCCATGTGAACACAGATGGTGAGGATATGGGGTCTCATGATAAAGGGAGTTGGGCCAAGAAACCTGTACAAAGTCAAAAGATTCATGTGTTTAGACCTGAGTGAAGCATGGACAGGGAGGCCACCTCGACACCAGGGAAATGAGACATCTCAGCCTGAGGTGAGGAAATCACCTCCAAAATCCATAACCAAGGACAGCCCGTAGGGAGTTGGCAGTTTTCACTTATGCTATGTGATACAAAGAAATCCATATCAAGGAACTAACTAGCAAAAGTGGTCTTGGCTGCTAATATTCCCAGAGCACCCAGCAGAGCAAACTGAAGACTGCCCAGACCACTCCTCCACAAAAACCATGCAGGACCCTCAAGGATAAGCTCTGCCGAAGGTCATCTCTGGACCTTTCCCTATGAATTAAAGTGGACACAACAGGAATAGAGTACTAGACACAGCCATCAGACATGGTCTTCAGATCAGTATGTTTAAAATGGCTAGGAACATAATAAGAGGATAAGCTGTAATAGTAAAGAACTGGAAGATTGAAAACAACAAAAGTGAAGCTAGAACTAAGAGTCATTGAACATAAACTTTCAATTGATGGGTTAAGAGCTGATTAGAAACAGCTGAAGAGAGGATTTGTAAACTGGAAGGCAGGTGTAAAGAAATCACCCAGAATGTAGCTCATAGAGTTAAAAGGATGGAAAATGTGAAGGAGACTTTAGATGACGGACTGAGTGTAAATATTCATTTAAAAGGAGTTCCAGAAGGAGAGAACAATGAGATTGGAAGAGACAGAATATTTGAAGGGATAATAGCTAGAATTATTGAGAATTAAGGAAAAATCAAATAGTTATTGAGGAAACAAAATGAGCTCTAGGAAAGATAAATAATAATAAACAACTAAATTTATATTAAGTCTCCAGGACAGTACACACAATAATCTTTCTCCGTTGATGGTCTCATTCTGAATCTTTATCACATGAAGTGGGCTTATGTAAATACAAGCACCCACCCCCACTCAGAGATTTGGTTTCAGTAAGAGCAGGTGAGGCACAAGGGTGACACTAAAACACAGGCCCTGGGACACCTGAGAGCTCAGGTGGTCATGTGTCCTACTCTTGATTTCAGTTCAGGTCATGATCTCAGGATCACAGGTTCAAGCCTCACATCAGGCTCTGCACTCAGCATGAAGTCTGATTGATATTCTCTCTCCCCCTCCCTTTGCCCCTCTCACTTGTGCTCACTCGCTGTCTCTCAAATAAATAAAATAAAATAAATCTTTAAGAACCACACACACGAGACACCTGGGCAGCTCAGTTGGTTAAGCGTCTGCCTTCGGCTCAGGTCATGATCCCAGAGTCCTGGGATCAAGTCCCACATCAGGCTCCTTGTTCAGTGAGGAGCCTGCTTCTCCCTCTGCCTCTGCCCCTCCTCCTGCTTGTGCTTGCTCTCTCTCTCTCTCTCTGTGTCAAATTAATAAATAAAATCTTTAAAACACACACACACACACACACACACACACACACACACACACACACACACACACCCCAAGTGACTCTGAGGTGCAGTAGGAAACAAGATCCATTTATTTACATACTACTCATTTTTCAGTTTTAAATATTACTGTCAGTTATTGACAATTACCTTTGTCATGGTGTCCTTCATTAAAAATCTTTAATTTTTATGAAAATAAATTCATCAAATTTTCTCTCATGTTTCCTGCTTTTCAAGTTTTTTTAAGTTTTATGAAGTCTTTCCAAAGCACAGGTCACAAAGCTACTCTACATTTTCTATTTATTTACAGTTTTACCTTTCACATTTAGATATTTAAATCATTAAATGTATGCATGTTTAAATAGAAATACAATTTTCTTTTTTCTCACTATAGAGATCCAATTTTCCCTAAACATTGTACCAAATAAGCCATCTTTTCCCCATTGTTTTATGGTGTCATATTAATATGTATTGAGTCCCCAAATATACACGGGTCTCTCTCTGAATTCCCAATTATATTCCTTTGGCTTTATTTCAGTTCTTGAACCAATGCCACATTATTTTTATTTCTATGGTTTGTGATATCTTAATGTCTTAATATGTCTTAATAACTGATAAAGAAAATACAAAATTGACTTTTCCTTTTATGGATCTTTTTTCTCCAATAAATGTTTTTTGGAATTAGTTTACTGAATCCTGATGGAATTTTTATTAAGACTGCAATAAATTTATAAATCAGTGAATAACTGGCATCCTTAATTTAAATTATGAAAGGATATGGAATACTATTCAGATCTTCTATGTAGTTTATTAGAGTTTTAAAGTTTTCTCCATAGTTATTTGTTTTTCTTAGTTAAGCTCCTAGATATGTTCAAGTGTTATTTGTTATTTTAAAGGAAATCTTATTTTTATTTCAATTTCAGTTAGTTATTACTGGTATACTGATTGTTGTAACTAGATATTACATGAAGCAACCTTAGTGAAACCTTGATGAATTGTATTACTTCTAAAAGCTTAATAATTCTATTAGTTTTTTCCAGTTAAATGAATCAAATCATCTGCAAATAATGAGTTTTGTTTCTCCTCTTCCAAGCCTTTTTACTCTCATTTGTTTCTCTTTGTTTTATTGATCAGAATCTCCAATATTATGTTAAAAGGAGCTGTAAGAGTAGTTATCCTTGTCATATGCCTGATCTTAAAGAGAATGCATGTAAAATCCATTAAGTATAATATTTTCTATAGATATTGGCATATAAGCTTTACCAGATTTAGAATCTATATTTTATTCCTACTTTGTTAGATTTCCTTTTAATCCTAAACAGTAATGGATTTAAATGCTTTTCCTGCATCTACTGAGATAACACAAGATGTTTTCTCTTTATCAAAGTATTGAATTAAGTCATTAGATTTTCCAATGTTAAACCAATCTTGCATTTAGAGATAAATCCTACTTAATCAAAATGCATTTTTAAGTGCACAGCTGAATTCAGTTGGCCATGTTCTATTTGGGATTCACATAGGCTTGTCCATAACTGAAATAGGCATATAATCACATTTTGCATTATATACAGCTGGTGTTAGAATAAAAAATACCCTACCCTCATTGTGAAACAAGGGGAATTCTTATCCATTCAGTTCTGGTGGAAGGGTAAATTGGTCACTTGGAAAACATTTTGGCACTTGCCTTATAAAATAAAACATACATTTCATATACAACCCACAAATCCCATATGTAAGTTATTTATCCAAAAAAACTAAAAACATGCATTGGCACAAAGAGGTTGTTCATGAATGTTTCTGTAGCTTTACTCATAATACATACAAGCTGGAAACTTCCACAAATTGGTGAATGTATAAACAAGTGTGAAACCATATGACGGAACAAACTACTGATACGTGCAACAATATACAAAGTCTCATAACCATTATTCTACATGAAAGAATAAACATACCAAACACAGTGTAATATTCAAAGTATATGACTTCCTGAAAATATATAAGGAACAGAAATCAAATCAGTGGCTGGGGTAGGAAGAAAAGGTTGGCTCCAAGGGGCTCACAGGACCCTGGTGGCAGATATTCTCCATCCTGACTCTGGTGGGACTTAATATCTCGTGGGGGACATCTCCAACATGACTGTGGGGCAGGCTGTACGGTTGTATCCACCCCGTAACTCTTATTGAATTTTATACCACATAGAATGAACTTTATGGGGCGCCTGGGTGGCTCAGTTGGTTAAGCAACTGCCTTCGGCTCAGGTCATGATCCTGGAGTCCCGGGATCGAGTCCCACATCAGGTTCCCTGCTCGGCGAGGAGCCTGCTTCTCCCTCTGACCCTCCCCCCTCTCATGTGCTCTCTCTCTCTCTCTCATTCTCACTCTCTCAAAATAAATTAAAAAAAAAAAAAAAGAATGAACTTTATGTAAACTATTTATCAGTAAACCTTAACTTAAAAAATATAATAAATGAGGGGCACCTGGGTGGCTCAGTTGTTAAGCCTCTGCCTTCGGCTCAGGTCATGATCTCCACGTCCTGGGATTGAGCCGCACATCGGGCTCCCTGCGTAGCAGGGAGTCTGCTTCTCTCTCTCTCTCTCTCTCTCCCCCTCTGCCCCTCCCCACTGTTTGTTCTCTCGCTCTCTCTCTCTCTCTCTCTCCCCCTCTGCCCCTCCCCACTGTTTGTTCTCTCTCTCTCTCTCTCTCTCTCTCTCACACACACACACACACATAAATAAATAAAATCTTTAAAAATAAATAAAAATATAATAAATGCTACCGAATGTTAGACTAAGTGAAGTAGATAATGGGAGTTGCCAAAGATTATTTAAAATAAATCACATCCAAAATACCAACTAGGTATTAAAAAAAAAATAAGCCTTTGTATTCTAAGTCATGTGGAGGCTGCAAATAAAAATGTTTGTGCCTCAGGTAAGTGAGACTCACTGCTACAGTAATACTTCATTTGAAGAAGTAAGAGTGTATGTCATAAACCAGATTTTATAAAACTTTAGGTGTTTGCACATGCAATACATAAAAGAAGACTGCTTTTCAGTGTCACACACCTTCTGTTCATACAATAGAGAAATCCTGAAGAATGATTAATAACCAGAGGTGAAACAAATTTGGTTTCTGTTTTCAGCAGGCACTGAAGAGAACAGGGAGACTGAGACAAGCATTCTGGGCTGTAAATCCAGACTTGCACTGGGCCTTCATGCACATCTAACATGATTCCAGCTCTAATAACACAGGTTTTTTGCTAAATTGCTTAATGTTTGCTCGTAGTCCTCCTGCCTCACACAGGCTCCATATATCCTGATTTCCTTTTCTCCGTGTCTCCACAGTGCTGAGACCTTTCCTTTACTCGCTGAGGACCACCTTCCCAGTGTGCGACAGGTGGGGCAGATCATTCAGCTCTGCCTACGATATTTTATTATCTAAACAGGTCTGAAAATAGCCACTTTTCTCCAAATTCAAGATTCTTTGGAACCTTCACACTTTCCCTATTCCCTATCCGAAATGTACGTGGCCCCTCAGTCATAAAAGACAGCCAAGCACTGCACTCAGCAGAGCGTGGGGTGGGCTTCCATTCACCAGCTGTGTCACCCTAGTGACACCATAGTGGCCACGTGCGCCTCGTCTCCATCTTAAAATGGGGATAATAACAGCATCCACTTCAGGGAACCTATCTGAGAACTACGTGAGTTAACATAGAGTCTTAGAACTCTGCAGCATATTGTAAATACTACTACTTTCATAAAAATCACCCTCCTCGAAGACAACCAGGACTGTGTCCCCTCCACTTTGAGCAGAATGTGGGAAGATGCCATTTATAGCTCCAGGATCTGTAGGTGAGCTCCATGTATGTCCTGAAGGAAACAAGAAAGGAGCACTTCACAGAGAGAAGGAGCACCAGGTTGAAAAGTCAAGGTGAAGTCACCAAACCTGGTTGTGTTGGACGTCAACCCTGAGTCCTGCTCCGAGGCTGACCTGCCCTCCTGGGCCTCCCATCTTCACGGACGCTTCATCTAACACAACAGGTGTGAAGGAGACAAAACCCAGATGTGCCATTGGAAGGAAGAGAGAAATTCACATCATCATTCAGTTGTGACGGACATGGATTCCTGCCTGATGAGAATGTGTGTTTGTGTGCAGATAAGTCAGCTGCCACTCTCTGTTTCAAAGGTTGCCAGGATTTGCCCTTTTGTGTGCTTGGGGAGATCTCTGTGGTAGATGACAGGAAAGGTCTGGAATTTCTTCACAAAGAAATCACTGTTGAGCCTCATCCATCAAAGAAATTCAGAAATGAGGAGTCTCTCAAATGTTTCCTAATGCAGAATTTTTTTTTTAATTTTATTATGTTATGTTAGTCACCATACAATACATCATTAGTTTTTGATGTGGTGATCCACGATGATCCATTGTTTTCATATAACACCCAGTCCTAATGCAGAATTTCAATGCAGAATTTCAAGATGATATTCAATGTTACTATTCTTACCAACTGTCTCAAATATGATCATGGGCAGCAAACTTGAGAACCACTGGTCTGTGGCCAGTGTAAATGCCTTTCTCCATGTGCAGAACATAAGGTGTCTGTTTTGATCTTGCTTCACCCAGGATTAAACCTCCTTGTCCTATGACATTTCTGAATATTGTTTGTTTGGGGTTAGCAGATAACCGAACGGAGGACTCTCCAGCTCTCTTTCCCTCTTTAACCTTGTAAATGAGACTTGGATGCCAGTAGGGATAAGACCACCAACGATCTTGCTGTGACTGAGGTGGAAAGGACACAGAGTCCCAAGCTAGTGGACCAGTTACTGAGTAACCAGTAACCTCGGGTAAACTATTCAGTCTGCCTGAGCCTCAGTTTTACCATCTGTCAAGTGGGGACAACAACGTAACCATGCTTCGGAACGTGGATTGATGTATGCACACGCATGACACATACAGGAACATAAGTCACTTCATAGCAAAATGATGTGTCACATATAAGACATGCGGTTGATGTGGGGTCACTCAGGTGGCCGCTCTGTCTCAGTTCCTGATGTCACAACACTTGGAACCCCTGAATATGAAGCATTTTCATGCCCACATGATGCTCTGCAACCCCTTGATCAAACCCTTCCTAACTCCCCAGTACCTGCTTCTGTTGATACATCATCATTAATTTGAGTCACACAATTCTGTAGGTGAAGGTAATCTTAGAGAAAAAACTAGTGTGGTTTTCTTTTTTTAAGTCGTTAATCGGGTGTGTGAAAAGCCGCAGAGCTGAAAGGGGCGGATCTGGGTGGGGTCCCATTCCTCTACTGCGTGCAGACCCTCCAGTGGGTCCTTTACTGGACAGGCTGCTCAGTGTCTGCAACAGAAACCAGAACAAACAGGTACCCAGCCTTGACCAAGGCAGTAAGGGCGAAGATTTAAACTAGCTGATATTTGACAACATTCGTTTCATGAGCCATCGTGGCAGAAAAGAACTAGAGAGCACACCCTGTTGCCCCATGTTCTGTCTGACGGATTTCAGAAACCTGTAGCATCACATGCCGCCTCAGGGTTCAGCCGGCCTCTCTGAAGAGGCATTTGTGACATGTGACCGGAACTCCGTGCCTCCGCCCCAGGCCACCGTCCCGATCACCCAGGCTTCATGAGGGGCAGTGGCTATCGGCCAGAGCCCGCTCCTTATCAATTAGCTCAGAGTTTCCGGGATGGGCAGACGGGCCCACTGTGCAGCCAAGACAGAGCTCTCGGAGACTTCAGTTCTATAATTTCATTACTTCTCAAACGTTTCTAGTCCAGGGTAAATATTTCCACTTTGTTTAAACTTGCCGAAGTCCAACACGTGGCAACGTTTCATGGTCACCTTCCAGCCCCTCCCCTGGCTTGTTGCAGTAATTCTACTTTGCGAACTCCACGCTAGCGGTCTTTCTGCCCCGTGTGCAGGCGGTGGGGCAGGTGCAGGCCAGATTTGGACAGGGACACATGGGCCCACCCAGGTGGGTTCTCCCAGGTGAGTCAGTGCTGAACGGTAGCCCAGGCCAGTGTCAATTCTGGAAGAGTCCGGCTGGAGGGCAGGGCCGCAGAGCATGAAGCGCCCACACAGATTCTGTGGCACATCTCCTCAGCACAAAGGCTTATGCCCAGGTGTCCTGGCAGGAATGGGATGCAAGCAATTGTGTCCTTCCCGACCCTGAAACGTCCCTGTGTTGCTATGATTTAGCCTGTGTGCTGTGGGCTCTGGGCGGAGCAGTTCAAGCTGAAACTGCAGCGACCCACAAACTGGCCACTTTCTAGGCAAGCAGCAGACGGGCCTGGGCGAGGCATATGTACCATGTTGGTTTGTCTCTGAGAAGCTCTGGGATCCTGCAGGATGAGCTCAACTTGTGACCATGCAGATACTCTCTCAAGTAGCTGCTCTACAGGTTGGAATGCAGGGATTTGGGGTGTGGGGAAAGCTCAGCAGGGGAGCCCCTGGATTCCCAGCACACCCTCCACGGAGTGTATGCTGAGCACACTGTTGCTTCTGTGTTTGAAGCAGGGAAGTAGCACTTTGTCAGCTCTGCACCTGCCCGACAGATGGAAGAAGGCTGCTGGACTCCGCAGAGTGCAACTGCACGTGTTTTAGAGACACAGGTGCAAACCAGACAAGCAGCTGGGGGTTTTCCTAGGCATCCTCAGCCTCCAGTATGGACGGGCAGACCGTGTGCTTTGAATAACTATCATGTATACAGTAGAGTATCTGTCTTACCTTCCACTTCTAAAGCACCACGGAGTGTTGTCACAGCCCCAAAATCTCCAGGGAATGAAGCATCGTAACCCCAAACCACCACAAACTCCACCATTGTTCTTGATGGGGCCCAAGTTTAGGAGCTAAACTGCCAAAGAGCAGATCCACTTTACAGGCTATTTTAGACTAACCACAGGTCCATACGCGCACACAATGCACGCTGCATAGAGAATACTGTATGGGGAGAATCACACACGTGTCTTATCACATAGAAAATGTGCTCAGTGTTACAGACCCAGGGACATCTGTAAAAGGAGGAGGAAGGAATTCCAAGTGCCCCCGGAAATGAATGCAGTCGGTGTGCGGTCGGCACCTGAGGAGGAGCTGACCGATGGGAGAATGTGGCCGTCTCCTTAAGGGTAACGCACTAGAATTTTTAGTAGGTTTTCTTAGACTAAGTGGAATGAAATTCATGGCAATGACTCTAGAGGGTGCCTACTTTGGGGGTAGGATGGACAGTGTGGGTACTTAAAAATTATTTTATCTAAAATGTGAAGTCCCAAATTCCTAACCCCTTTACAGTTATATTAGTCAATATCTAAAATGCAAATTCTAGTTAAGATCAAGTTTTAAATTCATGCTTCAAAGCATCCCCTTTACTTCAAACATATAGAAATTATATATAAAACATAACACAAGAAAAAACAAACTGGCCTAGCCGGGCTCCAAACAAGATAGCTTCTCCAGAGCAGGAGTGAGACAGAAGCACACGTGTGCCGTGGCCTCCTGGCCTGTGGCAGGACAACACACAGGAACACTCCACAGACCGACGGGAGCCCAGGTGCCAGCCCCACTCCTGAGGTGCGGCCAGCCCTGTGCACACTGGGGAGTTGCCGACCAGTGTCCTTCCACCATAGGCAGGAACACTGCACCCAGGCCCCAACAAAATCCAAATCCAGGGAGAGAAAAGTGGGAAAAGAGAAAGCTGGAGCATTTTTCTCAACTAAAAATAAATCTGTAAATTAAAACTGCAAAATGCATATTTACATGGAATGCGAAAAAGGTAGACTGAGTAATGTGGTCTGAGAAATAATTCAAAATAAGTATGTTTATAGTTGCCAAAGAGATGAATGGACAATAACCAAATAACAATAAGAAATCATTTTATAAATTGTAATCAATGTGAAAGGATAAAAAGCAGAACATTGCTTGCTTGGACAAAACACACTTGAAGAAAGGACTAGTTCACAAGAATATAACATGATGGGATCACCCAAAATTCCAGTGAGAGACAAACCGGTTTAAGAAATACAAAAGATCAGTTAAAATCCATGAATGATACCTGGAGAGTTTAAAAACTATACTGAATGGAATCCAGACCACTAATGGCAACGCTGGAAAAACAGTATTTGAAAACCTAATGGACATAAGATTCCTCATCAGCGACATTTGCTATCAGAAGGCAACGGAGGGGCGCCTGGGTGGCTCAGTCGGTTAAGCGTCTGCTTTAAGCTCAGGTCATGATCCCAGGGTCCTGGGAACGAGTCCCGAGTCGGGCTCCCTGCTCAGTGGGAAGCCTGCTTCTCCCTCTGTCTGCCACTCCCCCTGCTCATGCACTCTCTGTCTCTCTCACAAATAAATAAATAAATAAAATCTTAAAAAAAAAAAAAGAAAAAAGGCGGTGATGGAATAGTGTGTTCAGAGTGTCAACATCAGGTGTAGATATTTATGTTGAGCTCAACTATCATTTTGGTGTGAGGGCAAAATGGAGGTATTTTCAGATACACAAAGACCAAGATATATTATCACTTAATTTCAAAACCTTACTGGGACAAGAGATCATGAAAAAAATGTATTTCAGCAAGATGAGAAAACCTAGAAGAAATGAGATTCAAGAGAAAACCAGTGACCAGAATTTTACCAAAACCCCAAACAATGACCACAAGCTCTGGACAACAATGCTCTCCCAGCTCTGTGCACCTGTTGAGCTCTTGTTCTTGTCTGGGAAGAAATGATACAGAGTAACTTCAGATTTTCTTCAATAAAATTTATAGCTAAGTATATAAGTTACAATATTAAGGGTAATAGTTACAATAAAATAGAAGTATAATCTTTAGCTTTCAGCTAAAGCCAACACTAGGAACAATATTAAAAATCAAGCTTGCAGAGAAAAATAAACAAAAAAACCAAAGTACTAGGATGAAAAGCAGCAAAATCCATTTGTAAAAGTGAGTCTAAATAAGTCAGTAGTCCAGAAAATGGTAAATGTGTGAGGCTGTCCAGGTGAAAGACAGTAGACTATCACCTGAATTAAGAAATTCAGCTGGAAGGACTGAAAGTAAGTAGGGAAGGGGCTCCACGTCAGCGCGGAGAAGTGTAGGCTGGTTTAGCCCTGCTAATGCAGCAGAAGAACATCACTGTAACTGCAAACCGTAAGGCAATAAGAAAATAATACACAGCAGGGTCCCGGCAGACAACAGCAGGTGGTGTCCAGGAGCCCTGCAGGGAGAAGGAGGGCAGCAGAAACGCAGGTGCATATTTTCCTTCACATCAATTCTAAACGTACGGAGAGCACAATGATGTTACAGGTTCAACCCCACAGCTGTGACACAGCAGACATTACGTGGAATCCTGCAACAACAAGCCCATGATTATATATGTTTTCCAGACACACGTGGAAATTTCTTAAGAACTAACCAGGAAATAGATCACTGTCCCAGGGCCTAGGTCATACGAATCTTTGGAAATAACTGATTGGAAGTCACATGTTTTGGGGGGAAGAAAAGCAACTCACTGAGAAAAAAAGGAAACCATAAAGGAAATTTTGAATAGTTAAAACTAATTTAAACCAAAGTGCTTCATGTCAAAACCCATCGGCTGAAACTAAGCTGATACTTTGAGAGAAAGTTATAGCTTTAAATGCAAACATGAAAAAGAGTCTGAAAATAAATCAGTGAAATATTCATCTCAAAGAGTGGAAGCGTGTGAATGAACGATACTAAATGCAGAAGGAAGGAAACAGGAGGAGAGACAGCATCAGTGGGAGCAGAGAGACTCCCGTGAGCACTAGCACCAGGTTAGCCCGCGGAGCCAGGCCGTTAACAAGCGGGTCGCCGTACTTTACTTGGAATCTGAAAAAGAAAACTAAGCTATATTTGAGTCATGGTTCCAGGTGGTGACCTGGGCAGGATCTCAGGTCCCCTCATGACAAGTGGTGAGAATAATGCCCCTCCCGTTAGGCGATCATGGAGTTAACTGAAAGAGTGTGCAAGGAGCGGTTAACGGAGTTCTCCGTCAGTGTCGGGTGGAACAAAATGAAGAACGGCAGGATTTAGTCACAGAGATTAAAATTCCAGCCTGGAGAATTAGCCAAACCGATGATATGCACACGAATCACCAAAAATGTGCTTCCTGGATCCTTGGATCTGTTGCAACACAGGGTTCCGTCTGCTCATCTCTGAACAGGAAGGTGCGCGGCTGCTGAACCTCTGTGCGCCAGGACCACTCTTTCTCCGTCAGGCATGAATCTGAAGCTCAGGTGATCGATACACACTGGAGAATGCACAGCAGCATTTATGACCTGTGGGACAATCTGTGCCTGTAGGCACTTACACAGCACAACACAGTGCGGAAGCAGAAATTGTACAGACATTAGATAAGATGCATAATCTAAAAATCATGATTGTAAGTGAAATTGTAAAATATGTCATGGGATATAAAAAGCAAATCCTAGAAGTTGTAAGTTCATAGAAACATGGGAAGTTAAAGACACGCATATGCAGATATGCAGTGCCGGAGGGCTTCCTGGGGTATACTGCTGACTAGTCACTTAAGATTTCTTACTTCAAGAAGTATTTGCCTCTGCTTAAAATAAATAAAAGAAAAGAAAATGGGAAACAATCAGCTCACACATCAACTAATGAGGAAATGAAGGAATCAGACTCATGGCTGAATTAGCACTAAAATAGCTGATACGATCTTGGAACGCAAGTTTCCACGAAGAAAGTCAGACTGTAGGTAGTGACGGTTGACAGAGTGGTTGGGCAACCATGTATGTGAGTTCATGAAGTGGTGACTCAAATCAAGAAGATGTCACTTTTCCCCAACTTGGTCTATAAGCTTAAAACGATTCTCAAATCTTCAGCATTTTTTTTTTTGTTTTTGTACAGATAGACCTAAGTTTCTTCTTAATTTTGTACAGGAAGGCCACAAAATAGTTGAATAGATGAAACAGTGTTGAAAAAGAGAGACCAAGCAGGAAGAAGGACCCTCCTGCGCACGGTGGGGTTCAAAAGGAAGGGGTTCGGTGGAGAGCCAGCACGCAGGCCACCGGGCCAGAAGAGCTACCCAAGGCCGGCACACACAGCCTCGGCGGCTGACCCCTGATGAAGGTAGCAGGGGAGTCGGGGAGGGAGGACAGCCCCACCGGCAACTGGGGAAGGAAGAACAGCGTTCGTCCCACTTGGCTGGGGGACATCGAGCACAGTCCGGACAGCAGTACACACGCAGCTGCCGTGGGGATGCAGCAACCTCTGCACACAAGCGCTCAGCACTCCGCCACTTGGGAGTATGGGGCACTGCAATCTGGCGCCCACTCTGGGCCCTAAGACCACTGACAGGCACAGGGAGTCTTCAGAGGACAGCATCGCTTGGAGAAGCCAGTCATAGAAGGTTACACAGTGGGACTATAGAACGTGCTTGACGACATGATGGAAACAGGAACAGACCGGCTGCCAGGGGTCAGAGGAGGCCTGGGGGGAGTGGGTGTGCTTGCAAAAGGGACCCAGGAGGGATCCTTGCGGTGACGGAGTGTGCTGGATCTTGACTGTGCTGGTGGATGCACATGTGATAATACAGCATAGACCTTGGTGCTGAGTGCACTCACACTCACACTCATGTGCAGGTCACGTGGGAAACGTGAACACTATCGGCAGATGGCATCAAAGGCAGGTCCCGCATCGGCCCAGAAGTGTGGGCGTGTCTTACGCCGGACAGTAATGCTGTGTGTTTCTGAGCTGAAATGGAGGCTGTGCTCACAGCTCACCGCTCCTTGTACGAAAGGCAAGCGGTCCACCGCGATCCAAGGTAACCAAGCTTCAACCCTGCAAAGCCTCACACAGCAAGTGTGGTGAACCTGTGTTCAGGGCAGACCCCCTGCAGGCAGCAGGTCCCTCCACCTGGACACCTGGAGCCGGCACTTGCCCGGTGCCACGGAAGGGAGCTTGCATGCATGTGTCCAGGATTCCACCCGGCCGCATCAGCACAATGTGGGGAGCATGTGGGTGGCCGCTCGGGGGCCAGACAGGACGGGGAGAGGCTACCCTAGGTGGCATCTGATGTCTGATGGCAGTTCTAGCTCCCAAGAGGCTGAGTCAACCAGCGCCCAACAGTAGCCTGTGCTGAATGCGGTGCATGTGCCAGAAGCATCTTGGAATATTATCCAGAAAGAAATCCGAAGACTGTGCTGCTGGAATATGGACCCATTTGTGATGCACACCATACCCAGACCATGGCACTTGCCTATATGACAGCCCTTCACCGCGGGGTTGGGAACAATCCAGCAGAAAAGCACACGTGTGAACAGCCCTGTGCCTGGAGCCTCCGTGGCCAGGGCAGCCGAGGCGGATGCTGCCGACAGGCAGGCTCCTTGGGTCCCCGACGATGCCTGAGCCAGGTTCATAGGCTGCCTTGATCCCAGAGGCTCAGAGGACACAGCCCGATCACAGGCTGGCCCCGTTCAGGCCTCAGGCCCCGTCCCCCGAGAGCAGGCAGGCCAGGATGACGGCCTGGCCCTGAGGACACCCCGGCCCCTCTCAGCTCCGGGTGCAGGGGGACCGGGGCTGTCGCAGGAGAGGAGGATGGTGTTTTCATCCGCGGGGGATGTGCAGAGATTCACGCCACTGCCAGACTCGGAAAACGAAGACTTTTGTTTCCTGTAATCCCGATGTGGCCTGTGTGGGAGAACAGTGGCAAGCCTGAAAGGGAGCATGCCGGTGCAGGTGAGTTCCGGTCCGGCAGGGCCGGAGGCCGTCTGCGCCAGTCTCAGGACCACCGTGTGCTGCCTCGTCTGACCTTAGGTCTCCCCGGCGTCACTCAGCAGCACCCTGTCTCCCGCCGGCCCATGGCCTCGAGGGCCCCATGCAAACAGCACCGCCCGGGGTGAGCCTTGTGAGCTGGAGGCTGGGGGAGAAAACCTCCCAAGGCCCGGGGGGGGCCCTCCATGCCTCCTGTTGTCCACAGCTCTCACGGAAGCCTCTCTCGGCTGGGTGAAAATGGGCTGCACGCTGCTGTCCCGGGAACACGGGAAAGGCTGGAGGTCAGAGTCTGTGCGGACGGTGGACAGCACAGTGGGCCTCCCACAGCCTCATCCGCGGAGGTCTTTCTTGCCTGCCCCCTGGGTGGGCCCCCAGCTGCTCCGCGCAGGCAGGCCATGCCGGGTGTTGATGTAATCTGCACAGTGGGACGTTCAGAGACCCTGCTTCACATGTTCTGGGCACCAGAAATACGGCCCCTGTGCCACAGGGCTCCACGGGCCCCAGAATTTCTGCAGGAAGCTCTAGCCTGAACCCGCCAGTGGAAGCACCGGGGTGGGGAAAGGAGGGCGGCAGAGAGAGAAGCCCCGGTTGCTCCTGCAACTTGGCAAAGCAAGTGTGTGTGCACGGCAGCAACGTGACCACACTCACTCTGGCGCGGCAGAAGCTCAGATCCCCGCTGGTTCCCGGAGATGCCTGCGTCTTGTTGCGTCCTGCAGGCCACGCCCACCGCATACACCTACAGGTGGAGGCAGAGCGGCCCAGCCCGGCTCGAGCTCATCCTGGACCGGCGTCCGCGGCGTCCCCAGTCCCCAGTGTCCCCAGTGTCCCCAGTCCCCAGCGTCCGCGGCGTCCCCAGTCCCCAGTGTCCCCGGCGTCCCCAGTCCCCAGCGTCCCCAGTCCCCAGCGTCCCCAGTCCCCAGCGTCCCCAGTCCCCAGCGTCCGCAGCGTCCCCAGCACATCGGACCCAGACAAGCAAACCATACATTGGTGAAGACAAGCAGTTGCCGTTCGAAGCCTCTGGATTCGGCGGTGGTTGCTTATGTTTCTTTTCTGGAAATACTGACCAATACCTACTCCCAACACTCGCAACAGAGAGCAACTGTGCCAGGTACTGTGCCAAGATAAACAGCACTCTCTGTGCCACAGATCCAACCATCAGCAAAACACAAGGAGAAAGAAGTTATTGCTCAAAGATGTTTAACAAAAATGAAAGTAGCCAACACAGGGAAATGCCGCGAGCTTTCTGACAAGCAGCCGAAGTACAAGAAGACGGGTGAATGGGGGGCTGTCACGTGCACTGGATACGCTCCATGGTGAATCTGAACTAACGGGGCCTCACCTGACCCTCTATCTCACCAGGTCCTGCTGGGTAACTACTGAGGAGGCGCAGGTAAGATGAAGTTAGGGTTTTGAGGTCATCCGATCAGTGACCAGAAGCTTAAACACAGCCCTGCCTGGGGGACACCGTGGGCGGATCACCGCGGGCGGCCACTCCCCGCAAGCTGGCCAAGGAGGTGAGTCAACGGAGCAGCACCCTCCACGTGCTTGGGTCTGGGATCCAGTTATTCCAGAAGGTTCTCTGTAAACAAGGCAGAGCTAAGCAGCCTGACGCTTGCCCATGGCTAAACCCACGGACGGCCAGCCAGACACTCGGCCGTACCAGGAGCTGAGGGCAGGGGATGCACGAGGGCGTGCGGAGTCCCACTGACAGGGGGAGAGGGTGGCATGAGCACGTGGCACGTACAGAGGAGAAGGGGGCAGGGACGTGGCTGGGCTCTCCCTCCCTGCGGGCAGGATCTGGGCCTCTTAGGACCCTGGCTGTATGAATACAGGGGCCGCAGGACAAGACCCTAAACTCACTTGTCCCATTCAAAGTCCCATCACTATGACTGACGTCTGACGCAGGCCCTAGGACACGGCCCGTCCACACTGCGCTCTGTTGCCTCTGCTGGCAAGACAGACCACCAAATGCTCAGCGGCTCAAAGCAGCACCAGGTCAGCATCCTACAGTTCTACGGGTCAGAAGTCCCAAGTGGGTCCCACTGGGCTAAGTGTCCGCAGGGCCGTGTTCCCACATCTAGGCTGACCACAGTCTTCGGCCCACGGCCCCCTCCCCACCTGTGAAGCCCACATCCCATCTTTCTCTTCTGCCCTCCTCCCCAGGACCCGTGATTAGACCAGGCCCACCTGCATAACCCAGGACCGTCTCCACTGCAAGCTCAGGTGATTGGCAGCCCTATTCCATCTGTCTCAAGTCCCCATTACCATGAAAGGCACATACTCATGGATTCTGGGGATTTGGGTGTGGTCACCCTTGGGCCCATTCTTGGAGGGCAGCGAAGAACTTAGTGTGCAGCAGCGGCTAGTCGGTACTTGAACTGTGTCTTTTATGGGTTCAGAACACTGTCAGGGCTCCCTGACCCACCATGAACCGTCCACCTCTCATCACACGCAGCAAGCAAACAACATCTGACAGGTCTACCTCCGCTGTGTCCTTGAAAAAGACGCCCTGTGGCTGGGCCACGCACACAGCCCCCAGGATGCAGGGGCGGGCTGGGAATGCGGGGCTGTCCCGTTAGTGAGCGTCTCCGGCCTCCAGAGTGCTGGAGTGGGGGGGCTAACTCATGGGATGGGCTCCTGGCCACGAGGTGAGGAGGACTCAGGGGCTGTGCAAGCAGCTGGCCTGGGGGTAACTTCCCAGAAAGCAAGAACATTTCAGATCAGGGGCCCCGAGCTGCAGGACATCTCGGTGCAGTGACACTGCAGCACCAGGAGGAGCCTCACCCATGCGCTGCGTAAACACTTCTGGGAAGAGCAGGACTCTTTCCAGCTCCCGAGAGCGTCCCCCGACATACAGCCTGTCATCCACCCCCTCACTAATGCTCCTTTGTTTGAGAGGAAGATGAGAGAGTTGGACTTGGAAGAGGAGAATGTAAGCTTAACCATGCTAGCTGCGAGTTTTCAGTGCACGCAGCTTGCTCACATTTTCAATGTGTGCTGTAATTTCCTGGGCAGGCCCCATATTCCCACAGCCATTCCCAATCAAACTCTGGTCATTAACACACCCTTGCACCGTGAGTTGAAACCTCTGTCAATCAGCTCTTCCCTTGCACAAGATTCCAGCCAATAAGCCACAAAATTAAAAGACAAACCATCTATTTTATTCTGTCCCTGGCACAGCACTGCACGCCTATGTACTAAAAGGAAGGTTTGCTCATAAGGGAGACAAAATTCTGGTTCAAAAATGTAGTAATAGGTTGAAAGTATGTTGAAAACAGAGGTTTTTGGGGAAGTGTACTGACGTGTAAAATTTACTTTGAAATGCATCCCAAATTGGATGGGTTACTGAGTGGACAGAGGCAAGATGAGTGGACAGTTGTGTGATAAAGCAAGAGTGTAAGACATTAATGGTAGAATCTAAATACTGGGAATTCCTCTGTTTACTGCAAAACTCATCCAACTGCACTGTGCCGCAGAATGTTGCCTTAGCGAGATGCCGGCCAGCGCGGCACGCCTCTTTCTTAGATGAACGCATCATGTCTCGCAAGCTACATTATTTCAAGGCTTTTATGAATGTCAATCATTTTAGGCAGTAGGAAGTGAAGCCTTATCTTATACTCTTTGTGTAATCTGCCAAAGATTCTTACATGACATCCGTCAGGGAACACAGGACTCCTGGGCTCTCCTCCTGCCTGTGGATCATGAGGGGCACGTGGCCTTCCTTGTGATCGCAGCCGGCTACAGCTGAACAAATTCCCCTTGGCAGAAGCCCAGGCTGCACAAAGATGGACCAGCCTCGATACTGCTGGTTAAGTTATTGTAGAGTACTCCTAAGGTCCTGGCAAGCTCCGGCCAGCTGGAAATCACCTGCTCACTGACAGGACCGACTTCAGTTCATGGACAGAGACAGGGAAGAAAAGCTGCCTTTGGGAGTGTCTCCCTGCTTTGTCGGCTGCCACCCCGTATTAAGCCCTGCAGCCAGTATCCATGCTGCTCCTCCCACAGGCGAGCAGGCACACCAACACCACCATGGCACAGACGCAACCGTTCTCCATTTCTGTTCACAAGGAAACAAGACTCGGATGGTTTGCGCACTGTGTTGCAGGTGGACCTGTTCCCAGCAGGGCCGGGATCAGACGCGGGTGCACGGAAGCAGGCCCCTAACCCAGGGGCAGCCCCAGACTGCAGCAATCACCACCACTTGTGGTTTGTTAGAAAGCAGAGTTTCTGGACCACCCAGACCTACCCAGTTAGAGTCTGTGTCTTCAAAGGAACCCTGGAGCTTCAGCAGGACACAGACGGCTGAGAAGCAGCCAGTTCCCTCAACCACTATACCAGCAGTTCTGTTTTTCTCGTGATCAGAATCATCTGGAAGGCCAGTTAAAATACGGATTGCTGGGCCTTACCCCCCAGACTTTTGTATCCAGTGGTACTGGGTGGAGGACCCGAGAATCTGCATTCCTAACAAGTTCCCAAGAGATGCTGGCGCTGCTGGTCCAGGGACCACACTTTGAGAAACACTCACTTTCCTAGCCTGCCTCCAAACCCTCCCTCAGGTGCTGTATCTGTCGGAATATAGACGCTAGCTAACATCTTCCAAGCTGGTAAACCCACAATCTTCCAGACATTAACTCTACAGTGCACACTTAAGTTTTTACAACATTTTCCTGTTTCCAGTGGAATTGGGATTTCTCAGCAAATGTGTAGTATTTCACCTGAGCTAAAAACTGAAGTGCCCCAACTGTACACGCTACACTTGGAGGGGGTCCAAGCACTAATTTCTCCATGTTCTCCAGTTTAACCATGTCTTCCCTTTGATGGTAGGAAATGGGCACACATCATGGTCATTTGAAATTTCCAGGGAGACAATAATCAGGAGATGTGCAATAATCATATACCATTAAAATACTCTGCCTTACATAACAAATATTGTGCAACTCTGAATTCTAATCCATTTGCATGCTAATATAACTTGAAGTGATCCAAAAAAAAAAAAAAAAATCAAGGGTCTTGTTGGTGCCTATCCTGATAAATAACTTTCCCAAGTGTCTGGGTTTATAATTTGTAAATCCTGCCTCCCTGAGAACATTATCTCAAAGTCCAAAGGAACCAAACATCATGCCAAATTGAAGAACAAGTCTGGCTGAATGAGGAAGAGAGAAATGCAGTGATCCCAAGAATTTAGAAAAGCAATAGAGTACATAAATTCATGGAGGCACAGTAACGGGGTAAAAATACAGCTATTACAGATAAAAATAGGTAAAAATAGAGTTATGACAAATCAGCTGTATAGCTACACTTATCATCTTCAAAAAGTATACATCTTCTAGACTAAACCATCCAACACCTTGTATTATAGATTCCCTGGGGCAGACCAGTGTGTGTTCTTTATAACACAAGCTGGGACCACGCTACACCATGTGCTGCCGGCCGGCCACTGGACCACTTCCATATGTGTTCATATGGTCTGGTTAGGATCGGTGCACCAACGTGTATCATATGGTCTGGTTAGGATCGGTGCACCGACGTGTTCATATGGTCTGGTTAGGATCGGTGCACCGACGTGTATCATATGGTCTGGTTAGGATCGGTGCACCGACGTGTTCATATGGTCTGGTTAGGATCGGTGCACCGACGTGTTCATTTGGTCTGGTTAGGATCGGTGCACCGACGTGTATCATATGGTCTGGTTAGGATCGGTGCACCGACGTGTTCATATGGTCTGGTTAGGATCGGTGCACCGACGTGTTCATTTGGTCTGGTTAGGATCGGTGCACCGACGTGTTATCATATGGTCTGGTTAGGATCGGTGCACCGACGTGTTCATATGGTCTGGTTAGGATCGGTGCACCGACGTGTATCATATGGTCTGGTTAGGATCGGTGCACCGACGTGTTCATATGGTCTGGTTAGGATCGGTGCACCGACGTGTTCATATGGTCTGGTTAGGATCGGTGCACCGACGTGTATCATATGGTCTGGTTAGGATCGGTGCACCGACGTGTTCATATGGTCTGGTTAGGATCGGTGCACCGACGTGTATCATATGGTCTGGTTAGGATCGGTGCACCGACGTGTTCATATGGTCTGGTTAGGATCGGTGCACCGACGTGTATCATATGGTCTGGTTAGGATCGGTGCACCGACGTGTTATCATATGGTCTGGTTAGGATCGGTGCACCGACGTGTTCATATGGTCTGGTTAGGATCGGTGCACCGACGTGTTCATATGGTCTGGTTAGGATCGGTGCACCGACGTGTATCATATGGTCTGGTTAGGATCGGTGCACCGACGTGTTCATATGGTCTGGTTAGGATCGGTGCACCGACGTGTTCATATGGTCTGGTTAGGATCGGTGCACCGACGAGTTCATATGGTCTGGTTAGGATCGGTGCACCGACGTGTTCATATGGTCTGGTTAGGATCGGTGCACCGACGTGTTCATTTGGTCTGGTTAGGATCGGTGCACCGACGTGTATCATATGGTCTGGTTAGGATCGGTGCACCGACGAGTTCATATGGTCTGGTTAGGATCGGTGCACCGACGTGTTCATATGGTCTGGTTAGGATCGGTGCACCGACGTGTATCATATGGTCTGGTTAGGATCGGTGCACCGACGTGTATCATATGGTCTGGTTAGGATCGGTGCACCGACGTGTATCATATGGTCTGGTTAGGATCGGTGCACCGACGTGTATCATATGGTCTGGTTAGGATCGGTGCACCGACGTGTTCATTTGGTCTGGTTAGGATCGGTGCACCGACGTGTATCATATGGTCTGGTTAGGATCGGTGCACCGACGTGTTCATATGGTCTGGTTAGGATCGGTGTACCGACGTGTTCATTTGGTCTGGTTAGGATTGGTGTACCGAAAATGTGTATCTTTATTACTTACTAAGGCACAGAGGCTGTAAAAATGTCCTACTAGGTAGCATATTAACTGTGCATTAGTGCATCTCTGTATGGATCAGAGCTGAATTCAAAGGACATGGCTGATGTCCTAATGATACACAATAGCATTTGAATGAACACTAAATAATTTAGGGTTTGTAAACAATTAAAATATTTTGAGTTCTGAAAAAACACTGTGCTTTCTGCTTCAGATTTGATTTTTTCCAAATTGTACTTTGGGTCTCTGGCTTTTTTTCCAATAGATTCAGTTAAGATTAAGACAAATACAAAAGCAGACATGTGGCTTCCCAAAGCAGCATTTTTTCCTCCTTTCCTGCTCTTTTGTGACCCGAGTTATTACAAGGAGCTAGAAGGAGAGGAGAAAGGAAGAGACAGAAGGTGTGTAGGTGAGTTTGGACAGGGAGGGACCTCCCCCGTCGGCAGGTGCAAGGCGGTTCTGGGTGTGGATGAGGTCACCATGCAAGCTGCCCACGTGGTACTCTGTCCTCCGCTGCCTAGAGCTCTCCCTTCCAGCGAGAGCAGGTATGGTGTGGGACGAACAGCCAGAGTGTGAGTGACCACAGCAAGCTCCTAGGTCCTTCTCCCAAGGAGGGAACTGTATTTCCTCATCGGCTGAGAGCAAACCCCACCCAACATCCTTGAGACTCTCCGTGAGTCAGCACACACCGGCTCACTACCTGCTTCTGCATGACTTCTCTAGTTCCAAATGGTGAAAAAATGTTCAGGAATATTTTGTGACCTGAAGTTCAAGTTCCAAGTCCATGAATAAAGCACACTGGTGCCGTCACAACCATGTGCTTATGGATTGTCACTGGCTGCCCGCTGGTTGCTGGGGGTCCTGGCTGTGATGGGACCAGACATGGCCTCTGGTGGCCTCAGGCTTGTGCTTGATGCGCCACAGGCCGTGACAATTCACTCACAAGACGGCAGCATCGCAAGTGCCCCATTCACTGCTGGGCTGAGGCGTTTCATTTCAGAGGAGGCATCACATCAAAACAGGAGAAAGGTGGACTCTGTCTACAGCATTTGGCAGCGTGGTGGTGTGTGGATTATTCACACTGTGTTCGCCATGCTGACACACAGCTGAGCTTGGAGCACTCGTCATGACTCACAGACAGCAAGGTCAGAAAAGCAAGAGAGTTTAAAACAGCATATCTCAACAGAGCATAATTTCTTTTAAAAGTAACAATCAGGCTGCAACCAAGGTAATTTTGTAAGTGGCTTATTTGTTAGGCAAACAAGGAAAGCCATTAACAAATTGTTGCCTGGGTCGTGTTGACTGCAGCATCCAGACATGTGGCTCCCAGGCAGCACGCTCATCAAAGACTGGCAGCTTAGGTGACCTTCCTGCTTGAAGACATGATCAAGGATTGAGGACAGTGACAGTAACTAACCCACTGTTCATTAAAAACAAGGCAAATCCTCTCCAGAGTGCTTCCTTGACTCTGGATGCATCAGTAAATGTTACTGATAACACTGCTCACATGATAATGTAAGAAGTCAGCAGCAGTCCAGAGTGACTAAAGAAGCAGTCCCTATGATCAGCCTGAGCAGAACAACTATGGCCAGGAATGCTTGGGAAGCTGAGAAAACATGGATTTGGCAAACCTGAAGTGGCATCTTGTAAGACGTGTTATAACTGGTGATGGTAAAACATAGGCAGAAGAGGAAAACACTCAGGTTCACAATTTACAACACTTCTGAAGCTTCCAGGTGAAGCTTAGGGTTAGCTACTGTGTTCTCAGCAGGCGGAAGACATTCTCCTCTATCCTGGGTTGTTGAACCAACGATGAGCCCTTAACCTTCATCCGTCCTATGAGGTTTTGTCTGAAATAGAAGCAGAGTGTCTTGACTGGCTCTTCCACACAGCAGGCCAACACCACAACTGCCATCAAGTTTTATTGCAGTTGTTGAAGTCACGGTGGAGACTGCAAGTTTTCTAAGTGAGAGCTGCCTTCCACCAGTTTTATTAAACACTGAATGACAGAGAATTAGCTTGTCTCCTTCCACAGTTTGGCTCTTGCGGACATTGCTGCTATGAACATTGGGTGCAGGTGCCCCTTCTTTTCACTACATCTGTGTGTTTGGGGAACATACACAGGAGTGCAATTGCTGGGTCCTGGGTAGCTCTATTTTTAATTTTTTGAGGAACCTCCACACTGTTTTCCAAAGTGGCCATACCAACTTGCATTTCCACCAACAGTGTAAGAGGGTTCCCCTTTCTCCACATCCTCACAACATCTGTCGTTTCCTGACTTGTTAATTTTAGCCATTCTGACTGGTGTAAGGTGGTAGCTCAATGTGGTTTTGATTTGAATTTCCCTGATGGCTAATGATGCTGAGCATTTTTTCATGTGTCTGTGAGCCATTTTTATGTCTTCTTTGGAGTGAAATAAGTCAAGCAGAGAAAGACAATTATCTTATGGTTTCACTTATTTGTGGAACATAAGGAACAGCGTGGAGGACATTAGGAGAAGGAAGGGAAAAATGAAGGGGGGGAAATCGGACGGAGAGACGAACCATGAGAAACTATGGACTCTGAGAAACAAACAGGGTTTTAGAGGGGAGGGCAGAGGGGGGATGGGTTAGCCCGGTGATGGGTGTTAAAGAGGGCACGTACTGCATGGAGCACTGGGTGTTATACGAAAACAATGAATCATGGAACACTACATCAAAAACTAATGATGTACTGTATGGGGACTAAAATAACATAAAAAAAAAAAAGAATTAGCTTGATACTGTATGCTAATGAATCCAGCCTAAAGCTACAAGGCAAAACAATACTTAAATGCAAAACTTACTCTGGGGTAGAGTCACTCTGATGACAAATAATGCCTGAATCACAAGCAACATCAGCAACTTTCACACGTCCCATGCTCCAAAAAGCCACACACGAGTGGTATCTCCATTCCCACAGACATCTGAAGCAGAAATAGCCCCAGGTCCAGTCCCAGCAGACCTCAGTGCGGGGGCAGGACAACTTCCACATTTCAGAACTCACTGACCGCATTTTAGGGGTTTCCACCTAACCCTCAATTGAAAGTGATTAGTCCGCAATGCGGTGAAATCCTAACAGACAAACATCAAGTGTGGACGCTAAATGCCTGTCAAGCAGTGAGCACGCTCAGTTAAATCAAATGCTCATGGACTGACATCAGTTTGGTGGTAACTATCTGTGTGAAAAGACATTTTCAAAGGAGAGAGACCTACAATTTCATTAAATCAGCATTAACAGATGAACGCTTGCAATCAACTTTGATGATAGGGAATGCTAACTTTGAACCCCAGTGAAATAAAATGTTACCCTTCCCTAAAAAATATAATTCCATTCTTTTCATCCACAGAGCTATATTACAAAAAATAATCATACTCAAGTTTTACTGTTATATTTTGAGTCATCAATGAAAAGACTGTAAGAGATTTCTTTCCTCTCTTATTATCCTCAATTTTTCCTCCTGTCCTGCAAAGCCTAAAATATTTACTATCTGGCCCTTTAACAAAAAAAGTTGTCCAATTCTTGATCTAGATATCACTTTAGTCCCCAAATTATGCTTAACTTTTTTAGATAATGCCCATAACTGTCATCATCTTACATGGTTTTAACTTATCATTCACAGAAAAATGTGTGGATAGATGAATGAATTGACAGATAATGTCCTGTTTTGTAATCTTTGAATACAATTATCAGTGGTCATTATGAACATCCATAGTTCATTAAAAAACAAGGCAAAGAGAAGCAAATCATAAGAGACTCTTAAGGATAGAGAACAAACAGGGTTGCTTGAGGGAGGTGGGTGGGGGATGGGCTAGATGGGGGATGGGCATTAAGGAGGCACTTGTTGGGATGAGCACTTGGGTGTTGTATGTAAGTGATGAATGATTAAATTGTACTCTTGAAGCCAATATTACACTATATGTTAACTATCTAGAATTTAAATAAAAATTTGAAAAAATAAATAAAAACAAGGCAAATTATCTCAAGAGCATTTCCTTGACTCTTGGTGAGTCAATAAATGTCCCTGATAACATGGGCACTAGTTTGCTGCTCTTCTAGAGGGAAGCAGAGTCATTACAAACGCTATCATTAGGAAGTTTAGGGCGCCTGGGTGGCTCAGTTGGTTAAGCGACTGCCTTCGGCTCAGGTCAGGATCCTGGAGTCCCGGGATCGAGTCCCACATCGGGCTCCCTGCTCAGCAGGGAGTCTGCTTCTCCCTCTGCCCCTCCCCCCTCATGTGCGTGCTCTCTCTCTCTCTCTCTCTCTCTCATTCTCTCTCTCTCAAATAAATAAATAAAATCTTTTAAAAACAAAAAAGGAAGTTTCATACAAACAGAAGCTGCCACACCCATATGTCTGCAAGTGGAAGTTTACATTGTTTATCTTCAAAGGATTTTAATCCAAATAATAACAAAAAAGAACTTTATTCAGTGTATACAAAGTATTATAAATTATTTCCTTCTAAATAGAAAATAGAAGAACTGACACAATCTGTATTTTTAAATTACCCTTCAAATAGTAATAGGTTGTGGTTTGCCAAATTATAGTGCCTTCTTAACAAATATAAAAATTTTATACCCAGAAGTCTTGAAGATGTAATTAATTATTCTTAAGTCATCCAAAAAAGTCTTTTTCTATCTTTTCAGTAATGCAATACTTTGATTTTATTTTTTGTTGTTATTTTTTGTTTCTTTTTAATTTTATTATGTTATGTTAGTCCCCATACAATACATCATTAGATTTTGATGTAGTGTTCCATGATTCATTGTTTGCATATAATACTTCAATTTTAGATTTAGCTGTCATTTCAACTTTAAATGTAATGGAAGTAAAGTCCTAAATAAAATGTAACTGAGATAATTTTTAAAGAGCTTCTCACTCTGGAACCATCAGCAGCTCAGCCAGTATGTCATCCCACACACACATTAGCAGCCATCAGGGAGCTCAGTGGGCTCACTTCTCTTTAAAGTTAATCTGATAACACAAATGGAGCCATAAGCGCATTCTTTGACATCAATTTTTCAAGGCTCCAATGATAAGTTTTGAGACTACTTGAAACAAGTCATTTCTGTTGTAATATAATATTGTTAAATTAACAAAGCTGTATGGACTCTGAGAAACAAACTGAGGGTTCTAGAGGGGAGGGGGTGGGGGATGGGTTAGCCTGGTGATGGGTATTAAAGAGGGCATGTACTGCATGTTGCGCTGGATGTTATATGCAAACAATGAATCATGGATCACTACTTCAAAAACTAATGATGTACTGTATGGTGACTAACATAACATAATAAAATTAAATTAAAAAAAGAAATTAAAAAAATTAACAAAGCATGTCATTCTATTGCTCAGTCTTTAAAAATTATGAAATCATCCAACACAACCTTCTACTCCTCCTGGCTACTTGCTTTCCCTGAATGAAGAAAAATACCAAACAACAAGTTTTAATGTTTTAGCAGTTCACTCCTAATTTTCAACTCTGGTTTAAAAAAAGAAAACAAAGCAAAGCAAACTAAATACTAACAGGAAGTTTCTCTATAAACAAATTACACTATCTTCCTGAAACTAACAATTCAATGAAATCACTACATGAGGGTCAACTGGATTGTGAGTCACCTGGCTTTGCTCTATCCCGTGCAGTTTATGAAAGCTTTTCCTAAAGGCATTAGCTTTGTGCTCTAGTTCAACAGTTGATTGCTCAGATTATTTTAATGTAGGAAAGGCAGAAAGTCAAAAAGTCAAACATTTCAAAACCTACCCATAATCTGACACCTAGATGACCCAAAAATTAAATTAAATTTTGAAATCTATCAAGTCTACAGAATAGGAGTATAATCATAGAGATGAAAAGTAACTTCAAATTATGTTACTCCATTTAGCTACTTTATTCTGGAGGAAACTAAAATTAGTAAAGCAAGGAAATGTTTAATAACAGCTAGTAAGAGACCATCATTCAATCACACTGGCTTTTTAGATTATACACAAGTCAGATTTTAATTATATTATTCGGTGAAACGTCTTCAAAGGCTGCAAACATGAGCATTTCAACATTGGGATACAATAAAACCACTTGTCTAATTTTGCTTCTTTAGATATTTGAGATAATGGCTTCAATAATCTTTGATTTTATATTAACAGAAGGTCATGTTAAATGTTTCAAGAAAGAATGTGAAAAAATAGTGCCTGTCTAATAGGCCTGATGTTGTTTATTCATCTTAAAACAAAATCTATAGAGAGACAATGTAAAAAACAAGAAACAATGATGCCAAAATATGAATGAAATCACTACTGACTCTAAAGGAAATGGAAGTAGATTAAGAAAATATACTTTCATAAAATAAAAAGTATGTGAAAGGTTACAAAAAGATGTTCCAATTATTTATTGTTGCTTACAAGCTATCCCAAAATTTAATGGTTTAAAATGATAACCGTTTTCTTATATTTCATGATTTTGTGGGTCAGTTGTGGGCAGGTCCAATTGGGTAACTCTTCTGCTCTATGTTGCACTGGTCACCTACTGGGCTCAGCTGGGACTGCTCAATGGCCTCTCCAGCACGGTGGCCTCAACATAGTAGGGCTTCTTGTGGTATGGCTCAGGGTCCAAGAGTGAGCAAACTAGCAAACAAAGTAGAAGCTGCATGGGCTTCTATGGCTTGTCTTTGGAAATCAAATGGTGTTCTTCCTGTCACTCTTAATTGGTCAAAACAGTCATAAGAACACCCAGATTCAAGAAGAGAGGACACAGACACAGCCTCTTGATAAAAGAAGCATCAAAGAAAATATAGCCATATTTTAAGATTTTAGATTCAGAACCCAATGTTTGTCCCCTGATTCAGAACTTATCCATTTTGATATATTTGCATATATTCAGAGACAACAACTTCCAAACACAACCAGGCCTAAGTAGGAGAATTTAGGAATAGAATATTTTGAGCAGTATATAAACAGTATAAACAAGGTTCTGAAGAAGTATCTCTAATGGCAAATATGCTAGATATCATCATCAGTCATTCATTTGTGGAATGACTTACTATATATCAGATGCCTACTATTCGCCAAGTCCTGTACTAGTAGATATAGACACAGCAACAAAGAAGTTACACATTATCTTTGTTCCCACCTCTCAGAATTAAAGTGGCAGGGAACGCAGGTAGGAAAAAATAACACTTTCATAGTAAAGCCTCCATCAGACACTGCATTTCACAGTGGCTCCTAGCTGTTATCCCAGAGCTCCCTGACATATAGTAAATGAAAAAGTGAAGGTCAGGTGACAATCTACATACTTTGTTGAAAAATTCAAGGTCTAGACTCAATTCATTTCAGGATGAATAAAGAGAGAAAACAATAAAATCAACACCTTGAGTATAGAAACCTAAGTAGACTTTTGTAAGAAAAAGAAGTATAAAACCAAATGATCCTCTCAAGAGATGCAGAAAAAGCATTTGACAAGGTACTACATCCATTCATGATGAAAACCCTCAACAAAGGTTTGAGAGAACATACCTCAACATAATAAAAGTCATATATGAAAAACCTACCACTAACATCATACTCAAGGGTGAAAAACTGAGAGCTTTTCCTCTAAGGTCAGGAATAAGACAAAGATGTCCATTCTCATCACTTTTATCCAACATAGTACTGGAAGTTCTAGCCACAGCAATCAGACAAGAAAAAGAAATAAAAGACATCCAAATTGATAAGGAAGAAGTAAAACTCTATTTGCAAATGACGTGATATTATATATAGAAAACCATAAAGATTCTACCAGAAAACTCCTAGAACTGATAAATGAATTCAGGAAAGTCACAGGATACAAAATTAATATCAGAAATCTGTTGCATTTGTATACACTAATAATGAAATAGCAAAAAGAGAAATTGAGAAAATGATCTCATTGACAACTGCATAAAAAATAACCTATCAACAGATGAATGGATAAAGAAGATGTGTATATGTATACAATGGAATATTAATCAGCAATCCAAAGGAATGAAATATTGTCATTTGTAATGACAGGGATGGATCTAGAGGGCATTACGCTAAGCGAAATAGTCGAAGAAAGACAAATACCATATGATTTCACTCATATGTGGAATTTAAGAAACAAAACAGATGAACACAGGGTAATGGAAGGAAAAATCAAATAAGATGACAACAGCTAGAAGATAAATAAGGTTGAGGATCTAATGTAAAACATGATGACTGTAGTTGATAACAATGTAGTGTATTACTGAAATTTGGTAAGACAGTGGAACTTAAATGTTCTCACCCCCAAAGATAAATATGTGAGGTGATGGATGTATTAATTAACTCAATGGGGAGAATACTTTCACAAGGAATACATATATCAAATGACCATGATGTATATTTTAAATATTTTACAATTTTATATGTCAATTATACCTCAGTAAAGCAGAAATAAAGTAAGTTTAAATTTTAAAAAATAAGATGACAACAGAGAGGGAGGCAAACTGTAAGAGACTCTTAACTATAGAAAATAAAATTAGGGTTGCTAGAGGGGAGGTAGGTGGGGGGGTGGGGTAATTGGGTGATGGGCATTAAGGGGGGCACTTGATGTAATGAGCACTGGGTCTTATATGCAACTGATGAACCACTAAATTCTACCACTGAAACTAATAATACAGTATATGCTGACTAAATTGAATTTAAATGAAAAATTTCTAAAAAATAATCAAATAGGGGCGCATGGGTGGCTCAGTTGTTAAGCATCTGCCTTCAGCTCAGGTCATGGTCCCAGGGTCCTGGGATCGAGTCCCACATCAGGCTCCCTGCTCAGCAGGAAGCCTGCTTCTCCCTCTCCACTTCACCTGCTTGTGTTCTCTCTCACTATCTCTGTCTCTCTCTCTCTCTCAAATAAATAAAATCTTTAAAAAAATAATCAAATACCTAGAAATAAACTTAACCAAGGAGGTAAAAAGACTTGTACTCCAAAAACTATAAAACACTGATGAAAGAAATTGAAGAAGATACAAAGGAAAAGATACTTCATCCTCATGAATTGGAAGAATTAATATTGCTAAAATGTCCATACTATGCAAAGCAATCTCTAGATTCAATGCAATCACTATCAAAATACTAATAGCATTTTTCACAGAACTGAACAAATAGTATCAAATTTGTATGGAATCACAAAAGACCTTGAATAGCCAAAGCAATCTCAAAAAAGGACAAAGCTGGAGGCATCACGGTCCCAGGTTTCAAGATATATTACAAGACTGGAGTAATCAAAACAGTATGGTACTGTCACAAAAACAGACACACAGATCAATGGAACAGAACAGAAAACCCAAAAATAAACCCACAATTCTATGGTCAATTAATCTTCCACAAAGGGGTAAAGAATATGCAGTGGGAAAGACAGTCTCTTCCACAAATGATGTTGGGGAAACTGGACAGCCACATGCAGAAGAATGAAACTGGACCACTTTTTTGACATCATACACAAAAATAAACTCAAAATGGATGAAAGATCTAAATGTGAGACAGGAGCCTGGTGATGGGTATTAAGGAGGGCACGTACTACATGGAGCACTGGGTGTTATATGAAAACAATGGATCGTGGAACACTACATCAAAAACTAGTGATGTATTGTATGGTGACTAACATAACATAACAAAATTTAAAAAAAAATTGTGAGACAGGAAACCATAAAACTCCTAGAAGAAAACATAGGCAGTAATTTATTTGACATTGGCAGTAGCCACATTTTTCTAGATGTGTCTCCTGAGGCAAGGGAAACAAAAGCAAAAATAAACTATTGAGACTACACCAAAACAAAAAGCTTTTGCACAGTGGAGAAAACCATCAACAAAACAAAAAGACAATGCATTGAATGGGAGAAGACACTTGCAAATGATATATCTGATAAAGGGTTAATATCAAAAATATATAAAAACTTACATAACTCAACACCAAAAAACAAATAATCCAATTTAAAAATGGGCAAAGGACCTGAAAAGACATTTTTCCAAAGAAGACATCCAGATGGCCAAGAGACACATGAAAAGATGCTCAACATCACTAATCATCAGGGAAGGGATGCCTGGGTGGCTGAGTTGGTTAAGCGTCTGCCTTTGGCTCAGGTCATGACCCAGGGTCCTGGGATCGAGTCCTGCATTGGACTCCTTGCTCAGTGGGGAGCTTGCTTCTCCCTCCGCCCCTCCCCCTGGTTGTGCTCTCTCTCTGACAAATAAATAAATAAAATTTTTTTTAAATTAAAAAAAAGCTAATCATCAGGGAAAGGGCAAATCAAAACCAAAATGAGATACCCCTTTACACCTAACAGAATGGCTAAAATGAAAAACATAAGAAACAATGTTTAAAGAATGTGGGAAAAAAGCAACCCTCATACAATGTTGTTGGGAACATAAATTGGCACAGCCACTGTGGAAAACAGTATGGAGATTCTTCAAAAACTTAAAAATATAATTACCCTATGGTCCAGTAGTTTCACAACTGAGTATTTAACCACAGAAAATGAAAACACTAATTCAAAAAGATACATGCACCTTTTTGTTTGTTACAGCATTATTTACAATAGCCATGATAAAGAAGCAGCCGAAGTGTCCATCAATAGATGAGTAGATAAAGATGTGGAGTATACACAATGGAACATTACTCAGCCATTTAAAAAAATGAAATACTGCCATTTGCAACAACATGGATGGACCTAAAATGTATAATACTAAGTGAAATAAGTCAGTAAGAGAAAGGCAAATACCATATGATTCCACTCATGTGTGGAATTTAAGAAACAAAACCAGTGAAAAAACAAAGAAAAGAGACAAAAAAGCAGACTTTTAAATACAGAGAACAAACTGGTGGTCACCAGAGGGAAGGAGGGTGAACTGACAGTCCTCATGTGAAAGGCAAAACAATAAGGGTTCTCCAGATAATCAAGGAGACAGTCTTCATGCTCTGCCAGAGCAGACGACTTTTTAAATGGGACCCAACGACACAGGCATAAAGTGGATTAATAAACTGGACTGTGTTCATCCATCCATATGTGCATACACAACAAAACTAGAGCAATAAGACAAGTCATCAGTTTGGGGAAGATACTATTAACACATACAACTAACAAAATTTGTAAATCCTTCTTACAAATCAACAACAACATACAGATAAACAGACCAAATAAACTGGATGACCCAGAATAGACACTTCATACAAGATCATACCCTACTTTTTCTCAGGGCTGCTAAGGTGCTCAGTCCTTCCGAGGATGCCAAGGCTGTGCGGGGCAGGCCCCCCTTCACCTGGTGGCACCGTTCAGCCCTCGCCAGCCCTCAGTGTCTATCTCGGGGCTCGCCCACATCTACTGGGCCCTCACCCTGTGCAAGGATAAGGGTGTAAATGTGGAACCTTTCTGTCCGTGCTTGTCTGCAGACGTCCCAGCCACCATAGACATGGGGAGCCTCTCCCACAGTGTAGGGGCTGCTGAGGCTGGTCCAACAGCTGATCCTGGCCCTGCCACCATGGCTGCCCCTGCTAAGGAGAAGGAGGTGGAAGCAAAGAGAGCAGAATCAGAGAAGTCTGATGATGACATGGGCTTTGCTCTTTTTGACTAAGCCTCTTCTGTAACCTGCTCAATAAAAAGCTGAACTCTTAAAAAAAAAAAATCATACCCTAATAAAAAATACACATATTCAAAAGCATTCAACCATGTTAGTAACCATGAAAATGTTCATTTAAACCATAATGCAATCCCACTGCATGCACATCAGAAAAACTAATATTAAAACACCAAGTACTGGTGAGTATATGGAGCTACTGAAACTCTCAATCATAGATAATGGGTCTTTAAATTGGTACAAGCTGTTTCGAATCCTGGCTTCAGTTGTGACAGTTGGCAACACCCATACTTTATGACCCCTCATCCCTGCTGTAGCCATACAGACAACACAAATGTGCTGAGATGTTCACCAAGGGACATGCACGAGAAAGTGCCAGGCAGCGTTCGTCATAATGATCAAAACAGGAGGAAACACACTGTGTGCCACGTATAAAAAGTTCAGTGATGAAGATGTTTGGGAGATGTATGTTTTCAAAATTAAAAATAAAACCAATGGGAAGCCTGCTTCTCCCTCTCCCCCTCCCCCTGCTTGTGTTCCTTCTCTTGCTGTGTCTCTCTGTCAAATGAATAAATAAAAAAATCTTTAAAAAATAAAAAAGAAGTTAATTTAAAAAAAATTAAATAAATAAAACCAAGAAGATGATGATGATCATAAAAGCTAGAATACTGAGTAGCTTTTGGGGAAATGGATGTGAAACATACTAGTACAGCGCTCAGTGCGTCACTGAGTTGTAAGCACTTGCTTTATATACATGTCCTTCCTGAGTTTTATTTCACAATAAAAAAGAAAATGGAGAAAGGACAATCATAAGGATACATGAGTCTCTTGGAAACTGCAGGTTTCAGAGGGGAGGGGGTGGGGGATGGGTCAGCCTGGTGATGAGGATCAAGGACAGCACGTTCTGCACGGAGCACTGCATGTTACACGCAAACAATGGATCGTGGATCAGTACATCAAAAACTAATGATGTAATGTGTGGTGACTAACATAACATAATAAAAAAAAGAAAGAAAAAAGAAAAATTCAAGCCAACAACAAGAAGCATGCTCAATTTTTACATTCTGTAGTCATTTCTAGTAAACTCCTATATACCATTCTACTGTTACTGAAACTTTTCCATTGTTAAAAATTTTATTGTTGGGGCACCTGGGTGGTCCAGTCATTAAGAGTCTGCCTTCGGCTCAGGTCATGGTCCCGGGGTCCTGGGATCAAGCCCCCCGCATCGGGCTCCCTGCTCAGTGGGAAGCCTGCTTCTCCCTCTCCCACTCCCTGCTTGTGTGCCCTCTCTCTCTGTGTCTCTCTTTGTCAAATAAATAAAGAAAATCTTTAAAAAAAAGAGAGAGAAGAAATTTTATTGTTTCATACTTTAAAAAACTGCACCCAAAACAGATCAGAATTAAGCAAGGATGCTTGCCACAGCTACACTGATATAGCAATATTTGAAAATGCTATCTAATAAATTTTGGAGTGAAAGAAAATAATGAGCATAAATTTGGAAATTAGGTGTCAAGATTATGACTGTTTACTTAAAAAATTAAGGATGTTATGGGAATAAAAGTATTCAAGGAAAGAATTATTTGCAAATGAACAACTTGTTTTCATGCCAACAATATATTCTTGGGAAAAAAAGATTTAGTATTATAAGTACAAATAAGTAGAACACTCAGTGCTCATCACATCACATGCCTGATGAATCACTGAACACTACATCTGAAACTAATGATGTTCTATATGTTGGCTAAGTGAATTTAAATTAAATTTGTTAAAAAGTACAAATAAGTAGATATATTTATTATATACTTATCTATTATAAATTTTTTTAGAAAAATAAAGTAAAATAAGGAGGGATAAACTTAAAACAGTGAAGGAACTACATATTTTTAAAGTAACTTATAAAGACACACATGAGGTAACACCAACAAGCAGGAAAGTATATCATGTTCCTGGATGAAACATCCAAATTATAAATACCTCAGTTCACTGAAAATTGATCCAAAATTGAATATAATCCTAATCAAAGCCTCAGAGTGAATAAATAACTCTAATATTCAGCTGGAGAAGTAAATTATAACAATAGCTAAGAGGAAAATAGCAGAAAAATAAGAAACTCCAACTTATGTCTCTCAATAAAAGCAATAAAAAACTGCATAAGTGTCAGAATTAGCTTTTCTTCACAAATCTGAAAATCAGTCAAAGGGTCACAGCAACTGTTAGAGCATTCACTCAGCAACAGAGCTCCAGGCACTGGGTCGCTCTCATCCCTTCCTAGCAGGAATCCCAAGGCTCCAGGTGCTGGCACACCCCTGTCTGTACCCAGCCCCCTGGTTCAGCAGTGACTATGAGACAAACACCTGTACTGCCTACACCAGATGGAGCAGAGCGGGTCTCGTGCACAGGGACTTTAGTCATGTCCTTTGACCTATCTGATATGTCTCCCAAAAGGCTTGTCCTGTTGTATGCAACTCAGAACCAGCAGGGCTAAAGCATTTGTCTACAACAGCCAAAGGGTAATGCTGTAGTTGCTGCTGGCTGGGTGATAGATAACATTTGGGGAAACAACAGACAAACCAGAAACCTTGGAAGGGAAGGCTTCAGAATGAAGTGTCCATATGAGCTCAAAAAGCCCTGCCATACTCCTGGGAATCTAGAAGCCCACATGCATGCCTAGGGCTGTGCATATGCTCAGGAAAGACCTGAGAAGGCCCTACATACTCACCTCTCACTGACATTGAAGCTCTATGAAAATGTAAAGAATAAGAAAGAGTTGTATATTGCTTGGCTGAGTGTGAAGTTGTGCCCAAACACACACACACACACACACACACACACACACACACACACACACACACACACACACACCTCCTGTTGAAAGACTAATTATTTGGTCTTAGGCATTTAAGGAAATCTCTGTTCTTTTCTTTTTTATTTTTTTATTGTTATGTTAATCACCATATATCTTAGTTTTTGATGTAGTGTTCCAAGATTCATTGTTTGTGCATAACACCCAGTGCTCCACGCAGAACGTGCCCTCCTGAATATCCATCACCAGGCTAACCCATCCCCCCACCCCCCTCCCCTCTAGAAACCTCAGTTTGTTTTTCAGAGTCCATCGTCTTTCATGGTTCGTCTCCCCCTCCGAATTACTCCCCTTCATTCTTCCCCTGCTGCTACCTTCTTTTTTTTTCTTAACATATCTTGCATTATTTGTTTCAGAAGTACTGATCTGTGATTCAACACTCTTGCACAATTCACAGCGCTCACCATAGCATATACCCTCCCCAATGTCTGTCACCCAGCCACCCCATCCCTCCCACGCCCCACCACTCCAGCAACCCTCAGTTTGTTTCCCGAGGTTAAAAATTCCTCATATCAGCGAGGTCATAGGATACATGTCTTTCTCTGATTGACTTATTTCACTCAGCATAACACCCTCCAGTTCCATCCACGTCGTTGCAAATGGCAAGATCTCATTCCTTTTGATGGCTGCATAATATTCCATTGTGTATATATACCACTTCTTCTTTATCCATTCATCTGTTGATGGACACCTTGGCTCTTTCCACAGTTTGGCTGTTGTGGACATTGCTGCTATAAACATTAGGGTGCACGTACCCCTTCGGATCCCTACATTAGTATCTTTGGGGTAAATACCCAGTAGTGCAATTGCTGGATCGTATGATAGCTCTATTTTCAACTGTTTGAGGAACGTCCATACTGTTTTCCAGAGGGGTTGCACCAGCTTGCACTCCCATCAACAGTGTAGGAGGGTTCCCCTTTCTCTGCAACCCCGCCAACATGTCTCGTTTCCTGACTTGTTAATTCCAGCCATTCTGACTGGTGTGAGGTGGTATCTCATTGAGGTTTTGATTTGGATTTCCCTGATGCCGAGCGATGTTGAGCACATTTTCATTTGTCTGTTGGACATTTGGATGTCTTCTTTGGAAAAATGTCTGTTCATGTCTTCTGCTCATTTCTTGATTGGATTATTTGTTCTTAGGGTGTTGAGTTGGATAAGTTCTTTATAGATTTTGGATACTAGCCCTTTATCTGATATGTCATTTGCAAATATTTTCTCCCATTCTGTCGGTTGTCTTTTGGTTTTGTGGACTGTTTCTTTTGCTGTGCAAAAGCTTTTTATCTTGATGAAATCCCAACAGTTCATTTTTGCCCTTGCTTCCCTTGCCTTTGGCGATGTTTCTAGGAAGAAGTTGCTGCGGCTGAGGTCAAAGAGGTTGCTGCCTGTGTTCTCCTTTAGGATTTTGATGGACTCCTGTCTCACGTTTAGGTCTTTCAATGATTTGGATTCTATTTTTGTGTGTGGTATAAGGAAATGGTCCAGTATCATTCTTCTGCATGTGGCTGTCCAGTTTTCCCAACACCATTTGTTGAAGAGACTGTCTTTATTCCATTGGACATTCTTTCCTGCTTTGTCAAAGATGAGTTGACCATAGAGTTCAGGGTCCATTTCTGGGCTCTCTAGTCTGTTCCATTGATCTATGTGTCTGTTTTTGTGCCAGTACCGAACTGTCTTGATGATGACAGCTTTGTAATAGAGCTGGAAGTCTGGAATTGTGATGCCGCCAGCTTTGCTTTTCTTTTTCAGTATTCCTCTGGCTATTCGGGGTCTCTTCTGGTTCTATACAAATTTTAGGATTATTTGTTCCATTTCTTTGAAAAAAGTGGATGGTATTTTGATAGGGATTGCACTGAATGTGTAGATTGCTCTAGGTAGCATTGACATCTTCACAATGTTTGTTCTTCCAATCCATGAGCATGGAATATTTTTCCATTTTTTGTGTCTTCTTCAATTACTTTCATGAGTATTTTATACGTTTCTGAGTACAGATCCTTTGCCTCTTTGGTTAAATTTATTCCTAGGTATCTTATGGTTTTGGGTGCAATTGTAAACGGGATCGACTCCTTGATTTGTCTCTCTTCTGTCTTGTTGGTGTATAGGAATGCCACTGATTTCTGTGCATTGATTTTATATCCTGCTACTTTACTGAATTCCTGTAGGAGTTCTAGAAGTTTTGGGGTGGAGCCTTTTGGGTTTTCCACATACAGTATCATATCATCTGCAAAGAGTGAGAGTTTGACTACTTCTTTGCCAATTTGGATGCCTTTGATTTCTTTTTGTTGTCTGATTGCTGTGACTAGGACTTCTAATACTATGTTGAATAGCAGTGGTGAGAGTGGACAACCCTGCCGCGTTCCTGACCTTAGGGGAAAAGCTCTCAGCTTTTCCCCATTGAGAATGATATTCGCTGTAGGTTTTTCATAGAAGGCTTTTATGATATTGAGGTATGTACCCTCTATCCCTATACTCTGAAGAGTTTTGATCAAGAAAGGATGCTGTACTTTTTCAAATGCTTTTTCTGCATCTATTGAGAGGATCATATGACTCTTGTTCTTTCTTTTGTTAATGTATTGTATCATGTTGATTGATTTGCGGATGTTGAACCAACTTTGCAGCACAGGGATAAATCCCACTTGGTCATGGTGAATAATCCTTTTAATATACTGTTGGATCCTATTGGCTAGTATTTTGGTGAGAATTTTTGCATCCATGTTCATCAAGGATATTGGTATGTAATTCTCCTTTTTGATGGAGTCTTTGTCTGGTTTTGGGATCAAGGTAATGCTGGCCACATAAAATGAGTCTGGAAGTTTTCCTTCCATTTCTATTTTTTGGAACAGTTTCAGGAGAATAGGTATTAATTCTTCTTCAAATGTTTGATAGAATTTCCCTGGGAAGCCATCTGGCCCTGGGCTTTTGTTTCTTGGGAGATTTTTGATGACTGCTTCAATTTCCTTAGTGGTTATAGGTCTGTTCAGGTTTTCTATTTCTTCCTGGTTAAATTTTGGTAGCTGATACATCTCTAGGAATGCACCCATTTCTTCCAGGTTATCTAATTTGCTGGAATAGAGTTGCTCATCATATGTTCCTATAATTGTTTGTATGTCTTTGGTGTTGGTTGTGATCTCTCCTCTTTCATTCATGATTTTGTTGATTTGGGTCATTTCTCTTTTCTTTTAGATAAGTCTGGCCAGCAGTTTATCAATCTTGTTAATTCTTTCAAAGAACCAGCTCCTAGTTTTGTTGATCTGTTCTACTGTTCTTTTGGTTTCTAGTTCATTGATTTCTGCTCTGATCTTTATTATTTCTCTTCTCCTGCTGGGTTTAAGCTTTATTTGCTGTTCTTTCTCTAGCTACTTTAGGTGTAGGGTTAGGTTGTGTATTTGAGACCTTTCTTGTTTCTTGAGAAAGGCTTGTATTGCTATATACTTTCCTCTCAGGACTGCCTTTGCTGTATCCCAAAGATTTTGAACAGTTCTGTTTTCATTTTCATTGGTTTCCATGAATTTTTTTAATTCTTCTTTAATTTCCTGGTTGACCCATTCATTCTTCATAAGGATGCTCTTTAGCCTCCAGGTATTTGAGTTCTTTCTGACTTTCCTCTTGTGATTGAGTTCTAGTTTCAAAGCACTGTGGTCTGAAAATAGGCAGGAATGACCCAATCTTTTGGTATCAGTTGAGACCTGATTTGTGACCTAGGATGTGATCAATTCTGGAGACTGTTCCATGGGCACTAGAGAAGAATGTATATTCCGTTGCTTTGGGATGGAATGTTCTGAATATGTCTGTGAAGTCCATTTGGTCCAGTGTTTCATTTAAAGTCTTTATTTCCTTGTTGATCTTTTGCTTAGATGATCTGTCCATTTCAGTGAGGGGGGTGTTAAAGTCCCCCACTATTATTGTATTGTTCTCAATGTGTTTCTTTGCTTTTGTTATTAATTGCCTTATAAAAGTGGCTGCTCCCATGTTAGGGGCATAGATATTTACAATTGTTAGATCTTCTTGTTGGATAGACCCCCTAAGTAAGATATAGTGTCCTTCTTCATCTCTTTTTACAGTCTTTGTTTTAAAATCTAATTTGTCTGATATAAGGATTGCCACCCCAGCTTTCTTTTGGTGTCCATTAGCATGGTAAATGGTTTTCCATCCCCTCACTTTCAATCTGGGGGTGTCTTTGGGTCTAAAATGAGTCTCTTGCAGACAGCATATTGATGGGTCTTGTTTTTTAATCCAATCTGATAGCCTGTGTTTTTTGATTGGGGCATTGAGCCCATTTACATTCAGGATAACTACTGAAAGATATGAATTTAGTGCCATTGTATTGCCTGTAAGGTGACTGTGACTGTATGTTGTCTGTGTTCCTTTCTGATCTTTGCTGCTTTTAGGCTCTCTCTTTGCTTAGAGGACCCCTTTCAATATTTCTTGGAGGGCTGGTTTCGTGTTTGCAAATTCCTTTAGTTTTTGTTTGTCCTGGAAGCTTTTTACCTCTCCTTCTATTTTCAATGACAGCCTTGCTGGATGCAGTATTCTTGGCTGCATATTTTTCTCGTTTAATGCTCTAAAGATATCATGCCAGTCCTTTCTGGCCTGCCAGGTCTCTGTGGATAGGTCTGTTGCCAATCTAATGTTTCTACCATTGTAGGTTACATATCTCTTCTCCCGAGCTGCTTTCAGGATCTTCTGTCTCTGAGACTCGTAAGTTTTACTATTAGATGTCAGAGTGTTGACCTATTTTTATTGATTTTGAGAGGTGTTCTCTGTGCCTCCAGGATTTTGATGCCTGTTTCCTTCCCCACATTAGGGAATATTCCAATATTCCTTCTGCCCCTCTCTCTCTTTCTTCTTCTTCGGGGATCCCAATTATTCTAATGTTGTGTCATCTTATCATATCGCTTATCTCTCGAATTCTGCCCTCGTGATTCTGTAGTTGTTTATCTCTCTTTCTCAGCCTCTTTATTTTCCATCATTTGGTCTTCTTTATCGCTGATTCTCTCTTCTGCCTCATTTATCCTAGCAGTTAGTGCCCCCATTTTTGATTGCACCTCATTAATAGCCTTTTTGATTTCGATTTGGTTAGATTTTAGTTCTTTTATTTCTCCAGAAAGGGTTTCTCTAATAACTTCCACGCTTTTTTCAAGCCCAGCTAGTATCTTTAAAGTCATGATTCTGAACTCTAGGTCCGACATTGTACTAATGTCCGTATTGAGTGGGTCCCTGGCTGACGGTACTACCTCTTGTTCTTTTTGCTGAGGTGATTTTTTTTGTCTTGTCATTTTGTCCAGAGGAGAACAGATAAATGAGAGAATAAAATGCTAACAGGTTAACAAGGTCCCCAGCTAATATACTCTATACAAATCGGAAAAGACCTGAAACCAGGGGAAAAGAAAGGGAAAGAAAGAAAAAAAGAAAAAAAAAAAAAGAAAAAGATAAAAACAAACAAAAACAACAAAACAAAAAAAAACAGAATATGATCAAATATGATCAGGCTAGTGCATAGATCAGTGCCACACACTAGATTTTGGGTGTATTTTGGTCTGTTAGAAGAAAGTGCCTCCTAAAATTTTAAAGGAAGAAAGACTTATATATGTACAAAATAAGGGTTGATACAATGAAGGGATGGAAGATGAGTGTAAAGATGAAACTTATAAAAGGTTTTATAAACGGAATTGATAAGAAGTTGTTTGAAAGAAGAAAGAAGATTTAAAAAAAAGAAAAAAGAAAAGAAAAAAAATGGGAGAGACTGTGATCAGGCAGGAGACTAGAACAAAGCCATACACTAGTGATTTAGGGTATATTTTGATCTGTTAGAAGAAACTGTATATCAAAATTTTAAAGAGAGAAGAACTTATATATATATGCCAAAAATAATGGTAACTACTATGAAGGGATAAAATATGACCCTAAAAATAAAAAAATGTTTTTTTAAAAAAGGGATTGATAAGATGTTGGTTGAAAGAGGGAAAAAGAAAAATTAAAAAAAAAAAAAGTTAAAAAAATTAACTTTGAAAAACTAATGAGTTATGGTAAAAAAGTCATGAATTCTATGTGCAGTATTCCCCTAGCGCTGGAGTTCTCCCGTTCTCCTTGATCGGTAAACTTGGTCTTGGCTTGCTGGCTGTTCGTGCTGATCTGGGGGAGGGGCCTGTTGCCGTGGTTCCCAAATGTCTTTCCCAGAGGCGGAATTGCCCCACGCTTGTGAGTCCAGGCTAAGCAAGCTGCTCGGGTTTGCTCTCAGGAGCTTTTGTTCCCTGCAAGCTCTCGGTACAGCTTTGGAGGACCAGGGTGAAAATGGTGGCCTCCCAATCTCCGCCCGGAGAAGCTGAGAACTGGGGGCCCCGCTCCTCAGTGCACCCCCAGAGAAAAGCAGTCAGTCACTCCTGTCTCCCCGGTCTCTGGCCACAATCTGCGCTCACCCAGCCTGTGACCGAGCGTTTCTATCTCTGGCACCCGACCCCGTGTGGAGTCTCCAAACCCAGCAGATCCCTGCGGTGTGCTCCTGTGCCGCTCCTCCTGGGGGAGGGAGGGGAGTCTCCCCGGCTCTGCTGCTTGTTGGGTCCCTGCTGGAGGCACAGTGGCCCGAGTGGGCCGGGGATCACAGTTTATGGCCACCCCGAGCTGCAAGCCCGCGCCTCGGCTCCGTCTCTGCAGCCGGCTTCCCCGCTCCGATACCTGGGAGCTCTGCTGCACTCAGGCACCCCCGGTCTTTCTGTGACCCCGAGGGTCCTGAGACCACACTGTCCCGCGAGGGTTCCACCTCCTGCTTAGCCACTGGAGCGACGTCCCTCAGCAGAGCCGACTTCTAAAAGTTCTGATTTTTGTGCTCCCTGGCTCTATCACTTGCCGGTAGTGGCCGACGGAGGCCCCCTTCCCCGCCGTCTATCTTCCCGAATATCGCCTCGGATTCACTTCTCCGCACATCCTACCTTCTAGTAAGTGGTCGCTTCTCTGTTCAGAGAGTTGTTGCTACTCTCTTCTTCGATCTCCTGTTGAGTTCATAGGTGTTCAGAATGGTTTGATCCCTATTCAGCTGAATTCCTGAGACCAGACGAAATCCAGGTCTCCTACTCCTCCGCCATCTTGCTCCGCCCCCAGAAATCTCTGTTCTATCATTAGTTGACAGCTAAGTTAACTGGACATTGACTTCATTGGCCATAAATGACAAATAATACACACAGAATGTACAGAATCAGTTCAGAAAAGTCAGTAAAAAATGAATAAAAACAATTAAAATAAGCAGTAATAATAAATAATCCTGAGAAGAGGAGAGAATCTGATTTTTATAGAGGGATCACTTTATAACAATCAAATAATGAGCTTTCAACAACAAAAAAGTATAAGACATGCAAGGAAACAAGAAAGTATGGTCCAGACATTGGACTTTCTAGACAGACTTTAATCAGCTACTTTAAAGATGTTCAAGGGGCAAAAGGAAACCATGCCTAAAGTACTGACGGAAAGTTTGAGAATGATGTGTCACCAAATTGAGAATATCAATAAAGAGTTATGAATTAGAAGAAGGAACCAAACAGAAACTCCAAAGTTGGAGAGCACAATACCTGAAGTGAAAAACTCACTAGAGGGTCTCCTTAGCACATTCTGGTGAGCAGAGGAAAAACCGGAGAGCTTTAACACAGGTCAGCTGAGCATCCAAGCTGAGGACTGGAAGGAAAAAGAATGAAGACACAGGAGCAGAGCCTGTGGGACACCATCAGATGTCCCAACACACACATAATGGTGATCCCAGAAAGAAAGTAGGAAGAGAAAGTAGATAAAATATTTGAAGAAATAATGGCGACTATTTTCCAAATTTGATGAAAACCATTAATCTACACATCCAAGAAGCCCAACAGACTCCATATAGAATAAGCTCATAGAACACCTGGATATGTTATAATGAAACTTTCCAAAGACTAAACAAAAAGACAATCTTGAAAGCAGCAACACAGAAGCAATTCCTCATGTACAAATGATCGTAAATAAGATTAACATTTGATTTGTCATCAGAAACCATGGAGTCCAAAAGGCAGCAGGGTGTTATATACAAAGTGCTGAAAGGAAAAAAAAAAAAAAAAAGATCTTTCAGTCAATCATTCTATTTCCAGCAAAACTATCCTTCGAAAATATAGGAAAATTGAGACATCCCCAGATAAACATTAAGGTGTGTTGCTAGCAGACCTTCCCTACAACCAATGCCGGAGGGAGCCCATCAGGATGAATGGAAAGAAACCAGGTAATAACTGAAGTCCATATGAAGAACACCAGCAAAGGTAACTAAACAGGTAAATATGAAGGATAGCATAAGTGAACTTTTATTGGTAACTCCTTTTATTTTCAATCTGATCTAAAAGATAGATGCATAAAGCAATAATTATAAATAATAACTACACATCCATGTTGATGGGCAAACAATGCATAAAAGAAAGAGAAGACACAAGTTACTAAAATCAGGAGTGAGACATTATGACTGACTTTAAGGAAATAAAAAGATCATAAGCGACAGCACAAACCATGGTGTCCCAGCAAATCAGATAGCCTACATGAAATGGACACACTCATGTAAACACACAAACTACCAAAACTGACTCAAGAAGAAATAGATCTATAACAGTTAAGAAGATTGAGTCAGTGATGATGATGATGGTGATGATAATTATAACCTCCAACAAAGAAACACTCAGGACTGGATATCTTTACTGCTGAATTCTGCTAACAATATAAAGAAGAATTTATACCAATCATTATTAAATTTTCCACACAACAGATGAGGAAAGAACACTTCAGAACTCATTCTGTGAGACCAGTATTTCCCTGATACAAAAGCCAGGCAATGATATGATGGGGAAAGAAAATTACAGAACAATATCCCCTACAGATACAGATGTAAAAATCCTCAACAAAATACAGAAGAACTGAATGCAGCAACATATAAAAAGCTTATACACTATATGATTAAGTGGGATTTATCCCAGGAATGCAAGGTTACTAGGCCACACAAAAATCAATTCATGAAATAAACCATAACAATGGAATAAAAAACATATGATTATCTCAACAGATACACAAAAAATTTGAAAATATGCAACATCCTTTGATAAGAAAAACATTTAACAGACTAGGCACAGAGGACACTTTCCTCTACCATTTATGAAAAAACCACAGCTAAGGTCACACTTAATGGTGAAAAACTGAAAACTTCTCCTTAAGATCTGGAATATGATGAGGATATCTGCTTTCATAACTTCTATAAAACACTGTACTAGAGGTTCCAGCCAGAGCAATTAGACAAGAAAAAGAAATAAAAGCCAATTAAAATGGAAAGGAAGAAATAAAACTATCTCTATTTGCATATGACATGACCTTACATATTGAAAGTTAAAAAAATCCATTAAAAATAACTATTATAACTAATAAGCTGTTCAGCTAGGTTGTGGAATACAAGATAAATATACAAAAGTTAGTTGCATGTCTATACACTAGCAGTGAACATTCTCAAATTAAATTAAAATAATTTCATTTACAGTAGCATCAAAAAGAGTTAAATACTCAGTAATTAATTTAGCAAAATATATGCACGACTTTTACAATGAAAATTATGAAACATTGTTGTGAGAAATTAAATAAGATCTACATAAACAAAAAGACATCCCATATTTATAAAATGGAAAGCAATATTGTTATAATGGCGATACCCCCCAAATTCAATTATAGGTTCAGTGTAATCCCTATCAAAATTTTTTGTACATACAAAAAGACAATCTGATCCTAAAACTCACATGGAAATGCACGAGACCCTGAATAGCCAAAACAATCTTGAAGAAAAACAAAGCTGGAAGGCTCACACTTCCCACTTTCCACACTGACTACAAAGCTACATTAGCCAAGACAGCATGGCAGTGTCATAAGGACAGACATAAAGAAAATGGAGTAGAGCTGAGAGTCCAGAAATACACCTATAATCCATGGTCAGCTGACCTCTAACAAGGGTTCCAAGACTATTCAGTGAAGGAAAAGACATTATTTCAACAAATGGTATAAAATAATTGCATATCCACAGGCAATAAAAGGGGAGGGAGGGATTTGGACCCCTACCTTCCATCCTATGGAAAATTAACTCTCCTGTGCTAAGGGATATCATAAAAAAAGTAAAAAGACAGTCCATAGGATGAGAAAAAACAGTTACCAGTCACATAGCTGATGAGGGTCTAACATCCAGAACATATAAAGAACTATGAAAACTAAATAATAAATGTCAAATAGCTCAATTAACAATGGGCAGAGTATTTCAATAGAGTTTCTCTAAAAGATTTGAATAGAATTTCTCCAAAGAAGACACAGAGACATAGAGATGGCCAACAAGCACACAAGAAGATATTCACATTATTAATCATTAGGGAAATGCAAATCAAAACCACAAGATGCCACTTCACTGCTCAACATCACTCGGCATCAGGGAAATCCAAATCAAAACCTCAATGAGATACCACCTCACACCCGTCAGAATGGCTAAAATTAACAAGTCAGGAAACAACAGATGTTGGCGGAGATGCAGAGAAAGGGGAACCCTCCTACACTGTTGGTGGGAGTGCAAGCTGGTGCAGCCACTCTGGAAAACAGTATGGACGTTCCTCAAACAGTTGAAAATAGAGGTACCATACGATCCAGCAATTGCACTACTGGGTATTTACCACAAGATACTAATGTAGGGATCCGAAGGGGTACGTGCACCCCGATGTTTATAGCAGCAATGTCCACAACAGCCAAACTGTGGAAAGAGCCAAGATGTCTATCAACAGATGAATGGATAAAGAAGAGGTGGTATATATACACAATGGAATATTATGCAGCCATCAAAAGGAATGAGATCTTGCCATTTGCAATGACGTGGATGGAACTGGAGGGTGTTATGCTGAGTGAAATAAGTCAATCAGAGAAAGACATGTATCATATGACCTCACTGATATGAGGAATTCTTAACCTCAGGAACAAACTGAGGGTTGCTGGAGTGGTGGGGGGTGGGAGGGATGGGGTGGCTGGGTGATAGACATTGGGGAGGGTGTGTGCTATGGTGAGCGCTGTGAATTGTGCAAGACTGTTGAATCACAGATCTGTACTTCTGCAACAAATAATGCAAGATATGTTAAGAAAAAAGAAGAAGATAGCAGGAGGGGAAGAATGAAAGGGAGTAAGTCGGAGGGGGAGACAAACCATGAGAGACGATGGACTCTGAAAAACAAACTGAGGGTTCTAGAGGGGAGGGACGTGGGGGGATGGGTTGGCCTGGTGATGGGTATTAGGGAGGGCACGTTCTGCGTGGAGCACTGGGTGTTATGCACAAACAATGAATCATGGAACACTACATCAAAAACGAATGATGTAATGTATGGTAATTAACATAACAATAAAAATTTAAAAAAAAACAAGATGCCACTTCACACCCACTAGAATTGCTATAATAAAAAAAATCAAAAATAAGTGTTGGCAAAGATGTGGAGAAATCAGGACCCTTACACATTGCTAGTGGGAATCTAAAATATTGCAGCTACCATATAATTTTGGCAGCTTCTCAAATGGTTAAAAATAGAATTACCATATGACCCAGAAATTCCACTCCTAGGTCTATACACAAGAGAAGTGAAAAAGATATGTTTAGACAAAAAAATGTGCCTGAATCTTCGCAGCCAACATTATCTACTGTAGCCAAAAAGTGGAAACAATCCAAAAAATCATCAGCAAAATGTGGGCTATCCATACTATGAAATCATCCTCAGCCGTAAAAAGGAATGAAGTGCAGATACATAGTACAACATGGATGAGTCTCGAAAACATTACGCTACAGATACTAGACACAAAGGACATTATCGTAAGATTCCACTCCTATGACATATTCAAAACAGGCAAACCCAAAGACAGAGGGAAGATCAGTGATTGCCAGGGGCCTGGGGTGTGGGAATTGGGACCAACTGCTAATAGGTACAGGGGTTTCTTTTGGGGGTGGAGAAAATATTTTGGAACAGATAGTGGTAATGGTTACACAATATATAAATGCACTCAAAGCAACTGAATTGCACAGTTAAAAATGGTCAATTTTAAGTCATGTAAATTATACATCAATAAAACTAATAAAGACACATACTGAAATATTTACAGATGAAATGCCACCTGGAATTTGCCTCAAAATGACCTCAAGGTAAGGGATTAGGACAGATGAACAGACTGGCTGGGTGTTGCTGACCGTGAAAGCTGGTGATGGAAACGTAAGGGTCATTAGGTTAAAAATGGAAGGTTTGGAGCACCCACCTCTACATAGTAGAATATACACAGAGAACTTTTGACCCCAACAAACTCAAGTACAAGAGTCTACTGTTGACCAGAGGCTTACCAATGACACAAACAGTCAATAAACACATATTCTGTGCATGTATTACACACCGTATTCTTACAATAAAGTAAGCTAGAGAAAAAAAAATGTTACTAAGAAAATCATGAGAGAAACCCCGTTAGGGGATCTACCATATTTATCAAAAAAATCCATACATACGTGGACCTGCACCGTTCAAACTTCTGTTGTTCAAGGCTCAGCTGCGTTGTATTCTCTACTCGTCTATAAATACCTTTTGAATTTTCTGTGAACCATTTAAAGTATAGTTTTACAAGATGACTTATCTAGAAAATAAAATGGCTCCTCATTCGTAGGTCAAATTCCCCATTGTACTGAAAGACTACTGTGTGTGGTGGGCAAACAGGAGCAGTGTAGGATCCTGGAGACCTCCATAACACCTGCTCTGCTATCAGCTGGTTCTAGCATTTTTGGGAAGTCAGTTTCTTCAGGCTACACATAGAATCAAATGATTAGGGGCCCCCCATGCCTGATATTCTATCACTGTGCGGTATCACCTGGCAGCATCACGGGGGCCAGAGGGCAAAGGAGCAGCCAATAAAAGTGCAGAGAATGAAGACAGTTTCCGGGCACCCCAGTCATAAGGGAATGCTGCTTAGCGACCATGTTCCCCTTCTTCACTTCCTTTACAACTCAAAGACATATTATTAGATCATCTCGGGTCTGACAACTGCAAGGCATCAGAGCCATGCAGGAATACCATGAAGTACTTCAATTTCTTAAAATCAGGAACAGAGACACCTGGGGGGGTTCAGTCGGTTCAGCGTCTGACTTGATTTCGGCTCAGGTCATGATCTCAGGGTCCCGGGATCGAGCCCTGCATCAGGCTCTGGGCTGATCATGGAGTCTGCTTCTCCCTCTGTCCCTGCCCTTCCCCCCACTCACTCGCTCTATTTCTAAAATAAATGAATAAAATTAAAAATTAAAATCAGCAACACGGAGAAAAAGAGACTCATCTTTAGAAATTCCTTTTTCTTTTTTTCTTTTATAATCAGACATAAATCATGGAAAACCAAAGGCAAAATTAAAAAGCAATGAGATATTTTCCAGGAGTTCACCTTATCCTGAGAAATGAGGTTTAGAAAGTGTTGCCCAGATGTACTGAATACAGGTTAAAATAACTGTGCTCTGGCCTTAAAATGTGGTATACTAACCTAATGGTGCGTTACCTGCCTGAACCAAGACCACGCACACCTGGGGACTTCCTGTCTCTCTTAAAGTGGGCAGGATGCAGAACTGGGTAGGCACGGGAAGGATGAGAGAGGAGGTCAAAGGTGAAGTTCAGACCTGGGGCAGTGCTCCCAGCAGGTCCAGACCTCGTCCCCCGAGAACGTCCACGTAAAGGGGCAGGACCGAGGGGTCACTTTACAGAAACTACCAGCACGCCTGAAAGACGTCAGCTCTGGAAAATATGAAGTCATCTTCCGTGCCAATAACAAAACAGGCTGCAAAGGAGTAAGGACGAAGCACTGTGCTCACCGTTCCAATGACAGAAACCCGCTGTGGATTTCTCACTTGAGGGCTTGGTCCTCTGGAGATCCCCTGAAGGAGAGAAGCTGTTGCCAACACATCTGCTGCGTGCCCGCGTGATGTCAGCACACACTGACCCCATGTGGGCCACCAGCCAGCACACACAGCCACGGAACATTTCCAAATTGTGTCCGTTATCTTTATGAACCATGATTCTAGCTACTGTCACTATAAAGCTGGGCATATTTCTAGATATCTGAGGATACCACTTAAAGTATGGAACAAATAAAACTGGCTTATTCTGACATGGATTGCTTAAAAATGAGGAAAAATGCTATAAAAGTATGGCTTTTTTCTATGGTGAGCGCTGTGAATTGTGCAAGACTGTTGAATCACAGATCTGTACTTCTGAAACAAATAACGCAACATATTTTAAGAAAAAAGAAAAAGAAGAAGATAACAGGAGAGGAAGAAAAGGGGAGTATGTCAGAGGGGGAGACGAACCATGAGAGATGATGGACTCTGAGAAACAAACTGAGGGTTCTAGAGGGGAGGGGGGGTAGGGGGATGGGTTAGCCTGGTGATGGGTATTGAGGAGGGCACGTTCTGCATGGAGCACTGGGTGTTATGAACAAACAATGAATCATGGAACACTGCACCAAAAACTAATGATGTAATATATGGTGATTAACATAACAATAAAATAAATTTTAAAAAAAATCTTAAAAAAAAATATATAATAAAATATATAACTTATGGCAAGAGATGATAAAAAAAAAAAAGAAAAAAGAAAAAGAAGAAGATAACAGGAGAGGAAGAAAAGGGGAGTATGTCAGAGGGGGGACGAACCATGAGAGATGATGGACTCTGAAAAACAAACTGAGGGTTCTAGACAGGAGGGTGGGGGGATGGGTTAGCCTGGTGATGGGTATTGAGGAGGGCATGTTCTGCATGGAGCACTGGGTGTTATGAACAAACAATGAATCATGGAACACTGCACCAAAAACTAATGATGTAATATATGGTGATTAACATAACAATAAAAAAATTTAAAAAAATATGGCTTTTTTAAATTCCATCACCCCCCCCAAAATGTATGATTGTGTTCATTCATGCAACGAATACTAATTAAATGCTCTTTGAGCCAAGCACTGCTGCAGGCTCGGGGGCTGGGCAGCTGAGCTACCAAACTGATCAGATGCTAACTCAGACCCACACTAATCAGAGCACTTACCAGGACCACTTTTACCAGTGATTCCCAGGACACAGCCGTCCAGAGGCAGAGGAAAGGCAGAGGCCTGAGACGCCCCCGCAGCTCTCCAGATGCCTCCTCCGCCCGGTCTCCGAGTCAGACACAGGCTCAGTCCTACTGTGGCAAGCAGTCCCATCAGGAGGCATCCCCATCCTCGACCTCAGCTAGTTGCAGAGCTTGCGTGGCATGCTCTAGGGAGCCGTGACTCACAGATCCATAGGTCACAGACTTATTTACCATATGCAATTCTGACCCAAAGACAACCTGCTAAAAGCATCACTTAGGCAAAGACTGTCTCTCCAGGAAATACCATGAGTCCATCTACCAGGAGGTTGGTTATCACCATATTAACAGAGAGTAGAGTCCAGGTTACCTGCCTTCTTTCCTTTCCCTGGCGTGCCCCCTGGTATTCCTAGTAACTGGGAGAGAAACAGGCCCTAACATCTTCCTTCCTGGCGTTAAACTTGTCTCATGTGGCAGATATTCTACTCGAGAAGCAGCCGATAAGCCAGCAGATACATACACAGACATGTTTTGAGACCTTTGTGCTATGAAGAACATAAAACAGGGGACCAGACAGAGATGAGAATGATTGGGGGGGGGCTGCATTAAATTGGTCAGAGGAGTTCTCTCTGAAGATACAATTTGTGAGCCAGGATCTGAAGCGCAAGAAACCATTCATGAGAAAGTTTCTGGAAAATCATTCTAGTCAGGAGAATGGCAAGTGCAAAACTCCTACATGAGAAAGCCTGGTATGAAACAGAAACAAGTGAGAAACCGAAGAATGTGCCCTTGGGGATGGGCCTGCCGGATGGGGAGGAGGCCGGAGGAGGCCGGGAAGTGGGCCGGGTCTAAGCTCTGCTCCCCTGCAGAAGAGGGAAGACTATCATAGTAAGAACGACATCTAGTTTGTGTTCTAGGAAGAGCATCTGGGTGCAGGGTGGGGAAGCGGGGGGGCAGGTGAGAGATGGGGGAAGGGACTAATGTGTTAGAAAGCATGGACAGAAGCAGGGGGATGGGCATCACCACCAAAACTATGGCCACAAGTATATAGACATATCTCAACAAGCTGTTTCAAAACACATGGCCAAGAGTCCTTAAGTTTTGAAGGTATTACTATATAAAGAATTAGTTACAGGGGTGCCTGGGTGGCTCAGTCGTTAAACAGCTGCCTTCAGCTCAGGTCATGGTCCCAGGGTCCTGGGATCGAGCCCCACATCGGGCTCCCTGCTCGGCGGGAAGCCTGCTTCTCCCTCTCCCATTCCGCCCCCCCCCATGCTTGTGTTCCCTCTCTCGCTGTCTCTGTCAAATAAATAAATAAAATCTTTAAAAAAAAAAAAAGAATTAGTTACAGCCAAAAGTGCACCTTCCCAGGGGTTTCTCCCAGAACAGGGTGTGTGTTGGGGGTGGGGGAGAGGAAGCAAGACAAGACATGAGCAATGGCTGCTGAAGCCAGCGACAGGCACACGGGACCCATTCTATGCTGAATAGATGCATAAACTTTTCCATAACAAAATATTTGAAGTTGTGATGCATGGGGGTAGGACCCTGATGGTCCCAGGATGTCAAACGCCTGTAGGTCCCCAGGGAGAGGTCACCCTCCCGTCCTGCCTAGGGTAGAAACTCCTCGTGAACAGAATGTAGTCCTTTAAGCCACTTTAACCACTATAAAGCTCTCTGTTACAATGAGCTAAAATCAGTCTTCTAAAACTTCCAACATTGGACCCAATTCAGTGATATGGAGGTCGAGGAGACAGGTGGGTTCCTCCACCAGATCCTGCTTTAAAGACCTAGGGATAGCCATCCTGCCTTCTACAAGCTAAGGTTCTGAGGCTTTAGATCATTCTTGAACCACAAGGAGATATTTTCCCTATAGAGTTCTTTTCCCAACCCTTTCTTCTGTCCCCACATCTGGGTTTGCTTAGCTCGGCTGCAGGACCCTGCAGTTTGGTGAGGGGCTCCGGGTTTCTGGTGAGGGGCTCCTGGTTTCCGGTCTATGCACACGTGCCTGTAAACACAGTCCAGCTCCCACATACTGAAAACCATGTGTGAGTCCTGCTGGTGTGCAGGGGTTGTCCTCAACAGTTTTCTTATTGAAGTCTGTCATCTTCTTTTTTAAAAACCAATTACCCAAAAATGCCAGAGTTCTTCAATGAATGCCAAAATTAGTAGGCAAAAGTTTGATAATAAATAGGATATTTATTTATATTCCAAACTGCTTATGAGTTATGAAAGGAAAAATACTGGCTTTACAAAAAAGAAGCCTGATTTACAGTATCTTAGACAAGTTACAAACGTCCACAAGGTGACTGGGACAAACCAATATCATGTTGCTGCTGATCTAAGAACACCACCTCTGTGGCCGTCCAGACAAAAAAGCAACTAATAAGGAAGAAATGTTATGAAAGAATTGACCTGTGGTTTTCAAAAAAACAAACAAACAAACAAACAAAAAAACAGGGTCAAGGAAAACAAAGAAAGCCAGAGGAATGTCCAGTTAGGAGAAGCTAGGAAGATATACTAATACCTGAAATGCATCATCCCGGGATGGGAAAGGTTATAAAGGGTTTGTAACTGTGAGCTAGGAGTGAACTGCAGATTGGATGTGTCAATGTTAGATTCCCTGATTTTTGTAACCATACTCTATGTATGTAAGAGGATGTCATAGTTCTTAGGAAATGCATCCTAATGTGTTCAGACATAAAGGGGAAGATTTCTCCAACATACTGTTGATGATTTCAAAAAACAAATTTATATATATGCAATCCAAGAGAAATGCTATGTAAGCCATATGTATAATTTAAAATTTTCTAGAAGTCACACTAAAAAATAAAAACAAATGATTTAATTTTGATACTTGATTTAACCCAGTATATAAAAATATTATTTCTGCATGCAATCAATATAAAATTAATAAAAAATTTATATTTTATTGTACCAAGTCTTTAAAATCTGATGTGTATTTTAGATTTATAGATCATCTCAATTTGGACTAGCCAAATTTCATGCTATGAAATTTGCTAAATAGCCACAATGCTAAATAGCTACATGCAGAGATTAAGAAGGAAGGGATGGATAAATAATAAGTCAATTAAAAAATAATGTAAAATAAAATTGTTATTACTCTTGGTAAAAACTATATAGAATGTTCATATGTTCTTAAAATTTTTCTATAAGTTTCAAACACTATCGCAATTTTAAAATTATAATAAAAATCAAATAATAATAAATGGTAAGAGAATACAATTTCATGCCAATACATTTTAAATCTTAGCAAAAGAAAAAATTCTAGAAAAATATCTTTCCAAAATGAATCTAAGAAATTATTTAAAGCCAGAATAATCCTATCATAAAGTAGCCGTTCCTAAACTTTTTGGTCTCAATATCCCTTCATGCTCTTAAAATTTATTATTGAGAACCACAAAGACCTTTTGTTTACATAGATTGTATTTACCAATATTTAGAAAATTATAAATTAAAACTGAGAATTTAAAAATATATTTAGGGGCACCTGGGTGGCTCACTCGTTAAGCATCTGCCTTCAGCTCGGGTCATGATCCCAGGGTCCTGGGATCAAGTCCTGCATTGGGCTCCCTGCTCAGCAGGAAGCCTGCTTCTCCCTCTCCCTCTGCCTGCCACTCCCCCTGCTTGTGCGCACTCTCTTGCTGTGTCTCTCTCTGTCAAATAAATAAATAAATAAAACTTTAAAAAAAAATACATAAAAATAAATTTATACTTGAATTCATCTAACAATGATAAATCCATTATGTTTTTACATAAATAACCTATTTTATGAAAAACAACAAATTTTCAAAACAAAAATAAATTTAGTGAGATGAGTGTCATGACATCACAACCTCTAACCCAATGGGAGACAGCTGGGTTCTACCTGCTTCTGCATTCAGACTCTTACAATATGTTGTTTTGGTTGAAGACTATTTGGAATGGAAGAACTATTCTTCACAGTCCTTTCAGATGATCGCGAATAATTTCTTTTGATGCTGCTCCAAAATATGATGAGTGCGTGTTCCTAAAGGCTATGTGAATCGTGGAATCTGAAACTATCAATGACTGTATTGTTACCCACTAACCTCAGTTGGTCTATCTTCCACTGTGAATGAATGGATCTCTACCGATGCATGTTTTTGTAACATCATGCATTAATCACATGAAAAATACAGTCCACTTAGTTAAGCAGATCTTCCAGTAGTGACACATGACATTGTACAGTGTCAAAATACCAGTCCACCCTATCAACAAGCTAAAGAAAAACTGCATGATATCAATTGATCCTGAAAAAGCATCTGGCAAAAGCCAACACACATTTGTGATAAAAGCAATTTATGAAGAAGACTTGATAGCATCAGCAAAACACCAACAGCTAGCATCACATGTAACGTGAAGGATGGAATGCTCCCTGACTGGGGAGAATGGAGGGACGCCTGCTCCTACTCAACACCGTGCTGGAGCTCCAACATTTGCAATATGGCAAGAGTAAGACACAATATGCATGCATATTGCAGGGGAAGCAAACTGTCCCTATTTACAGATGACATGATTGTCTACATAAAAATCCCAAGGAATCTAAAAAAAAAAACACAAAAAACAAACCACAAAAAGCAACTCCTAGAATGTGACCAAAGTCACACCACACAAAATTCAATCTCATCTCATATACTGATAATTACCATGTGGAAACTAATGTTAAAAACAGTATCATTTATAATTAAAGAAAATTATATACCAGATATAACTTTTAAAAGCATATGGCAGAGGGGCGCCTGGGTGGCTCAGCTGGTTAAGCGACTGCCTTCGGCTCAGGTCATGATCCCAGGGTCCTGGGATCGAGCCCTGCATCGGGCTCCCTGCTCTGCGGGGAGCCTGCTTCTCCCTCTCCTCCCTACTTGTGCTCTCTCTCACTATCTCTGTCTCTCTCTCTCTCTCAAATAAATAAAATCTAAAAAGAAAAAAAAAAGCATATGGCAGAATAGGTAAACTGAACATCACAATATGCTGACAAAGGAAATCAAATGTCAACATAAAGAGAAGGACAGACCATATTTATGGGTTGGAAGACTCATCATAGTAACATGTCAGCTCTCCCCAACTTGATAGATACATGAGTTTAATGCAATTCCTATGAAAATCCCAACAAGGACTTTTGTAGATACAGCTTACTCTACAGTTCATATGGAAGGGCACACCCCTAGAATAAGAAAGACAATCCTGACAAAAGGGAATCGAGTGGGAGAAATCACTGGACCTGATAACCTAGCTTACTATTCAAGGACAATACATCATGTCCAATTTGAGGGTTTTGGAAGAATAAGAGGTGGTTCTATACTAGAAAAATCAATAAGCGCTATTCATCACATTAAAATCTTAAAAAAGAAAAAAATATTCTGAATGGATGTACACAACATCTGATAAACTTCAACACCAATTCCTACTTAAAACCGGTAATGGTTCCCTATCAACAGTCATCCTTGGAGCGACTGGTGGCTCAGTCGTTAAGCCGCTGCCTTAGGCTCAGGTCATGTTCCCAGGGTCCTGGGATCGAGCCCCGCAGCAGGCTCCCTGCTCCGCGGGAAGCCTGCTTCTCCCTCTCCCACTCCCCCTGCTTGTGTTCCCTCTTTTGCTGTGTCTCTCTCTGTCAAATAAATAAAATCTTTAAAAAAAAAAGTCATCTTTATCGGCGAAGTACTGAAAAATTCCTTTCAGATGAGGCTTCTTCCCGAACTTCTAGTCAGGCTCTCTGCCGGGGTGGTGACACAAGAAAAGAGTTGAATGACAGACACTGTAAAGAAAACGATCCAGACAATACAGTGTAGCTCGGCACTAAAAAGACAGGGAGGAACCTTCCAGGCATACTGCTAAGTGAAAGAAGCCGGTCTGAATCCACACGCTGTGTGATCCCACCTCCATGAATGACACTCGGGAAAAGGCAGGCGTGAGGACAGTGAACGACAGGGTTGCCAGGGCTGGGGTTGGGAGAGGGATGGAGAGGGGCGCCCAGAGGGTCCTTAGGGCACAGAAGCCCCCTCTGTGTGAAAGCGTGATGGGGAGTACCTGTCACTGCACACCTGTCCAAACCACAGACTATCCAACACCAAGGGTGGGCTCTGGGTGACCATGTTTGTCCGTGTGGGTTCACAACTGTAACAAGTGCTCCCCGTGGGGGGGGGCATAATGCGGGAGGCTGTGTGTGTACATGGATTCCCTAAAGGTAACAGATGACACACACATGGCCATTAGGGTAAACTGTGGGGGAAAGGATCCAACTTCCTCCACAGAGGTGCCCTCAGTCAGGCCCAGTTTAAAGCGTTCTCAACATCCTGCCACTTCCAGATTCTACAGTGGCCTGGGCTGCAACCTGGCCTCCCGCGCTGGGCGGACACCCAGGCGGGGCCACAAGGCTCCCGTGGGTAGAGCTCTGGACATCTGCCCTGGGGTGTCTGCGGCCCCGCCCAGAGGGACCAGGGCCAGCAGCCTGGTGCCACCCACCCAGAGGGGGAGGGAAGGAGCCGCCAGGACAGGGAGCCAGGAGCCCTGCGGGGCGTAGCCACCGCATGCACCTGCTGGCTGCACCCCGCTTGCCACCGCAAGGCCCCCACATGCAGGGGAGGGCACCGCCCTCCTGGGCTCCATCCACACTGGGGCGGAGCTTCTGCAGCATCGTGAGGACGGTTTAGGAGAGAATCCCCGGCTTACCACGTGCCCTGAGTGCATACACTTCACGCTGTCCACTGCATCTGCTCAGAGACTGTCGTATTTACCTCCCAGCTCTCAGCTGTTTCTCATAGTCAAGGTGGGCAGACAGGTAACCCTGAGTAACTGAACTGTCATTCTATCTCATCATTTATAACCAGCTCCAAAATGGTCCAAGTTGGCCCTGAGTCATTTAAATAAAATTTCTGAATTCTTCACCCTGAATTAACAGGTGTACATAGTTTTCCCATCCAAAGTGGTAGATGAAACGAGAACATGAAGGTGAAACAGACCCTTGTAAGCTGGGGCCAACATGTCTTCTCTCCAGCGGGGCGTTTTCATTCATCAGTGTCGAGGCTCCAAATCTTTTCACCCAAAGGGGAAGCACAGTGGGATACAGAGCACGTGCAGCTAACCTCTAAGCAGTAAGTGGAGAAGAAGCATTCGGTTTTACAGGCAATAAAGAAAACGCTTAACATTTTGTGTTCATTGCTCATTGCAGTGCAACTACTAACTAGTTACTGAAATTTAAAATACACAGAATTGTCAGTCTATCGCAGAAGTAGTTGTTTGTAACACGCAACTATCAGGCTAAAATCAGTAGTTGGATGTTAGTTAGCACGCGCACCTTGTGGCTTCTCACCAGCTGCGGCTTGGCGCTAAGGCTGAGGTGGATCTCCGATGCACGCGCTGCAGTCACGTGGCACGCCCCGGACTTTCCGGGGTTTAACTGGAGCGCCACTTCCAACCTAGGAAGCAGTTTTGCAAAGTCAACATCTCATCTCAGCGGAGACCAGAGTTCTAGTTAATCAACTCCAGAAGCAGGCAGAAGCCATATTTTGGTTCGAAATAAACATTGTTGTCATGATGATTGCTTAAAAATTTCAAGAAAGCATTTCCAGAACACAGTGATCCAAAATGGCATTGAGTCCTGAAGCAGAGTGGCCTGATGACATCAATGCACTGACCTCAGGAAGCCTCCCATGGGCTCAGACCCTGCAGCAGCCCCTCGTGCCACAGTGAGCCCAGTGTGGGTTTCAACTTACAAGCACCTCATTCCAAAAGTTCAGTCTGTGCACTGGGAGCTAATGTTGGAGCAATTATCAGGAAGAAATTTAAAAGAGACTAAAACATAAACCATTACTTCTAGAAGAGTGTCTGATGTCTACCATGAATTACATTTATGGTAATGTTTTGTAGACCTGCAGAGGGTCCATTTACAATTTCTGAAAGAGAACTGGTCCAGGTCTGCAGATCTCCCTGCCCCAGGATGGCCCCAACCCAAATGGTCCCTTAGCAAAGGATGCGGTGGCAACAGAAGACCCTCAGAACAGCACCACAGAGACCACCAGAGCACAGACTGGTGCACGCTGCGGGGAACCCATCCTTGACACCCCCTGCCCCCCTGTGCATCCCCCCTCAGGACCAGCCCATGAACAGCCCGTCCCTGACACCCCGCTCTGTGTGCACCCGCCTCGGGACCGGCCCGTGGACAGCCCATCCCTGACACCCCGCTCTGTGTGCAGCCCCCTCGGGACCGGCCCGTGGTCACAGGCTCCAGTCCACATCCAAGCATCTTCAGTCCTCTGGTGATGAAAGCACACTGGCAAGTCCTTGTTTTAAATGTGATTCACTGCTGTAACATGTCAGCAGAGGCCAGTCATGTCATCTGGGTTCATGTGACATCTAAACACAGAGGACCCTCTGCTCTTCCTTTCTCTGGTCATGGTATTAGGAAAAGCACTTTGAAATAGGGTGTCTGGGTTCACTGCAGTGGCTGCATTTCTCTCCTCCCCCCCCCCTCCCTCCCTCCCTCCTCCCTTCCGTCTTTCCTTCCTTCCCTCCCTTTCCTCCTTCCTTCCTTCCTCCCTCCCTCCTCTCCTTTCCTTTCCTTTCCCTTCCTTCCTTCCTTCCACTGGGAGGAGAGAATTTATTTTTCATTTCATGGCTCTTTCCTTCTTCAGTAGTGATGCTAAGGCATCGTTGAGAACAACTAACTGGTCCTTTAGAATATTCCTCTGGTCAAGTCTAGCTTTCTCTACACCCTGCAGCCAGACAGGCTTGCTTGTTTGAACAACTACCGTAGTTCCCACTAACAGTATTGTGACTCTGCCGTCAAGTGTCGGGAGAAGAGAGAGTTGTGATTACTTTGTGTGGCTTATTCAGATGTCTAATTCTTGTTTTAATAAAATTATTTGGTAATTATAGTTTAATTTTCTGTAATTTATTCTACTGTGTTTATTTCATTTTCTGAATGCCCATGGCCCATGAAAATTTGGGCTCCTTGTTTTGGGCTTCACCATTTGACGGACTGAATGGCAGCAGCTGACTTGGGCAGTTCTTCCTCACAGATGTAAGTCTGTGAAAAGACACTGCCGGCACCAAGCGTGCATGGGGCTTCTGCCTCTGAGTCTGACGTGCTTGTCCCAGAAATTCCAAGGAACGTGCCTATGTTGTGTGAGCACCAAGTGGCCTCTGGAGTCTTGACACAGCCACGTGGAAACGGGCCATGCAGGGTTGCTGAGGGCAGGCAGCGGGTGGGACCCGCGTGTAGGACTCCCCTGGCCAGGCCACATGTACCTGCCTTGGTTCGGCTCTGAACACATCCATGTGACAGTCAGTGGGTGGGGACAGGACCCCGAGCAGACGGCTGCCCGGGGCACGTGGAGACTCCTTACTGGCTGCGAGCACCCGTACCACCCAGCTGGAATAAATGCCAACAGTCAAGTTTCACTGGAAAGCACTGAATTCTCACTTAAGGATTCCCACCTTGTCCTCTGGTGCTTCTTACGAGAGCCCGTTTTTGCTTGAATCTGATGTCCTGTCATTTTTCTTCCCTGATGAGGTCTTTTTTCCTCACACCTCTTTTCTCCCTAATCCTGGATTTCTCCAGCCACCCTGCCGCCAGGCATCACTGCTTTAAAAATAACCGGCAGGGGGGGAGTTTGCCGTGACAGATGCTGTAGAACACCTCGAGTCCCTCTAGAATGTAAATTCTTGAGAATTTATTGTGTTCCCACTTCTGATACAGAATTGTCAATAGTCAGCATATGAATATCCTTGATGGCAGATAACTGGTACCCCTCAAGCTCGACATTTGCAAGCTCAAACAGAAAGCCGTCAGACTCCAGGGACAACGTGTGATCAGAGCCATGGCCACCATGGGCGCCTCCGCATCTGTGCCGGAGACAAGCTCTATGGATGGCAGCATGTGGCTGTGCTCTTGGGGGCACAGCGGTGCTGCTGTGTGTGGGGAGCCTGCTGATGAGAGCCAGTCCTGGGGCACGTGGTCCTGGCATTAGGAGTCAGGCTTCCAGTGACACGCCGCAGAGCCCAGAGGTGTGGCCGGACAGCAGGCACAGGTCTCGGCGAGAGGACAGATGGCAGGAATGTGCTATGAGCCTCACCACACTCTGGGTCCAGGAACAGAAAATCCAGCCCCCTCACATCCCTTCCAGCTCCAGAAAGCTGTTGTTCCAATGAAACATGAACAAACAAATCCTAATTCTCTGAACAAATGAAGCAATCACCGAATGAATGCTCTCTCTGAGCTGAGGAAATCTCAGAAACTCAATAGCGAAGTCTGTGTATCTGAGGCTAGAAGTGTGTGGTGGGTCACGGCCAGACCCACATGTTCCTTCAACCTCAAGGTCTGCAAGAACTTCACAGGTTGGCAGGACAGACAGACGGCAGATGGGACCATGTGTGGCCTTCTAAAGGAAACTTGACGGTTTGTGCGAGAAGAAGGGGGTAACTAACACCAGCGATTCCTCTGACCAAGAAAATAAAAAAAAGATGAGCAACCTGCTGGCCATTTGCCTGTAAGTCAGTGATGTGCTTTAACGGCCCGACTTGCGGACTCGTGCATCTTTACACAATCATTACTGGAAAAATGCCCTTTTGAACACTAAAACAGTGTGGGGGTATCCCACTGAAAACCCTGAAGCAGGGTATATCCTTAGAAAACATAAGCCTCGGAGGATCCCAAATTGCAAAATGAATGTCGTTCACGTGCGGCGTCTTTGGCACAGGTCCCGTTTCTGTGGCGGTGGTGGCTGACCCACAGTCTCTGCATTGGTCATCTGATGTGACGCAGTCACCAAGGAAGATTAGTTATACTTCCCAAGCGGTGCGTTTTACACACAGAACTCACTCTGCTTCTAATGATTTACTATTTCAAAGGCTTTCTAAGTACACTGACTTCAGAGATGAGTTTTGTAGACCTCCGTGTGTTGATGTGCATTTCTGCCTCCACAAGATAAGTACTCTGAAATACTTGCATTTCAGCTGAAAAATACTGTAACTTCTAGGCAATGTGGAAATGAATAAAGCTATTAGAAATAAAAGACAGAATGATTTATTTTACCAGCGTTCAGCGAGCATTGATCTGCTCTGTACTGGTGGTCAGACCGACTTCTAGGAATGAAAACAAACCCCCACCCCACCCCGAGGAACTCAGATTCCAGGGCAGAAGCTGCCCCATCTGAACTGGGAAGTTGAGAATGCAGCACCCTGCGCTCTCTTCACATGGGGCTCTGAAGCCCGTTGCTCACACTTGGGGGATCTGAGCCCTACTGGGCTTCAGGGAAAGTTCACAGAGGACGGCATTTGAATGCTGAGGAGACTGAAGAGTTTGGCTACCAACATTTTTAAATGCATTCCAGAGGGGGAACAAGGGTGCAGGACGGCGGTCCACAGCGGAGCAGGGTGCTCCCTGGGCTGGGCACGGAGCCCTGGAGGAGAGGTGTGTGTGGCAGGCAGGGAGCAGGACCAAGGGGCAGCAGGGAGGACCATAAACATTGATCATTTATATCTGTCACTAAAAACCCAGAGGAAAAAATAAAAATGGTAAAGTAATAGAGCAAAACTGTGATCATCACATATGCATAAGGTTGATTACGATATAATTCAGTGATTGCATTGAGTATTTTCCAGAACAATATTAATGAGCCTTCAATTTCATAATGGAATCATAAGATTATAAAACATTCCAGAGGTGGTGTTTAGAAAGAAAATAATCTTCACCAGATGATTACAGTGACACCCATACCACTGGGTGGGACAATCAACTCAGTTAATAAACTGTCTCTTAAAATTGTAAAAGATTAAGTCTTAAATGAGAGATTTCACCCACACTTATAAAGTCAATTGATTTTCAACAAAGACACCAATAAAATTCAGTGGAAAAGTAATTTTAACAAGTATCGCTAGAGTGAATAGAGATATTTGCACAGACAAAAATGAATCTTGACCTATACTTTTCTCTATTCCCCGAATTGGTTCAATTAGTTCAAGAAGGATGTGCAGGCCAGACACGTGGTGTGCTGTCCCCAGGCGTGGGTGGGCTGGGACTTGCCCCGGACCGCCAGCACAGCAGCGGGACACAGTTACACGGACACTGCAGCATCGTCCTGCTGGGGTCTCTCCCCTTGTGGACGGTGACGGAGCAGGTAGCCTTGCTGGGGACCCAGCCTGGCAGGGAGTGGCAGGGGATTCTGGTCCTAGCTGGCGGTGACTTCTGATCCTCAGCCAACAAGAGGCTGAGGCTCTCGGTCCTACAACCACAAAGATCCAGGACCTGCCAACAAGCTGATGAGCCTGGAGGCAGATCCCCTCGCCAGGAGAGCCTCAGATGAGCAAGAGCCCTGGTCAACAGCTCGGCCACAGCTGTCAGAGACCCTGACCTGAGGACCCAGCTGAGCCACGCCCAGACTCTTGACCCACAGAAATTGTAGGAATAAATGTGTTAGGATGCTACGTTTTTGCTAATGCAGTTGATCCCTGAACAATGTGGGGGTTAGGGATGCCAACCCCTGCTTGCCAAAACTCCACACATAACTTTTGACTCCTCAAAAACGTAACAACTAATAGCCTACCATTGAGCAGAAGCCTTACTGGTTAACACAGTTTGTATGCTGCGCGCGTTACACACTAGGTATTCTTACAATAGAGTCAGCCAGCGAAGAGAAAATGTCACTACCACAACCACGTGGAAGAGAACGTGTGTTTGCAGGATTGAAGGGTCAGTGTACCGTCAGGGAACACCGGCAGCTGATGCCACTGAATGAACCACTAAGTATGAATACAAACAATAAACTTCCTAGAAGAAAACATAGAGAATATCTTTGCAGGCTTTGGGTTGGCAAGATTTTTCAGACAGGCCACAAAGTAAAATTCGCACTTCATAAAAATTCAACAGTTATGTTCATTAAGGGATATTACAACCCAAAAAGGCAAACCACAGATGAGGGGAAATATTTGCAATACCTGTACGATGTTCTACAAGCTGAGGTGCTGACTGTCTCAGTGAAGCATCTGACTCTTCATTTCGGCTCAGGTCATGATCTCAGGGTGGTGAGATCCAGCCCTGCGTCGGGCTCCATGCTCAGCGTGGAGTCTGCTTGGGATTTGCTCTCCCTCCGCCTCTGCCCCTCCCCACCTCATGCACACACACGTGCTCTCTCTCAAATAAATAAGTTTTACTCAATAATAATGAACGACTAAAAATAGGCCTATAATCATATGATATAGTGTTCAATATCAGTCATTATTGAAAAAATGCAAATTAAAACCACAATAAAAATACCACAACAGCTAAAATTAAAAAGACTAAGGAAACAGGGCAGTCCCGGTGGGGGCAGGGGGCAGCGTGTGAACAGCACCCGCTCTAGAAAGTAGGAGCAGGTTCTCAATGCAGCCATGCTCCCATCCGCTTGCTCAGGAGAAAAGAAACATGTCTCCACTCAGACACCTGCACCAGAAGCAGCTTTAGCCATGAACACCCAAACTGGAAACAGCAGAACCACCTTGGCTGACCCAACAGAAAAGCTCTCTACCACATAAAGGAGGGCCCGCCAGGACACCTAAAGGCACAGACGGAGGTCCCACTGCCACGGCACTCTAGAAAAGACAGACCGGTTGCTGGGACAGACTCTGGGACACTCTTTGCTCTGGGGCGTGGGTCCCAGGGGCATGCGCACCGGGCCACAGTAAGTGGGACCACCGCCTGTCTACAAGAGGGGCAGGGCTGGCCTCCGATGTGACTCAGAGCATGCATCCCTCAGCCTCCACCTTCAATCTTGCCTTTTTAATTCTTATTCAAAAAATATTTTAGTTTTGATTAAAAGTTTCAAAGTATCAGGGCGCCTGGGTGTCTCAGTTGTTGGGTGTCTGCCTTCGGCTCAGGTCATGGTCCCGGGGTCCTGGGATCGAGCCCCGCGTCGGGCTCCCTGCTCAGCGGGGAGTCTGCTTCTCCCTCTCCCACTCCCCCTGCTTGTGTTCCCTCTCTCGCTGTGTCTCTCTCTGTCAAATAAATAAATAAAATCTTTAAAAAAAGCATCAAAGTATGAAAAAATACCTTGCTTTAACCCTTCACAAACTTAAAAGATGGTCAGGATGAGGGTCAGAAATAGATCTGAGATGGTTTCATTGCCGCACTGGACAGCGTCATGGGCGTAAATGCACGCTGACGGCAGCAAAAATCGTACAGATAACCTGGTGCTCTCCAAGAGTGACCTGAGGCCCAACTGCACCAAAACCCAGTGATCCTGTGAAAGTTCACATTTCCAGCATCTGTGAAAGTGGAACATCCAGGATATTAGGGGCCAAAATACGCCGGTATTTCCAGAAACACTCTACTAGACCTTGATGCAAGCACATTTTGCACACCAGCATCCCCAGCACAAGTGGAAACAGATGCACTGTTTGTCCAGAGTGCATGAGCCATAAATCTACAGCAAAACAGGCTGTTCATCTTGACCACTGCTGGCCAGAGGGAGGTCACTTGCCCTTGGGTCCTGGAGTAAATTCTGCTACCAACCGTGCACACTGGCGGTCTTCCATGTGGCACACAGATCACGGGGCACTCTCCACGTGCCGGGGAGCCCTGACAGACCCAGGTGCTTTCACAGCTCAGCCTCCTTCCCTTTCTGCCCAACAAATTCCGTCAGCAGCCCGAACTGGAAGCCAATGCCCTATTTATGTTTCATCTTCTTAATTTATCACCTGGACAGGTCACACCTGCATTACAGTGAAAGGTCGAGTTCTGGTACAATATTCTGACTTTTATAGAAAATTTCTTGAATATTAAAATAAGTAATGTGATGAAAGCAGAGGCTTTATTCCTCTAGTCTTACATTTAAATTTATGGCTTCGCTGTTGACTTTGCTAGAATCTGCAGAACATTTTCCAAAAGGAAGGTGCTTAGACTCTCAGGTTCTTAGGAATGAAATTAGTTTTTGTGATGTGGCCTGAGGAGGTGGACAGGAAATACCTGGCAACGACACGAGCTTCAGAACTAGAGCGTCGTAGATGAAAACAAGTCTCAAAGTACTCAATGGCTAAAAAAAAGAGTGTTATTGCCACATCAATAAAAATAGAAAAACATCCCGCCTCCCAAAGAATAAAATCTCGGGGTAGAATTCAGTTAATTCAGTTCTGGGGCATAAGTCTAGGATGGAAAACGCTCCTCGTGCCCGGGCCTCCCTGAGCAGTAGAGTGTGGTCCCCGCTCCCATTTCTGCTGCTGCACGCTCCAGGCCCTCGTCTCTCGGGCCCCTCCCTGGGGGCACCCTGACTTCTGTCTGCGTCCTCACACGGCGCCATGGGTATGCAGCGCTGGGCACACCAGGCAGCGGACATCAGCTCGGTGGAGTGCGGATCGAACAGCCCACCATGGCGCTCAAGTATGTCAGCGTCTTCGGCCTCAGTTTCCCTATCTGCACTAGGAAGATAATTCAGTTCCCACTTCCTGAGGGTGTGATTAAAGTACAAGTAAATGGTTACATTGAACGTTTTTTTTTGGCTCCAGATAAAAAATCAGTCGTGGGTGTGTAGCCAAGAAAGGATATTCTAAATGAAATCCACTGCAGCCCGCGTGCGGGGAGCAAAGCGTGCTTGGCATCAGAGGCAAGATGAAAACTGAGTCGATGTCTTCTGGGTCTGAATGCAGAGGTCGCCCGGCAGCCCTCAGCCGCCCATCCAGCATGCACAGGATCACAAAGGCGGCCTCACATCTGCACATGTGTTTCATGTATACGTGCTTTGTGTGACACAAAATGAAGACTATGTACACGCAGATACAGAAACCACCGTGCACACACACACACATGCCCACTCACTCGCACTCGGAGTCCTGCACCGTCCCAATCCTCTCCGTGGAGAAGAAATCGATTGGAGAATCACAGAGATCATAAAGTTCAAAAACCATAAAGATAAGAAAATCAAGCCTCCAAAAGTGTAATGTGGGATGACATGGCAAATACATAGGATTCACCACTATTAAGTCTCTGTAGGAGGTAGCTACCCACTGCAACAAAATGAACTGAGTACTATATGGACAAGTGACATGCACTACAAGGAGGCGTGAGGCCACCACTGCGAGCCCCCAGCTGCACACGGGTGGTGACCCTGCTCCAGGCCCCCGTGTGCATTCTCAAGTTAACAAAACAAGGAGTTGCACATGAAAGCCGGGAAAAGTGAAGACATGGAAGAATAAAACAAAACGTACCTACTTAAGCCAAAAGGAGGCAGGAAAAGGAAACGACTATCAAATGGGCAAATATAAAACAGATAAGCAAGACAAGAGGTTTAAACATGATCTTACCAATGATCTCATCCAGTGGGGGATGCCTGAGTAGCTCAGTCGGTGAAGCATCTACCTTCAGCTCAGGTCCGGATCCTGGGGTCCTGGGATTGATTCCCATGTCAGGCTCTGAGCTGCCCCTCCCCCTGCTCATGCTCTCTCTCTCTCACTCTTGGTCTCGCTCAAATAAATAAAATAAAATCTTTAAAAATAATAATAATCTCATCAAATGGAACCAGTCAAAACAGACCAATTGAAAGGCAAAGACAGTCAAATTGGTTAAAAGAATGAAAAAAAGTAAGTACCTATGAGAAATGCACTTCAAATAAATGACCCAAGCGGGTTAAAGGAAAAGAAAAGAAAACACTATCCTAACACTAATCAGAAAAGAGCTGGAGTGGCTATCTTTACACCAAAGCGTATTTCAAAGCAAATAAAGAGACCACTTCCTGAGAGTGAAGGGGCACACCGCCCAGAGAACAGAACACTCCTGACCTAGCAAGCAAGCCTTGAAGCGCACACTACTGACCTTACAAAGGAGAAGGAGAAAACCCACAGTTCTGGACGGAGAGACCGCGAGCCTCCTCTTACCAGCTGATAAAGATACAATCGGCAAAGGCCACCTGACTACACGGACATCAGCAGCCCCCGTCCGCCCCAACAGACACTGGCTGTGAAACCCAGTTCAGTGGCTTCAGGCCACACCATGCATGTTCTCCACATGTCATTAAAGGAGAAACCGACAAGGAAAGATCTCAGGAAAGTCCCCGCATATTTGGAAACAGAACAGCACAAGTTTGGATAACCCACGGACCAGTGAGACTGGAAAGTGTCTTGAACTAAATGAGTGCATCCAAACGGGGGACGTGTGCACAGCGGGATCTGGAAGGAGCACAAAGCCCCCCGCCCCGTGCTGGGACAGACAGCGGCCTGCCTCCACAGTGGCCTGTGGGCTGGCGCCAGCCGGTGACACAAATGGGAGAGGACACTAACAGGGGCAGGCCTGGAGGCGAGGACCCCAGAAAGAGGCGTCCGTGCCCGTCCCCAGGAAGGCAGGGAGGGCACCAGAGAAGGCCCAAGAGGCGGTCTGGGATGGACTGGACCACAGGTGGTGGCGGTGAACACGGCGTGGGTGGAGGACAGCCCTGCGCATGGCAGGCGCGTCTGGACTGGGGATGCGGAGTGGGCAGTGCTTGCTGCAGGGCTGTCTGTGGAAGTGCAGTTACAGGGGAGGAAACGTGCACACAGAGAGATGAGAGTGAAGTTTCCTATGGGAAACCTGCCCTCACTGGTGGGGTCCACCACGGCCACCACCGCAGCCACGACTCTGTCCCTTCTACAGAGTGCAGCCTGGGGGACGGTCACCAACTCCCAAACCAGAAACAGAACCCGCGGAGTGGCAGGTGAGCACAGAGCACCCGGGGAGGTGGGGGGTGGGGGCAGGAGCTGGTCTCTCTGCACTGAGGCGGCCCCACAGGCTCCCCCCCACAAATGGGCCTCTTCTAACGTCAACAGATGTCCAGCTGACCAAAGCTGATTGTCCACTGAAAACGTCAAGCACGATTTTTAAAAAAAACATCATATTCAAGAGTGAAAGGGGTGAGCACAGACCTATTTCTTCACAACAGAGAAAAGGGACAGAGAAACTGTTCGAACAGGCACAGTAACAAAAACCTTTCTCCTTTCAACATGATTTTTAAGGACTGAGTATAATCAAAATACATTATTTTCTTATTTTAAAATTTAAAGTCCAAACCACGAAGATAAGAAAATCTGTTTATCAAGTTCACTGTTTGGCTTCATTTTGTGATCCCTGAGTCTACATTTGAAGGAGTTTGAAGGAGTCACCCAGGCCAAATTGGGGGTGGGGGTGGGGGAAGGTTTAAGAGAGCACCCGATCTCTGGGGCACTTCAGAAGAGCCATGTACAAGACACGACCTCACCCACGTCTCAGTGCAAAGACCACGAGGACTCTGCAGCTCCTGGGCCCCTGGGCCCCCTCCTCTCCACAGGGCACCTGATGCTGGACAGGCAACTAGCTCTTCCTGTCCCAGGAGGTCGTGGTGGGTGCCGTGAGGACCAGACACATGGACGAGAAGGCAAAGGGCAGCCGGCGTGGCTCCAGCACTCCTGTGTGCATGTCATCACCGAGGATGCGGCTGGAATCCAGTGTCCTCCACGTGGCCCTGAGTGCACCCAGCCTCCCAGCCTGAGGAACGCCGTCCCTGCTGTCTGCTCCCCAGCCTGGTTCTCTGGCCCTGACACCAATTGGTCAGTCCCCCCACTTAGTGACTCCCACCAGAGTCCGTGCTGTGGCTCACGGCGCAAGACGCAGAGGTGAGGCTGGGGAGGTGGGAGGGCCCCGCAAGGACACCCACACGTGGAGGAGCCCACGATGGCATTCCAATCCCGTCCTGCTACAGACACAGCCCACGCTCTCTCCTCCAGCTCACGCAAACACTACACGTTTTATGAACGGTTGGAGTACTTTCTGCAAATCACGGACGTATGAGTGAATGGTGGTCCTTTTGAGTTCCATGTTCAAAAAAATAAGAGGAAAAGGGATTCTCCAAGAGGCATTCACTAAGTAAACAATCCCAGAGAGGTGCTCTACTTAGAGAAAAGAAAGCCAATTTTATTTGCCCCCCCACCCCCGCTACAGCTTACTGCTCACGGGGCGGTTGGAGAGGCAGTGTCTCAAACAGCAGGTGTCAACAGCCCAGAGCCAGCCAGAGATGCAGGCTCCCCTCCCGACAAACACAGTGCTGACACCTCTGTGTTTTCACCTGGACTTGAAGGCCAATTCCTAAAGGCAAAGTCTACTTTGTTGGGGGGGGGGGGGCGGGTAACATTTTATACCAAGATGAAACTTCGCTCTCAATCAGTCATCAAGGAGACTGAATTTTAATATTAAGTTCTACATGATATCCTAAATTAGAAACACCTAAGTGAATGGATACTTTATTCCAAAGAAGACAGAACACTGAGGACCCTGGTCTATTTCTATTTACTTAAGGGGATCGGTCATTAACTTTCATCTACTAAAAACACCTCACTAGATGTTAAAAATCAGAATATGTATTTATTTCCTTCCTGACTTTAAACAGTGAAGAAACCATTTCCCTTCACGGTGTGTATTCATGAGCCACACGATCACTAGAACGTTCTGGGGACCCACATGGAGAAGCCACCCCATTTCCTGTAACAGAGCCGTCCCTAAGGAGTTGAGTGTTAAGAAGTGAGTTTTGCAAACCAAGTACCATTTTCCCATTCGCTGATAGCATGATTTCAGCTTTTACTTTTATTATCGATCTTTCTTCAATAGCCCAGTTTTATCTGTGACTGACTGTACATTGAGAGGGACCATTTGATCAGTGACAAATGAAAAAAGCATTCTGTGATGTAAATAGTAAGACCACTTACTAAAGCTACAACTCTCAGGGTCATTCTGAGAGATGGCTGGAAAACACCTAGCTCTGTCTGGGCAGGACAAACTGCCCCAGGTGCACAGGCCTCTCCTCTGGCTGGGGGCCCCTGCAGATGCTCGCACTCCACGGTGACCTCTGCCTTCCCGGAGAAGGTGTCTGGGGACTCGGCACCTGCAAAATCCATCCTTGTGGACCCTGAGGAGATCCTCCCTGCATTCCTGGCCTTCGGAACAGGCTACACGAGAAGAAAATACAGACCTATTTCGACGATGACCATTCCCGACCTGTCATTCACCAAGAGGAGAGCGTGCATCACGCTATGGATTTACTGACGTGTCTTTGTATGTTTACATCAAACAGCAAAGGAACCTGGGCTTGGGGTTTAGGATTTCACTCTAAGAGCGGTGTCAGACTACACACACGTCCCGTCCCGAGGACAAACAGCTCTGCCAGATGGCCGTCCTTCTCCTGTTCACAGTTGAGAGAGGGAGCAGGACACACACTGACGGGGACCATGACCTCCAGCCCAAACCCTACCACTGTGCCTCGCAGGGCTAAGTAAGTTTATTCGTAAAAGGCAAAGATGTCTATAACCAAGCACAGAATGATGTCACCACAGAAATGGGGAAGACGTGTCCTATTTAATGAATGGTATGTGTTTTCAGTGCCGTTTTAGTGACCTTCGAGTCCCGAACTGAGCAGAGATCATATACTCCCAGAAGCCAACCTGCAGGCCACTTTCTCATAAATTGAGCTCATGTAAATGCCATGCAGAACTGTGGGGGAGAAGAGTTCCACCCACAACCATTCTTTCTGTGGGCAGCCCCTGGAACAGGCAGGCTCCTCTTGACATGGCATGCAGACGTGCGATTTATCAGGAACACCTCCTCCAAGCTCCTGCAACCGCAGACTCTCCTGAAGGGCCATGGGAAGGAATGACTCAACACCATGGCTTTTCACTATTCATCTCCACAACAAAGCTGGAGATTTGTGGTTCATTTTGACTTTTTAAAATTATAATTAAATTTATTAAAGATTCAAATTTTAAGACCTAGTTTCCTTAAGCTTCTCATTCAATTTAATATCTTATTTATTATATTTAAAAATCTAGTAAATTTTAACAATCACATGCAAAGTGGCTTTCATTTATGTTAAATCTACTCATGATAAACAGATTAAAAATCTTTAGGCAATGAATTAAGTTTACAATTTAAGTTATTCTAAAATTGTCAAGATTCATTTCAAATGTGTGAAATTTCCTGAATACTTTAAATGGAAAAAAAGTTAAAAAGCAAAATGCTCCCAATTCTCCAAAATCTAAGAAAGTAAACTTATAAATATGGTGAATCTCAACTTCTCTTAAAAATTCAAATGCTATTCACAATTGAATGAAATTTTCTCATTTTTCTCAACTAAATTTTCTCATTTTTCTCAACTAAAAAGTCACAAATCTAAGTCAATTCATATTTCAAGCTGGAATCAAATATTTTAATATATCAAAATCCTTAAAACATAATGAATATCTAAAATATTAATTATTCTCAGATTATTCCTAAATTCACAGCAAACTGTTAATACTGTGGGCTTGACATACTTCACCTGTGTATTAATTCAAACCACAAGAGAAGCCAGTGGGGTTACCATTCTAGGGGAGCCAGCAAACTTTTATTCAATTTAAAAAACAAGGAAAATAACCCTTTCCCAGATATAGACTTAAGTTATTTTTCATTGGCAGAACTAAACACAACTTTCAAAGTAAGGTGACCTATTTAAAACATGTAGATTTAAATTTCATCCTCATATGCTTTAGTAAATAAAATTTTCTAAAAGGTTTGACAAAAGATGGCTTGGGAAGAAGACAATATTGTTTGCATGCTTCTATTCGTATAATGACCTGTATCAATTCTAATGACCTCACTATAATCAAAGTTTTAATAATTAAAGTGCATGGCACCTGGTTCAACTCCTAACCCTACCAAACCAACAGCCTAGCAGGAAAAGAGACATGTTTGTCCAGGCATCCTTATGTCCTTCCACAGTCAACATCCAGCATTCATTCAAAAATTACAACACATCAAAAGAAAGGAAGGTGAACCAACTGTCAAGAGACACAACAATCAACAGAATGAGACTCAGATATAACCTAGATATTGGAACTGTCAGCCAGGGAACTTAAAAATTACAATCTTATGTGAAAGATTCTACCATAATTTCATCAGAGAGATAAATTTTGAAGAGAATAAACTTTCTAGGCCTAGAGTGATTAGAAGAAATCCAAGTTTTATACTTGAAAGAGAAAACAACAAAATAAAAAGCAAAACTGAATCTACAAAAAAATACTGTAAATACAAAGGACAAAAAGTCAAGTTTAAATTGGGGCCAAAAGATAAAGATATGAAGCAATTTTAAAATGAAAAAACTCTAATAATTAATAGCATATGGAATAATGTACAATCTTCATAATATATTAAAAAAGGCAAATTAAAGTAATAAGGTACCATTTCTTGATAATGAACTTAACAAAGATAATGAAAGTGTTAATAATCTAACCTGGTAAGGAAACAAGCAATGGGGAACATTTTGAAAAATGTTTCTCTGTACATATTAGAACCCTTGCAAAGTTTTTGCTCTTTTACTCAGTAGCACTACTTTTAATAACCTATCTTGAGAAAATAAATCCAGACATAGAAAACACTGCACACTCAGGATGTACATCTGAATATTACTTATAATACCAAGATAATGGAAACAGCCTAAATAAATGTCCACTGTGAAGTATCATAATCTTAAAGCAAAACAAGAAGTTCTCAGATTTCCATTTCTTAACTTTTTCCTTCTCTTTCTCCACACCAGGGGCTGTGGGCCTAGGAGGAGAACAGTCACCATGCCATCCTGCACACTTTCCACATTTGGTCCTCCTTTCTTCCCTTGCTGGGGTATTTTGAGTTGTAGCCTGAACCATGCTGTGTAGACTGGACCCTGAACACATGTACCTGCCTTCTTCTACTTCTTGTCTACACTTGCTAGTGGAGAGTTCCATGTGTCCACCTCGTGTTCTAAGGCAGCATTAGACATGGTCTAAATGCAGCTTGGCATGGCCAGGAAGACCCAACCAAAACTTCCCCAAACAAGCCCCACATGACACAGAATTGTAAAATGTGAAATACAGCCTCACTGCCCACTATCAATAAGAAAGAGCTTTTATACTATCTTACATCAATGCTCTTATTATTTCATACTTGACACAAGATAAACTTGATGATTATGATACTAACATAAGGTAAGTCTGATAACATGAAAATTATAATTGTGACTTTTTGTTACATTCCAACAAATTCCACCTATTTCTGTCTTCATATGGAGCAGCCTTCCTCCATGGCTAAACCAAATTTCACAATTTCCCCAACCTTTCTTCCTAAACTCCTGTGACTGGTAGCCCCCCCTCCTTCAAACCAGGAACCCATCAGCTCACACCCCAGTCCTCTCTCTTCTGTAGCACCTGGTTTGGATTCCTCATACCTCTTGGCCACAGTCTCAGCCAGGTCACTGGGGTGCTTTCTGGATGTTCGTTCCCACCCTAAACAGTTAAACAGCTGAATGGACGTGTCTTGTGACAAGAATACTAGTGGCGCAAGCTGATGGCACAGCCTTCAAGCCAAGCGTGGGCCATGGGGACTCAGCTACATTTCCCAGCAGGACGTAAAGAGCTGCCATGGTCTCTGGGGTCTGAACCCACACTCCCTCCTGAGCTGTCAGGATTCCTGCTCATTTTCAGAGTCCTCTCTTAGCCACAAGCCTTGTGAGAATAATTTCATTAGTATAACGCAGTCTTCTTCCAAAAGACTCACAAGTCTTATTTTGATAATTGAGCAAAAGCCCTGGTGAAAAACACTACTTCTTTAACCATAGCTAGTAGTATTCTGAGGGGACCAAAACTTTGATTTTTAGAGGGGATATTTCTCAAAATTTATTTAACAAAAACAATAGTCAAGTAATCTATCTCCTGCCTTTCCAAAAGTCATGCAGTGTCCCTGGCGTAAGGTTGGTACCACCTCCTCCGACCATGCCGGCCACTTTGGACAAGGGCCCTCCTTAAATTAAGTTCCCAGATGTGATATGGCAAAACTCGTGCATACTCTGCAGGGTTTTCGTGATCCCTGCCCTAATGAGGTTGCGACTCTGGGGAGCGCGGCACCCAGCACTCAGCAGGTATGGGCACCGGTGGGTTTCCTCCCTGGACCTGCAAGTCCAGCACCATCCCGGGCACGACTCAGCACCAGGAGCCACCATGGGGGGTGGGGCTGACCAAGGACCAGGGGAAAAAAGCTTAAAGGTTAATGGCTGATCTGTGCAAGCATGATTCAAGTGGAGGGGAGTCACCCAGAATTCGTGTGATGAAGAAGAAACATAAGAAGGCGAGGAAGTGGGTAGAGGAAGGAAGGCAGCCATGTTAGCTGCTGTGTTGAGTCTGCAGGTCCAGGGCAATCAGGCTCCACCACACCCATGCCTGTTTCCCCCATCACACGCCTGTGGAAGCCCGTCTTGTCTCCTCTTGTAAGGAGGGGGCACGTTTCTAGATGCCCACCACACACGCAGCGCTCTGCACCCTCTTGCCCAGACACAGAGGCGCGCACCATCACCCGGAGATGCAGACCCGCCCTCCTCGGCTGGTACGGAAGCACTCCCAAACCCACAGACTCGAACCCCCAGCCTTCCCAGCACACACAGGGCCATCCTTTGCACCTGAACATGCGTTTCAAATGCTAATGTGTTCATATGTTAAAAGTTAAATGTTGATATGATTAGAACTCAGAGGAGTCTTTTTCTACAAATAAAAATATCAAATTGTGGTTCTGATGCACCATTTAATAGATTTCTTAGAACTGAAGCTTGAGTCAAGTACTTCGGTCGATGGACACCAGTGATCTTGTAAAACAGAAGAACACACACTTAAAGAAAGCAGGAGTATTCTGAGTCTCACCCCAATTTTGGAAATGTTAGTGAAGCGATAATGTGTGTCTTAAAACCAAACAAATGTCATACTACAAAACAGACACTTTTAAACATATCTTGAGGTCATTGTTGAAGAAGCGTTCACAGAGATCTTTCTGATAACCGTGTTCAGACAAAATGCAAAACTTTTGGAACAGTGAGACTTTTTGTTACGAATTTCCGCATGCAAAGATAATCAGCACTGGATGGCTTTATCACCGTTCCAAAACCCAACAGCAATTTTATAAAAGTGAACTGCGGTGTTGCATGTTAATGTTTGGAACGTTCATTCCTGTTCTGTGTGGCTACCGGGTCTCCTGAGACTCAGAGGCAGGAAACCGGCTCCCGCACAACCTCCTTCGCCGCCACATCAGGGATCAGTGATCGGGAGGCGCCTGTTCCTCTCACCTCCCGTTCTTCCTCCTAACTGTACTTGAGAACAGTCAGGCGCTCAGAGCAGCTCCTCAGTCCGTTATGCCGGAAGACATCTTTACGTCAGTACTCGATTTTCACAACCACTCTCATCACCCTCCACCTGCGGGTCACGGCACCCCGCCCTCTGCCCCTCCCACCTTGCAGACCTCTCACCCGCATCCCGTCTGCACCCCTTCCCTCCTGGACACCCCTTCCCCTCACCCGCACCAGGTCAGGCAGAGGAGGCAAGCAGCAACGCAACTGCAGCCATAGCTAATACCATCAGTGAGAAAGGTGGGCCCCTGTGGTCCGCACAGCACCGCCTTATGTCGGGGCAAGCGAACCATAATCACACATGCGTACAACACTTGAACCCAAACGCCCCCCCGCAGTGGACTGCGTGGCTACCTCATGGTTAACGTGGAATGAGCCATGTGAGGGCCTCCGTGGACGGACGGGGCTCTGTGGTCGATGACATGACCAGCCCATCGCATCTGTGCCTCCGACATCCAGTGTCACCAGAAGCCAGACCATGCCCGAGTGTCCAAGGCGCCTCCAACGCAGCAGAGCACGGGGAGAGTAGGTGCGTCCCCACTTCCATCACGCGTGGACGCGCGCACGAGCCAGGCTGATCCAGCAATCACATGGTAATGCTATGCTCTGAATCGACATTCCCAAATACTCACACTACCAAGTTTTGACAATTGGTATTTTAAGGCAAGACCGCACACTTTCCCGGGTGATTGAGTTGCAGGTGGTGCAACTCTCTCCTCGTCATTTCTCCTAATTACATGAATGCCTTTAAATTGTGTGGTTCTCCTCCTCCCCCGCCCTAATTCTGTGCATGAGACTCTTCTACACCCTTTCCTCAGCCACTCTGGGACTCGCCGGCTGCAGCATTCACACTAGTGCCCACAGACACGCCACATTTTCCACAGTCGTAGCAAGTGTGCTGAATAACGAACACGTTCACAGAGGACACACTTGTGCTCCCACGGCCACCTCCCTGCACGCAATGGAAACTGGCATGTCACCTTAAACATGACAGCATTTCACCAAAACAAAGGCCAGCAGATACAGAAAACGCGAGGAAAGCCTTGTAGGGAGTAGAAGCGCCCCCCCCCAACGAGAAGACTATACCTGGGGGGCTGACGGGCTGAAGGCCACGCCAGTCACGGTGTCCGTGTGTCCAGCCAGTCTGTGAGAAAATGTGCTCGAACCCACATCATACATGTACACCTGCAAGACAAACACATGGGACTCCCTGCTGAAAGGGCCAACAGCCAGTGAGGATGTGCACCATAGCAGCTCCCCTGTGGCCAGGTGACATCGCAGATGCAGGTCACCTGACAGACCAGTGCCCCCGAGCCAGACAACCGACTCCATGATGCATGCATTTCTTCCCCTTGCCTTGTCGGGTCTTCATCGCGGCCCCTCCTGCCTCCATAGCCCAACCTTACCTGCAAGTCCCAAACTGAGTGAAAAAGTGGGGTTTTACTGTCCTTTCCCATAAACTTGAGACAAAACCTCCTACTCTTTGCTTCCTACTAATTAGCCTGGAATTCAAGTATTTTGAACTTTTTCTATGGCTGTTGATAAAAATAAAAACTTAGTGAATTGTACAAGACCGATGAATCACGGATCTGTACTTCTGAAACAAATAATGCAATATATGTTAAGAAAAAAAAAAGAAGGTAGCAGGAGGGGAAGAATGAAGGGGAGTAAGTCAGAGGGGGAGACAAACCATGAGAGACGATGGACTCTGAAAAACAAACTGAGGGTTCTAGAGGGGAGGGGGGTGGGGGGATGGGCTAGCCTGGTGATGGGTATCAAAGAGGGCATGTTCTGCGTGGAGCACTGGGTGTTATGCACAAACAATGAATCATGGAACACTACATCAAAAACTAATGATGTAATGTATGGTGATTAACATAACAATAAAAAATTATTTAAAAAACTTACATTCCTCTCTAATTGTATTACCATATGAAAAGATGTGTATGTATGTAAATATACACATAGACGCCATCAGACACTTCATTTTAGTCACAGAAATCTGGGGTTGGATACCATGCTGATGTGATATAAGAGATGAGAGATCCATTCGAATTTGTAAGTAACAAAATGTGCAAACAAGTATTCTGTAGACTCTACTGGTAATAAAGAGAAATGCCACATCATAGCAGAAGCAAGACATCTAGGCGATTCCTTTTCCACAAAAAACCTATTTTAATGTATAAATGAGCCCTTCAAATTTAGAACTCCCAGATGATCCCGTCATTGGTAAACAGTGGTTTCTGAAATAAAGTCTACAAGTAGATATCATATGTATCTTGGAGTGGAGAGATCAAAAGTATGGATTTTTTCTTCTGACCCAGATGTGCTTATTTGAAAAGCAGCTCCTAACAGTTCCCAAAGTGGGCCACTGCTGCTGCCCCGGGACTCCACTTTGAGAACCCCTGGCCCAGCAACAGTCACACTGTGCAGTTCACCACCGCCTACAGCTCATTTCACAGACAAACATCAGGTACCCTCATATTCACGCCGGGGAAGGAGGACACACGGAGACTACGTGACTGGAACGGACATGGGGCGTCAACACTGACGTTCTAACCGGGTTTTTCTGACTCTAAGCTTGTGTGTTGTTCTGTGAGGCCGCCTATGACCTCGACTGTCCACAGAGGACTCGGGGCCTCTTCGGACTCGCTGCCCTTCCAGCGAGGACTCAGCACCAGCCTCACCGCTCCACCGGTCTCCCTGCAGGACACGCTCACATGAAACGCTCTCGTGAATAGCACTGGAGGGCTTCCTGGAACTCAGGACCCTCCTCGCATCTACCGTTCGGATTAGTGGCTAAGGGGACCCACAAGGGCCACAACTCTCCGGCACGTGTCATGTCTGATCATCACACAGGGAGGTTAATGAGGATGGCACAGGCTCACCACACACGGACGTGTCATCCTGTCCACCTCCGAAGACACAACTATCACTGTCCCCGCTCCGCAGACAAGGACACCAGGGCACACAGCTGCTCACGTCACAGTCCAAGCTCCTCGCCGACACATGGTGGGTGCCCTGACCGGAGCCGCGCCCCGCTCGGCGTGCTCCCATCACTGTCATCTGTGCACGCGTGTGGGTGCCAAAGACTCAATGCCACACTGGCCAGTGGCACAGCCAGCACGGACCCCTGCTGGCGGTTTCCAGTGAGGCTAAACCCACGCCAGCCCGCACACCCACAGCCTCACTCCTCGGTGTTAGCCCAAGAGAAACGCAGTGTCCACACAAAGACCTGCACAAAACTCCTCAGACAGGTGAACCGACAACTACTTTATGCCCCATACATAAACTGTGTGCCAATGAAAAATGTAATTCTTGGAGGCATACGTTGGTCACACACCCCCTGAATCTCTCTAGGTCCCAAACCATGGAGAGAAAGGAGGAGCAAACATCTCAGCATGTGGGCGTCTCCACAGGGAAAACCACCCTGGAAAGGTGCGCTGCGCTCCGAGAAGCCCACGCGCAGGGAAGTGACCACCGGTGCTCGAGGAGAGCCCCAGCTGTACCGCACTCGGGAAGCAGGAAAGGGGCCGGCGTTCGAGGTGCGCAACATCAAGGTGACCTGTGACCTGGGGGAGATGAGTTGGACGGGTGAAGGAAGAAGCAAACATGCAGAGAAGCATGAGGGCTGGAAGCCATGAGAGCAAAGGATTTCAAGAAAGGAGAAACAGTGGGAAAGAGGCTGGGAGGTGAGGGAGTTGGGCTGGTGGTGCTAATGTTCCGGGAACCAGCTTCAGTACAACGTGGGACATAAATCCAATTACAGAAGTAGTTCAAGTACATGCTGATGGCTCCGGTTCACATGGTTAGACTCCAGGGAACGTGCATCCGGGCTGATGGAGAACAGCAGAGACCACGAGGCAGGGAGACAGAGGCTTCGGGCGGAGCAGCCCCAACGCAGCAGGAGGGGACGGCTGGAGGGGCCGGGCAGAGCGGGAGCTGCTTCTCCCTCCCACCCCGGGAAGGCCAGAGCAGCGGGAAGTGGACAGGTGCGGGTGGGCTCTGATGAGAGCACAGGCTCTGAAGGTGGTCTGACTCTTTTCAGAGCAGCATCTGGAAAAGTCCTTCCTGTGACTTCTTCTGTTTTTACCGAATTTTGAGTGGGGATTAGCACTGCCTTGCATTGGCAAGGATCTCACAATGCTCATAAAATGATGCCATGATATCAGGAAGGACGTCTAGATAAGGGTCATTTAAGAAACAGCCTTTCATTTTCTGTATGAAAATGCTTTCAGGTGTGGGAGAAAAGATGGCAGAGGTGTAGGGGACCCTATTCCAACCAGTCCCAGAATTGAGCTGGATATCTACCAGACCACTCTGAACACCCACAAAATCAGCCTGAGATGTAAGAAAATAGATCTGGATCTCCACAAAAAGAATATCGCGGGCGGTTGGTTTCAAGGTACGAAGCGGGAGCCGTGATTCCGTGGGCAGATTTCGGAGGATAAATGGCAGCAGGAGGGAGCCTGGCCGTGGGGAATCCTACACCGCCAATGAGCAACAGCCTCGCGTGCTGGGGACGGGGCACAGACTCACAGACCGGTAGCGGCGGGGAAAGGATTTTAGGGCAGCCCCCAGGACAGAAACCCAGAGCGGTGGGGGTCGCGCGTGCGAACTGGGAGCAGCTGGCAGTTTTATGGCACAAAGGGCAGAGACATGCCCCAACCTGGAGGCGAAGACTGGGAGCATTGATGAAGGGCACACAACCCAGAACACTGCAGTTTATAGCAGCACAGACAGAAACAGAGACAGTGTGGCCTTGAGAGCTCACTGAAGAGCAGACTGTGATCTCTCTGCTCTGAGGCAGAGGGTTGGAAACGGTCTCCTCTCCTCTGACTCGCGGAAGAGACACGGAAAGCCACCAGGGAAAGCCGCCAGAGAACAAAAGCCCCAAAAACTGATTCCCTCTGAGCCCATCCCCCACCACAGGGGGGCAGGACAACTCTGCCCAAACAGGGTTGCCTGAGTAACAGCGTGGCAGGCCCCTCTGCCAGAACACAGGCTGGGAAAACAAGAGGCCAGCAACCCTAAGATCCCTAGAAAACAGGTGCATCTTGCTTGGGTTCTGGTCAATAATTCCCTCAACCACCCATCAACAGAATGACTAGGAGGAGGAACCCCCAAATTAGAAAGGACTCAGAGATTATGACTAATGCTGCAGATTTACAAATGGATGCAGATATAACCAAGATGTCGGAGATGGAATTCGGCTAGCAATTGTGAAGACAATGGCTAGAATGGAGAAATCAATCAATGGCAACATAGATTCTCTAAGGGCAGAAATGAAAGCTGAATTGGCAGAACTTAAAAATGCTATCAATGAGATCCAGTCCAATCTAGATAATCTAACAGTTAGGGTAAGTGAGGCAGAAGAACAAATAAGTGACCTGGAAGACAATTTAATAGATAAAAAGGGAAAAGAGGAGGCCAGGGAAAAACAACTCAGAATCCATGAAAATAGAATCAGAGAAATAAGGGACACCATGAAGCATTCCAATTTCAGAATTATTAGAATCCCAGAGGGAGTGTAGAGAGAGAGAGGACTAGAAGATATATTTGAGCAAATCGTAGCTGAGAAATTCCCTAATCTGGGGAATGAAACAAACATTCATGTCCTAGAGACAAAGAGGACCCCCTCCCAAGATTAAGGAAAATAGGCCAACCCCCCGGCATGTAATAGTAAAACTCGCAAATCTTAGAACCAAGGAAACCATCTTAAGGGCAGTTGGGGGAAGATATTCCTTACGTACAGAGAGAGGAACATCAGGATAACGTCAGACCTGTCCACAGAGACCTGACAAGCCAGAAAGGCCTGGCAAGGCATATTCAGGGTACTAAACGAGAAGAACATGCAGCCAAGAAGACTTTATCTGGCAAGGCTGTCATTTAGAATGGATGGAGAGATGCAGAGCTTCCAGGACCGGCAGAAACTGAAAGAATATGTGACCACTAAGCCGGCCCTGCAAGATATATTAAGGGGGGTTCTATAAAAGGAGAAAGACCCCAAGAGTGATATACAACAGAAATTTACAGACACAATCTATAAAAACAATGTCACACAGGCAACATGATCACAACTAATTCATATCTTTCAATAATCACTCTCAATGTGAATGGCCTAAATGCTCCCATAAAACAGCACAGGGTTGCAGATTGGATAAAAAGACAGGACCCATCCATATGCTGTCTACAAGAAACTCATTTTGAACCTAAAGATACATCCAGACTGAAAGTGAAGGGATGGAGATCCATCTTCCATGCCAACGGACCTCAAAAGAAAGCTGGGGTAGCAATTCTTATATCAGACAAATTAGATTTTAAACTAAAGACTGTAGGTAGAGACACAGAAGGACACTATATCATTCTTAAAGGGTCTATCCAACAAGAAGATCTAACAATTGTAAATATCTATGCCCACAACATGGGAGCAGCCATCTACATAAGCCAACTGTTAACCAAAATAGTCATATTGATAACAATACATTAATTGTAGGAGACCTCAATACTCCACTCTCAGCGATGGACAGATCATCTAAGCAGAAAATCAACAAATAAACAAGAGCTTTGAATGACACACTGGATGAGATGGACCTCATAGATATATACAGAACATTCCACCCTAAAACAACAGAATACTCGTTCTTCTCGAGCATACATGGAACTTTCTCCAGAGTAGACCACATACTGGGTCACAAATCAGGTCTCAACCGATACCAAAAGATTGAGATTATTCCCTGCATATTCTCAGACCATAATGCTTTAAAACTGGAACTCAATCACAAGAAAAAATTTGGAAGAAATTCAAATACTTGGAAGCTAAAGACCACTCTGCTCAAGAATGTTTGGGTCAACCAGGAAATCAAAGAAGAACTTAAACAATTCATGGAAACCAATGAGAATGAAAACACATCAGTCCAAAACCTATGGGATACTGCAAAGGCAGTCCTAAGGGGGAAATACATAGCCATCCAAGCCTCACTCAAAAAAACAGAAAAATCCCGAATTCACCAACTAACTCTACACCTTAAAGAACTAGAGAAAAAGCAACAAACGATGCCTAAGCCATGCATTAGAAGAGAAATAATTAAGATTAGAGCACAGATCAATGAATTGGAAAGCAGAAACATAATAGGTCAGATCAACAAAACTAGAAGCTGGTTCTTTGAAAGAATTAATTAGATCAATAAACCACTGGCCAGACTTATCCAAAAGAAAAGAGAAAGGAGCCACTCCAGCTGAATCCCAGCCCCCGGGGTGAAGTGTCTCCTTATCTATTTATATTTTCTCACCGCTGCAGCCTCCAGACACGGTGATCCGGGTGGGCCCCCGCAGGAATTTTATCCCCTCACCGGCCTCACACTAGTATCTCATGTCCTCTATCCAGAACCTCCAATCTTTCGACCCCTTTGCTGATGCAACTAAGGGTGACGACTTACTCCCGGCAGGGACTGAGGATTACATTCATATAAGAATCCAGCAACGGAACGGCAGAAAGACACTGACTACTGTCCAGGGCATTGCAGATGATTATGACAAAAAGAAACTTGTGAAAGCTTTCAAAAAGAAATTCGCCTGTAATGGTACTGTGATTGAACATCCTGAATACGGAGAGGTTATTCAGCTTCAAGGTGACCAAAGAAAAAACATTTGCCAATTTCTCTTGGAGGCTGGCATTGTCAAGGAGGAACAGCTTAAGGTTCATGGATTCTAAAATGAACCTAAATATGTGGAGAATTTCTTGAATAATTTTGTTCTCTAAACCCAGTTTGGCTGCCTTGTGAAATGATTCTCTGCAGTAAACGGACTTTTCATGTATTTAATCATTCAGACTCCCATTCACACCTGCATGATTACAGAAAACATGGGGTATGTAGGCTAGTAACACATAAGAAAATTGCAGTAAGATGGTAATGAAATCCCATATTCATCTTAACATGTTTCCAGTGGAAAATATTTTGTTTTGAGTGTTTATTTGTTTATTGTTCAGTTTATTATTTTTCACTTGATTAAATGTTTTTTTGTTGTATTAAACCATGTATGTTGCAGCTTAACAATAAAGAAACATCTATAAAAAAAAAAAAGAAAAGAGAAAGGACCCAAATTAATAAAATTATGAATGAAAGGGGAGATTTCACGACTAACACCAAGGAAATAGAAACAATTATTAGAAATTATTATCAAAAACTATATGCCAATAAACTGAGCAATCTGGATGAAATGGAAGCCTTCCTGGAAACCTATAAGCCGCCAAGACTGAAACAGGAAGAAACTGACAACCTGAATAGGCCAATAACCAGGAACGAGATTGAAGCAGTGATCAAAAACCTCCCAAAAAGCAAGAGTCCAGGGCCTGATGGATTCCCTGAGGAATTCTACCAAACATTCAATGAAGAAGTAATACCTATGCTACTGAAGCTGTTTCAAAAGACAGAAACAGAAGGAAAACTTCCAAACTCATTCTATGAGGCCAGCATTACCTTAATCCCCAAACCAGGCAAAGACCCCAACAAAAAGGAGAATTTCAGACTGATATCCCTGATGAATATGGATTCCAAAATTCTCAACAAAATCCTAGCTAAGAGGATCCAACAATACATTAAAAGGCTCATCCACCACGACCAAGTGGGATTTATCCCCGGGATGCAAGGGTGGTTCAACATTCGCAAATCAATCAATGTGATAGAACACATTAATAAGAGGAGGGAGAAGAACCATATGTTCCTCTCAATTGATGCAGAAAAAGCATTTGACAAAGTACAACATCCTTTCCTGATTAAAACTCTTCAGAGTATAGGGATAGAGGGAACATTCCTCAAGTTCATAAAATCCACCTATGAAAAACCCACAGCAAATATCATCCTCAATGGGGAAAAGCTGAGAGCCTTTCCCTTTAAGATCAGGAACACGTCAAGGATGCCCCCTCTCGCCACTACTGTTCAACATAGTACTAGAAGTCCTAGCAACAGCAACCAGAGAAGAAAAAGAAATAAAAGGTATTCAAACTGGCAAAGAAAAAGTCAAACTCTCTTTTCGCAGACAACATGATACTTTATGTGGAAAACCTAAAAGACTCCACCCTCAAACTGCTAGAACTCATCCAGCAATTCAGTAATGTAGCAGGATAAAATTTAATGCACAGAAATCAGTTGCTTTCTTATACACTAACAATGGAACTGTAGAAAGAGAAATTAGAGAAACAATTCCATTTACAATAGCACCAAAAAACATAAGATATTTCGGAATGAACCTAACCAAAGAGGTAAAAGATCTATACTCTAGGAACTACAGAACACTCATGAAAGAAATTGAAGAAGATACAAAAAGATGGAAAAATATTCCATGCTCATGGATCGGAAGAATAAACATAGTTAAAATGTCTATGCTACCCAGAGCAATCTATACCTTCAATGCCATCCCGATCAAAATTCCAATGACATTTTTCAAAGTGCTGGAACAAAGAATCCTAAAATTTGTATAGAATCAGAAAAGACCCCGAATCGTCAAGGAAATGTTGAAAAAGAAAAACAAAGCTGGGGGCATCATGTTGCCCGATTTCAAGCTATATTACAAAGCTGTGATCATCAAGACAGCATGGTACTGGCACGAAAACAGACACATAGACCAATGGAACAGAATACAGAGCCCAGAAATGGACCCTCATCTCTATGGTCAAATAATCTTCGACAGGGGCGCCTGGGTGGCTCAGATGGTTGGGCGTCTGCCTTCGGCTCAGGTCATGATCCTGGGGTCCTGGGGTCAAGCCCTGCACCAGGCTCTCTGCTCGGCGGGGAGCCTGCTTCTCCCTCTCCCACTCCCCCTGCTTGTGTTCCCTCTCTCGCTGTGTCTCTCTCTGTCAAATAAATTAATTAAATCTTTTTTTAAAGAGTTTCATAAAATAGTTTTCCATCCTTTTAAATTCCATTCTCATCAGTTAAAAACTGAAAAAGAAAAAAGTTTATATGATAAATCTCTCAGCCAAATAGTAAAAGTTATTTTTTTCCAAATAAAGTCTATAGTTTCCTTGAGTTTTTAGAAATTTCTCTATGTCATTTTTATTTAGATATAACCCATACAGACTAGTAGTGAGTTGAATTGTGCCCCCCAAAGTGATATGTTCAAGTCCTCACCCCAGGACCTGTGAGTGTAATCTTACTGGAAGTAGGACCTCTGCTGATATGATTGTGCTAAGACCCTAAGATCAGCTTGGACTTAGGGTGTCCAGCAACCAGTGTCCTTGTAAGAGAAAGAAGAGGGGGAATGGTGACACCAGGGAAGACAGCTGTGTGAAGATGTGGGCAGACAGCGGGCTGATGAGCCCCACGCCAAAGCCAAGGACCGGCAGCCGGCACCAGGAGTGGAAAGGGCCAGGGCAGACAGTTCTCTTCAGGGTGTCCAGAAGGAACCAATCCTCCAACCCCTTGATTTTAGACCTGCAGCCTCCAGAACTGTGAGAGAATAGATTTCTGTTGTTTTAAGCTGTGAAATTTATGGTGGTTGGTTGCAATAGCCCTAGGAAACTAACACAAAACCTTTTTAAATATGTTGAGGACAAATGGATATGTATCAGTCTCTATTCCAAATCCATCATAAGACATGTGTGTCTAACATGTAATGTATGTTGGGGAGAGGAAGGGAAGGCAATTTCATTAAAATAAAAACATTGAGGGGTGCCTGGGGGGCTTCGTCAGTTGAGCGTCTGACTCTGGATTTCGGCTTAGGTCATGATCTCAGGGTCGTGAGATGGTGCCCCAAGTTGGGCTGCACGCTGGGTGTGGAGCCTGCTTGAGATTCTCACTCCCTCCCTGTGCTCCTCCCCCACCTCTCTCACTCTAAAAAAAAATAAATAAATAAAAATTTAAAAATCAATTTAAAACAATGAAATGAAATAAGTACACTGGGCCAGTCCACAGGGTGGCGGGTGGTGTCCTGCCAGCCTGCAGTGGGGCTAGTGGCCGCCACGCTCCGTGCTCCTTGGCGCTTCCACACTGTGCTCCCACAGGAGGAAGCAGCAGAAAAACAGTCTGACATCAGCTAAGAACCTGAGGCAGGATTCACTGGAGCTGAAGGGAAAGTGGACGTTCCTGTTGGCGCCATAAGTACCTGTGGATTGTGGCAGGAAAAGTGAAATGGGTCACTGATGTTGAGACGTCAGTGCTGATAAATAACTTTGAAGAGTGGACGGATCCAAGTGAAGAAAGTGAGGGCTGGAATTTTTACTGGATGAGTGTGCAAACCAACCAAAACATCTGTAGTGTCCAAACTGGCTATCAGCTCTCAATCACACAGTCAACCATTGTCTGAACCAAACCGACCCAGAAGGATCTAATGGTGAAGAATGTGAAAAGCCACAGGAGGCAGCTGGAGAAAGACGGGGGTCCTCCCGCAGAAAACGATGAAAACAGAAAACACCTCGTGCTGCCCTGCTGACCACAGCCTGCTTGTGGACAAGTTCAGGAACAGTCCCTCCCGGATCACGAAACCTTGTGGCAAAGCCCAGGGGACAGGCGTCTTTCTGATCAACAAGCGCTCGCAGATCAAAACGTGGTCCCAGGACAGCAAAACGGTCCGTCTCTGAGCCCATCGCTAAAGCAGCCCACGTGACCCCTCCGGACATCAACATCCCATGACTAAGAAGTGGGAGCAAGTTCAACCTGCGCTTGTTCTGATGTCTCTGCGCCGCCCGCTCAGCGGCTCAGTGAGCATGGCTCGACCTGGATTCCGCCACTTTTGCTCAGGGAAACGCAGCCCAGTGAGCTGGACACGGTGTTTGCTCGTTCGTTCGTGTCACCGTTCAGAAGCACGTCCCCGGGGAGGGGCCGAGAGCGGCCGCGGCACGCTGCTGGACAGGGTGCACTGGGCCGTGGCGCAGTCAGGGGAGGCCGCGGCGTGGAGAGGAACAGCGACCGCAGCGCTTCCAGGGCCACGGCCGCGACACCGTAGCAGACGACAAGCTGAAGCGCCGCTGGCGGAAGCGTCCGGCTCTCACCTCCAATGCCACCAGCAACCAGATCCTTAAGTAGAAGCTGATCAGTGACATCCCCCACACTGCGGCTCCGAACCGTGAGACCACAGACTGCCCACGAGTCGCCCTCGAGAAGTCCCGGGCCATCATGAAGTGTGTACGATGAAGAGCTGGCGCAGCAGGATGGGGCTGAGCGGGGGCTGGGCGGGGGCTGAGAAGTCATCAGGGCCACTCACTGGGGCCCAAACTGGCCACCCGGGAGACGCAGGACGTCCTCACAACCAGGCAGTGACCGCCAGGAAGCACAGGAGACGGCAGCCTGGACCCTGCCAAGTCCTCCCTGCACCAGGGCCTATTCTGAAATTCCCTTTTTCTAGAGCCTTTTCCCTTCCTAAGCCGTATGAATAAATATAGGCACTTCTTTGGAAGGTTAAAAATAATAATAATAAAATAAGTACATTGTTCCCTAAGATATCAAAAAGGAACACTCCCAGTTAAATACTTTGATCTGGTATTTTACTCAGTAGTGTTGTTACCTGGTGATTCACAGAAAATGCAGCATGCAGCAATTCCTACATGGGAGGCAATTTGTGCAATGATTGATAAATGAATAAAGAAATAAATTAATGTGTGACTGGGGTTTAAAATAATCATGCCTCACCAAAATTAATGCATGAGTGTCTTTCATAGAGCACACATTATTCTCATTAAAACAGATTTTATCTTCATGTGCGACAAAATTAACCAGTTTCCACAAGAATGAGTCTAGGGTCTCACGACTGAAGACCAACCGACACACCGCGGAGGCACTTACATGTCTGTCCTCCGCGCCAGAAGCCACGTAGCGTCCACAAGGGCTGAAAGCAATCCCACATGGATATCCGTGGTTTGGATGTCCTTCAAAACAGCGCTCGCATCTATAGGAAAAAAAGAAATATCAGGAGAAAAAAATGATTTTTTATTTTTAACACAAATTAGGGCAAAGACACTGACTTGTAGCCTGTCTTCACAACAATGAACAAACCAGCACTGACACAGCACGCTCACATGTAAGTTATTAAAGGCAAGCAGGTCATTCTGAAGATCTTTAAAAATATAGAACAAACGTTTTCAAATGATAAATTATTTGGATCAGTGATCCAAAGACTTCTGGGAGGTGCAACACTCTAACAAGGCTGGTCAAGCAGCGCAACCAACTTGCTACAAAGTGTTACATACAACCTGTTTATTGATGCTGGTTTTCCCGAGAAAATCTCCTATTTGGGGGTGGCCAGAGCTGCCCAAGGAGAGCCTTCGCAAGCGCTAACCAGCACATGGCTGGGCTCCAGGGGGTCCACGACGCCAAACAGAGGCCCCCGCCGGAGATGGCTCAGGGAACACGCCCTCACACATCAGAGGGGCTTTTATATTTGCTTAGCGATTATAGAGGAGAGCAGAGACACTGTTCATTCTGCCCTTGCCATCTATAAGTGTGCATATGCACAAATATTGATACTTTTTTATATACGTTATATATTTAGTGATTATTCCCCATAACAGAATTATCTTTTTAGAGAATAGGAACATACATATATATGCATTTGCATCACTGTGGTTTATGAGCATCTCATTACCTCCCTGTGCATCTCTGACCCTCAGGGGTCACAAGGCACACGCAGAGCAAACACCAGCACCTTTGACGTTAGCATTCCAAATTGGTGCGACCTGTTCTGTGTATAAATCATACTTTTCTTGGATGAGCCAGCGTGAGTAGGTTCACCACAACCTTGTTGTACTTGGAAAAACGAGATCAAACTAAGTTTACTTAGTTTTCTAAGTAGTTTTACTAAGGCCTCATGCCTCAGGAGCTGTTAACAGAAGCATGTCTCCACCTGCAGCCTGCAGGCCCTGGCCTGCAGCCTGCAGGCCAGGGCGGGCCTTACCTCAGGGTTCTCAAGTCCCACAGCTTTATGCCATCCCCAGTGGCTGTGGTGGCGAAAAGGTTATAAAACTGGTGCTGTTGGGTCATGAATGATGATCCCTAGAATTGTAAGGGGAGGAAACAAGATGTGTTCTTTAAAGGCTGAATTAATAAATATTATACTGATGCTATCTAACAATAGTGAATCTAAAGTAAGAAATTGACACAAAGTTTTTTTTCTTGTTTATAACAATTTCAGAATTGGCCTCCAAAAACTTCCTTATGAATAATTACTAATGGTACATTTTGACCTTAGGAAGTGTATGTTTTCTATATATGAAATGCTACCAAGAGTTATAAAAGTACAATAAAAGATCAAAAGACTACAATATGAATATACCAGAATTTATTTTTAAAGTATAAATCATAATCCGTCTTCAATAAATTATCTGAACGATGCCCTGGACGGGGCATTTGAAGTTTGAGGTCAGTTATTAATCGGCCAGTTATCAAACCCTAAGGCCTCCATGCAGGAGTCTGTGCACATGTCCCTGGCTGGGGTTCCTTTGAGGACCTGCCTCTGACCTGATCATCACCTCCCCTCACGCTGCAATCAGAAGGAAGGCCTCAGCAACTTAAAATATCCCCTGGAAGGAGCTGAACTGCACTCCACCTACAGAACCATTTTTGGACCCAAACATTATATAATTATGGTTCATAACAATGTCCATCTTCCTTCTATGCCAAGAATATCCAAATTATTAAGAAAAATGTAATGAAGTACATCTGAAAGCATTTATCCTTACAGTGTGCACATACCTCAAGGTTGTTCTTCAGTTACAAATAGGAAATGAAGGTTTATATAAATTCAACAGCAAACTAACAGAGAGAGCCTTAACTCTGTGCCGACAGCATTCTAAACACTGAACATTTCACCCTCTTAACAAACTTATGAGATGTAAACTATTTTATACCCATTTCAGGTGAGAAACACAACACAAAGGAATCCACTCATAGCCCCCAGCTACTAATTCAACATAGCTGAGCAGTCCACAAACGGGCACAAGGTCAAGACACCTTGGTAACTCATACCATCCAAACAATTCAACAGACATCCAACAAACATCCCGAGCTCATCCACTAAACACTGAGCACTTTGCAAGGCACTGAGTCTTAGAATGAGACACAGATCTAGTTTAACAGAAAGCAGAGTTATACTACCTTACAACATTGCTAGTTTCTTGAAGTTAACCAGTAAAAAACCAAAAGCATTCACAGGGATAAAAAGAGAATTAAAACCTTTTTTCAATCAATCCAATTGAGGCTAAGGAAGAAGAAATGAAGAAGCAAAGAAAATTCACGATAAATAGAAAATACAGAAGTTTTTTTTTTTAATGTAGAAGAGAATGCACAAAATAAGATCAAATGTGTAAGCATACCAATTATAAACAGACAAAACTCAACAAGTTAAAAAAAAGAAGAGATTCTTAGTTGGATTTCAAGAAAAACACTTAAAACATCATTTTTAGGGGCACCTGGGTGACTCAGTCCATTAAGCGTCTGCCTTCAGCTCAGGTCATGGTCTCAGGGTCCTGGGATCGAGCCCCACATTGGGCTCCCTGCTCAGCGGAGTGTCTGCTTCTCCCTCTCCCTCTGCTGCTCCCTTCATTCGTGCTCTCTTTCTCTCTCCTCTCAAATAAATAAATAATATCTTTTTTAAAAATCACTTTTAAAGACTGAACGTGAAGGGTGGGAGAAAAACAGCATATGCTAAATAAAAGGCAAGATTGATTGCAAAAGTACTAGAAAAAATAGATAAGGCAAATAAGACCTCATTAAAAATAGTTTATAGATATTATAAAAGGAACACTGCAATGAAAACATAAGAAGTCTGACTTAAATATACCCAATAACACAGCCTGTAACTATATGGAGCAAAAATTAATAGAATTATAAGAAGAAATTGACAAGATTACAATCATAGGGAGAGATATTAATACATTTCTCTAATTAAAAAAAACAATCGAGGGTACAAAAAATTAGGAAACCTGAGTAATTTGAATACAATTAATAAGGTTGGGTCAGTAGACATCTATGCAAACACGTACCCAGTGGTGGGTGAGAACATATTCTTTTCATGCACACATATATGATATCCATAAAAATCAACCAGAGAGCCAAGTTTCTCAATAGATACAAAAATCCCAGCAGGTAGAAGAGAATCAGTGCCATATAGATCACGTGCTCCAAAGACAATGCCATAAAATTAGAAATCAGTAACAGAAAGTTTACCAAAAACAAGCTCATATATGTAGAAACCTAAAAGCACACATCTAAATAAAGTCTAGGTTAAAAAAAGTCCTAATGGGAATTAGAAAATGTTTACTACTGCATAATAAAAATAGCACCTGCTACAAGTGGTACAGGGCAACTAAAGCAGTACTCAGAGGGAAATTCATAGGCTTCAATGCACACATTGGAAAGGCGTAAAGAGGGGTTAAAGTCATACCTACAAGTGTCAAGAAAAATCAGGTACCACAGAGATACAAACAGTTTGCTGCCATCATGCAGCCCAAAATGTATTTTGATGCATACTTGGGAAAGAGTTACACCAAATTCAGTTGTGGTAATCAAAGAAGAATCAGACAGAAAGATACAGAGCATAATTGTGTCTGTCCCCACAAGCATTTCATTTCTTTAAAAAAAAAATACAAGATCTAAAGATAATAAAGTAATATATCTTAAGGCAATCATATGGATTTTACTGACCATTATTGCTGAAAACCTAAAGTTTTCTGTGTGATAAAATGTTTTCATTAGAAAACTATTTAAACCATTACAGATTTAATTTTTCAATTCAAATTAGCTATATAGCATTGTGTATTTACATCATAAAAATGCATATATCTTATTCAGGCATAGAAAAAAGTAATAGTCAAGTTTTTATTATGTATAAAGAAAAAAATAACTATGATTTTTAAAGAGATCAGTAAATCATAAAAGAATTATGTAGTTTCATTGTAAAAATAAAACCACTTAATGATATAACACAATTTAAAAATAGGAAAATATGGCGCTCAATTTTTGATGTACTCTTGTGACTGTGATAAAATTAAACAGTCTGCTTCTCCAACAACAATCACGGGGCAATCCCCAGGAGAGGTGGTTTTCAGTCTGCACACCGGGATGCTTGCAAAAGAGCATTACTGGTATGTGACGGACATGCTTGTCCTGAGCTCAAGAGAACTTCGGAATGATCTATTTTATGTTTTACTGGAAATAGGGCATTTGGGCCGGTTAGGATTTGTGTTACATGAGCGTTCCTGGGTAGCAGCTCCCATATGGCTGCGGTTGGTCAGAACACTCTGATGTATGTTGTGTAACTGAACAAAAATTTAAGAGAAGTTTAGAAAAACAAGCTATTAGAACACAGTGTAAGCATCTGGAACCTTACACTCCTTCCCTTCCCTCCCACCATATACCAATCAGAAGTGTATTTTCAGGAAGTTAAACCAGTTATTTTCCCAGTAAAAAGCCTCAGGACTGTTTTTCCTAATACAACACCTCTCATCCAAGAGCACACCACAATGATCCCCAAAATATCAGTCATCACTGGAAGGCCACATCAATTTGAAGTAGATCGGGCTACTGTTTGGTCATTACATACACTGCTACTTAATGGAGAAGAAATTTTAAGCAGTTTCCTAAAGCAAATGCACGAAAACCCATAACAACAAGAGGTTTTGTGAGAGGGACCTATGGAGTGGCCACCGTGTCACCTGAGGAGGGAAGGCTGTCCCGTCACCACAGTGGCTTTGCACCGGCTACTGACAGTGCTGTCGACACTGTGTGTCTGGAGAGAAGCTGCCCAGGAATCTGTTAGGGGCTCCTGAAACGCAGAGACACTGTCCCAGAGACCCACACATCCTTCAGGAAGGGGACACTTCCTCCAGCTGACACCACACCCTGAAAACAGGCTACGTCATAAGCCCCTGCCCACGCCCACTGGGAATGCTGTGGCCCCAAGCCGCTCCTGCATCAGCCAGAGCCAGGGTCCGGGCAGGTGACGGGACCACGGCAGATACTGAGCAGACGGAGCGCCGGCTACGGCCCATCCCGTGAAGCCACCTGCCGCTGAAGGAGCAGCTGTGCACTAGGGCAGCAGCTATGGACACACCGCCCCCTGTAGGGCCGGGGTCCATGCAAGCTGGTGCTGCTGCTCAGGAGCACACCCCTTCTTCCCTTGCCAGCCTGTCGCTCCCCCGGGGGTGGGGGGCTCATAAAGCACCACACGTTTGCAGAGCACCAGTGTCCTCCCCAAGGGTGGCCTTCCAGCCGGAACCACATGGCGCACTCTCGTTATTTCCACGTCTGTGCACCTCCCTCACGCACACCCACGCAAGCATCAGTGAGGTCGCTCACCTTCCTGCTCAGCCTTCATGACGGCGGCCCTGTACCTGGAATAAAGCCCGGATGGTGCTGAGACTACAAGCCCCACCTGGGGTTTCACCACATGGGCCTGAACGCGGCTCTCCCAAGGCACACCTGGCTTCCCTCCCACGCCTCATGGACCTGCGGCCCAGCCCACCTCCTCAGAGAGGGCCCCCCAGAGAAGCCTTGGCACAGGGTATGTGATGCTGTGCGAACCCACTTCTTTCCGGAGAAGGGTACCGATTCACTCCTGCACACACGTACCCCAGGGCCCACAACCACGCCAGGTGCAGGCTCGCTGACAGATGCATGTAGATGAATTCATTACTAGGTGGATCATATGCATGCACACATGGACAAACACATGCTCACACACCTGCACACACATGTGCGTGCACGCATGTCCTCATCTGGTCCAGGCCACAAGAGTGGTGAGGACAAAGGGGCAGGCAGCGGGATGCTCTGTCTCGGCCATCGCCCGAGACCTCGCCGTGGTGAAGTGTTGCAGACGTGCAGTGACGGGATCACAGTCCTGCTCATTAGGCTCGTTATCAGGAGGCCCCAGGCCTGGGCACAGAGATGCAGCACAGAGGCCCCCAGACCACAGCACCCCACTGGGGTTTGGACCGGGAGCTCTGTGGCCAGACGCGCAATCACTGCTGACGCATCTCAGGAGACTGGTGCCGCACGTCTCAGCTTCCACATCCATGCGTTAGGGCTCTCTGAGGACGGAGTTCATGCACGCTCAGCATATCATGTCTGGCATGTGGGAACACACAGCACACGTGAGCTATGGCGTGTGCACCTGTAAGAGCGTGACGGCAAACACTGGGGGATGCCTCCTCCTGTCCTGGTGAGTGCCCCCCAGGCGCTAAACATCGCCAGAGCTCGATGAATCCCGCAGAAGCCATCTATGGCACAAGAAAAGGGCCTGGGCCCAGCAACCCAGGTTCCCTCACAAGCCCAGCCTGGGACCTAAGTCCACAGAGGGATGAGACAGGAGAGCCCCAAGGGCCTGCAGGCCAAGTCTGATTCTATCCCAAGAGTTACTGGGAACCTCGAGGGATTTCAAGGAAGACACTGAGATGGTCACTTGTATTTAGCAGTGGGAGTATGACCGGGTTGAGGAAGAGCCTCGTGGAGACAGAGGATTGGGGTGGTGGCAAGGGCAGAAGGATGGACGGACAGACTGCACAGGGGATGCTGACCAGGCAGTGCTGGGCACACTCGTGGTGTTCATGCCGTGGGTTTACATATGGGAGTCAGGCTGTGAGGACACATGGAGCACGGGAACCACCTGGCTCTTAGCCCAAACTAACTGCATGGGCTAAGGCAACCTGTCTGTTTTATGCATCTTCACAACCCTCCTAAAATCAAATTCTGTCTGGTAATATGTGACAAGGTAGAGTCCCCGTCAAATGCAGCCTTCTCCGGTCTTCCCAGGACACAATGAATGTCCTCATTACTGTGGCCACACTCTCATCTCATGTGACAGCACTCGCCACAGTCAGCTTTGTGTAAATATGACCCACGTCCACACCTACCACCTTCGGTGTTACAATTTCTTTGAAAGCAATTTCTTACTTCAGCTTCTGATCTTCTACTGCAAGTAGCAAATTCTTGAGCATTTATCCTTAACACTCACAGGAACAAAGGGATTGTGTGAAATTAGGTGCATCAGAGAAGAGAGACTTTTTAAGGCAATGCCCACCAACCTTCATAAATTTATATTTAAAGAAATAGGAAGAATAGTTGTCATTTAATGAACTGAGAATATGTTAAGAGATTTACCTGCATTATCTTATTTAATCTCTGCAACAGAGAAAAGTTAATGAATGCGAAAGGTTTAAAAGTCTTCTACCATGAAATGGGAACAGAGGGCTGGCAACAACAAAATCCCAAGATGTCAGACAAAACAGCATCACATCATTTTTCAAAATGAAATAACTTCTTTTGAAAATATGAGAAAATTGTTTAGTTCAAAAGAATTATCTTTACCGTTACTTTAAAACTAGGGTTTTATTTTTTTTAAGTAAAAGCATTTAAAACTCCGAAACTGTATTTTGTATTTCCAATTTAACCAGCTGAAACAATTTAAAACAAATATGGAACCAAATGGAAAAAACAAATATCAAACTGAGATTTTCAGATTTTCATACCAAGTTTCATCTAGATGAAGTTTTCATGGCTCTGTGATAAATCCGAGAAAGAAATAAAGAACAGAACAAGTAAAAGAAAAAGAAAATAGGGATTTATAATGGAAATGTTGACAAACCACTTTCCATACACAAAAAATGATGATGGTGATGGTGCTGATGGTGGTGATCATGGTGGTGATGATGATGATGGTGGGGATGATGGTAGTGATCATGGTGATCATGGTGGTGATGATGATGATGGTAGGGATGATGGTGATCATGGTGGTGATGATAATGTTGGTGATGGTGGTGATGGTGATGATGGTGGGGGTGGAGCCTGCCTAGGATTCTCTCTCCCTCTGCCCCTCCCTTCCTCTAAAAAAAGCCCAGAAAACAAAGAACAATGATCCCCTTGAAATCATAATGCAGATTTCAGAAGACATTATAAAGTCACTCCAAATATATCAAAAATCAGAATTGTAGTTGCAGTCTTAAAAACAGAAGCTTTGGTCACAAATGTCTTAGATGCCTTTTGGCTTGCAAATTGTCTTTTAAACTAAACTATGAGACAATGAATTCGTCAAAACAGCACCTCCTCTAATCTCCAGTCTGTAACCCTCAGCTGTGGGTAGTTTTTAAAGTACTACTCTGTCAAAACAGAGTAGGTACTGGGAGCCTGGGTGGCTCAGTGGGTTAAGCGACTGCCTTCAGCTCAGGTCAGGATCCTGGAGTCCTGGGATCGAGTCCCGCATTGAGCTTCCTGCTCAGCAGTGAGTCTGCTTCACCCTCTTCCCTCTTGTGCTCTCTATCTCTCATTCTCTCTCTCTCAAATAAATAAATAAAATCTTTAAAAAAATTAAAAAAAAAAAACAGAGTAGGTACATCTTAAAAAGAAAAACTATTGATTTCTGAAGGCTGCTTCACATTCCAGGAGGATCTACATGACTCACTCAATCCTTTAGTATCTGAAACACCCAAACCCTTCATCAAGTTTTAAGTGTGAATGCATTACTAGTAAAGTTGAAAAACAGGCCCATAAAACAATCAAAGACCAAAGTACGAAAATTAACATTCCATATGATATTAAACTATCTTCTAAGGTTAAACATCAAGGCTTAGAAAACTGATGACTAAAAATTAACATGGAATTTGGTAGCACTGGTACAAACTTGCATCAGACATCTGTACGAGTCAAATGCTTAGACATACAATTTTACAAATGATATGTGCTGTCAACAGCTCACTCACTTTATTCTGGCAGATTTGGTGAACAGGCCGTGAATGGGCTTCTATGATTGTGGCTGCGCTGCAACCTGCATTGAGGTCGAAAACTTCCAGGGTCCTGTTCCGGCCGGCCGTGAGCACAAGATCTGCGTGACTCAGTTAGGGAACTCCTCTCAACGATCCGTCACCGGGAATGAGCAGCCCCATGTATTCTGCTAGTACTTTTGGGACACACCAGAAGACACACAGGATGACTGTGGCTTCAACAGCTGAAGCTCCACAGAAGCTGTGCTCACAGCCCCGCTTCCCCCTCTGGTCCTGGGCATCTGGCAGGAGCTGCTGGGCCATGGACAAGGGCGGACCCAGGTGCTACACATCCCAAGGTGGGAGGCCCAGAGGTCTAACTCCAATGAAATGAAGTTCAAGGTGTCCAGGAAATGCCCAAATCAAGAGATGGAATGGCAGCTGAATCTACGGGTACTGAGCTCAGAAGACAGGTCTGAAGGTAAAATTAGGCAATGCAACCATAAACGTGGACAGTGCTACCCAGAGCCGGCTGCACGAGAGCACACAACTCCCAGCATGGCATACCATTGGCTGAGCATCGCTAACTTCTACACTTGGGACAAGAGCGGCAGTTGATGAACTTAGGGTTTGTGCGACCACCAGAACTATCCAACCTCCCATGTTCAGCCCAGAACACTGTCATCAATAGAATGGTAATAAAAATAATATGATAAAAAGATCACCAGATTTGATAATAAACCCAGTGCTAACACTGAAATATGCAGAAACCACCATTCAAGGCCAGAATACTCAGGACACATTTCTGCTACAGGTGTTGTGTTGTGTGTGTAGCAAAAGGGTCTAGCATAAAAATATCACATTTCTAATTAAAATACACTAGAACCTCTAATACCTTATAGCAGTCCTTCTGAAATTTCAACTATAAAACTCTTCAAAAGAACATAACTTAGACCTCTGAATAACTTAAAATTTTATAAGATGAATTCCTAAAAATCAGAGCTTTTCTTCTAAATAAATCAAAATCGATGCTTTTAATTAAAAGGGATGATGCTAGCCAAAAAAAGTCAAAAAATAAACTTTAGACTCAATTTCATCTTCAGCATTACTGCTGTAACTTCTGCCACCCTCCACAGAGCTGGGGCAAACTTCCGTTCATGGAAGGATACCACCCACCGTAAGTGTAGTAGTTCATTTTTAAAAAGTACTAAATTACTACATATTATACAGTAAACTACAGACCGGAAGTACGGGGTTAGATGCTCTGCTGTATGTATGTCCTGTGCTCTGTTGCATCCAAGTCTAGTTTTCCTTTGAAGCTCTTTTCACCACTGAGGTGAAATCACTACACATATAATTATGCAGAAGATGTGAGCTCCCTGAGTCCCGGTGCTCAGCACGGCGCCTGCAGCCTGGGCCCGCGGCAGACGCTCTTGCTGGGAGGCTGAAGCTCAGGATGTGAAAACCCAGAGCAGAGGCAAGGATACAGGAATAGAAGTCGTTTACAGCTGATAAACTGGTAATCTCTGTCATACCAGTCGTAGGAAGCCTGAAGACACCTTTGCACCTACTCTTCTGTTTATATCTGAAAGAAAAATAAAGACAATTGATCTTTCTGTTTCTCTCCCACAATTAAGCATTCTACCATTAAAAGCTGAATATGAAGAAAGTTTTCATATTACTGAATAATTATATTTTATAACATCAAAGGAATAAGTCAGCTACCTTAATTTTCCTTTAGGAAACTCTAAATTTTTCTTTAGGAAAACTTCATGAAAAAATATCATATAAATCCCCAAATAATTCATTCTTGTCTATGAGAAAGTAAATTTTTCTCCTAATTCTAAAATAATTACATATACTTAAGAAGACTTCCAACCGGTTATAAATTATCTATATTTCCACTAACACGAATGTTGTTAATATTTTCTAAAGGGTAACATAAGCAGTTAGTATTGGTTTAATAAACAAACGACCTCAAGAATCCCTAACAATAATTTTATAAAGGAAAGGAACCCGCTAGCAATCTTACAATGTGATCCTGGCCCAGGGAGGGTCAGGGGAGACCTCTGGGGATGGCCCAGTGGGGCAGGAGCAGGTGGGGGATGGGGCAAAGCGGCGGGAGGGCTCCGTGTCTCGAACCTGCCGGGCGCTGAGAGGAAGGATGAACAGGCCGTCAGCCTGTACCTTCCACAGGAGGGTGAATGCTGCATGGGGGCCTGGGGCCATATATGCGGGGGAGGCACAGAGATGGGCATCCAGAGGCGTGACTCAGCAGGTCCTGGGGCAATGGCGGTGTGGGGGGTCACCCACACAGACTTGAGGGACAGATGGAGCTGAGTCGCAGGAGAGGTTTGAAAGGAAGCTCAGTGACAACGCAAAGATCCCACAAATTACTGTGTATTCCTGCTGAAAAACTGCACGGATCAAACAGTAGGTGGTTCATGGAGCAGAAAGCAGCCGTTTCATGGGGAGAGCCGTGGAGAAGCTCTGCAGACACCACAGACCAGGAGAGCCACGTCAGAAAGATCAGGCAAGCCAACAGAGAGGGCACACGGCTGAAACCACAGGGCATGGGGGTGAGGTGGGACGGGGGAAGGGACAGTCCCCGTTTAAGGCACAGGTATTCATGTGGCATAGTGGGCCGCGTGCCCACCTCAGCTCAGAGGGAGAGGACGGGCAGGGCGAAGGGCCAGGACAAGTGCTGACGGGGCTGGCAGGAGCCCTGCCCGAGGGACACACAGCTTCGCTGAGGGGCACTCGCGCCTGCGGCCTGTGTGAGCTGTGGCGTCCCACCCTCGGAAGCCTTGCCAGTTTCCAAGAGTCCCCACCCCCAGCTGATGCAGGCGTTTAAGTGGGGAAGGCAGCTGCAGCCCAAGCAAGCAGCAGGCCTGGGCAAGGGCCTTTCTCCAACAACCTCCATGGGGCATCTCCCCAGACGGAGGGGGTGAGGCCGCCCGGGCTGCGCACGACCACCCACTGGAGGGTCAGACCGCTCGCAAAGGGCCGTGTTAAGCACGTGCGAGGCGAGCATGGAAGGGATCCAGCGTGAAGGCCGTCTCCACGCCCCAACTTTGGCTGCTGGACCTGAAGCAAATAGTCTGCAAACACAGTACTTCTTTCCAAGGAACTGCATTATCAAAAATGTGAAGACATTAAAAACACCAGGGTTGCAACAACCAGTAACCATTCAGTTCCTAATACCTGGCCCCAAACTCACTCCAGTGGAAAGCAGGCTAGTAAGATGGGGCAGGCACATGACGCCACACCGCAGCCTCGGGAGACAGGGGCCAGGAGGCTGCAGGGGTAATGCCACAGGGAGCCCCGGGCACTCTCTGCTGTCTGCCCGGCCACGGCGCCCGCGTCCTGCTCAGGAGCAGCTGGGACCCCATAGATACATCACACCTGAGCCAAATCCATCCTGGCCTCAGCACACATTTCTTGGCCAAGTGGCTGACCTAAGAGTAAGGCAATCTTCTGGCTGAGACCCGGGGACACCTGCCATGTGTGTTCCTCCTTCACACTTAAAAAGCTACCCAATAAGGCTACTAAGCTGAAAACTTGCCCACAGGTCTCCCGATGGGCACAAGGGACTGTGGGTGAAACAGAACCCACAGTGACTCGCAAGACAGACCCTGAGCTCAGACTCCAGAAACGCAAGCCCATTCAACCTCACGCGCCCCACAGTGAGAGCACTGACGCGCTGATGGGGTGACGCCACACGTCTGACGGCTGAGGGGAGTCTTGCAGCTATCTGCCCAGTTTATAAACTGACAATCCCTGCCCGCACGCTCCCAAGGCAGGTCCCAGCCCCAAGGGCCTGAGATGCTCCCAGGGGTCTGCTGCCTGCTGGCTCCAGCACAGTCTCCCCCTTCATGTTGCTGTAAGAATATGGATGTGACGCCTGGAGCTAGAGCAGCTACCTGGAAATCATAAAGCGAAAAGTAGCAGGACAGCACCAGCACACAGTCCTCAAGCCTGCGAGCCTCCTTCCTCCAGATGGCTCAGCTCCAGGCTGACATGAAACACCACAACCAGGTACTTAGTTATAGCAAGGAAGACAGCATGGCATCCCCTGCAGAGAGGATGGAAGGACAGACAGCCTCCAGAGAAAGACAGAACCCACCTCACTGTGTGTGCCACACACAGCTCGCTGCTGGCACAGAGCAGACGAGTCTGAAATCAGCCCCCACGGCCCCACGTCCACACGTGCACAAGGAAATCCGGCACAGCACTGGTTAGAGAACAGGGGCGAGTCGGAAGAAGCCGGATCTCCGGCGACAACAGGATATGGGCGAGGACGCTATGGCACGAACCTGTTGCAGAGAATTTCGTAACAGCTGCTGCGAACAGACTGAAGTCACATTCACAGGCACGGCTAAATCTCAGAAACGGAACTCTGATTATTATGAAAGGTATGTTGCATTAGCAAATATAAAACCGTGGATGGGAAGCAAACACACCAATCTCAACATGAGGAAAGTTACCACAGCCAAGACTGGAAGCAGCCAGGTGCCCGCGGTCGGACGAGTGGGTAAAGATGGGGTGTATGTACACGCGGGGGAGTACTACTCGGCCGTCAGAGCGGATGAGACCTTGCCATGTGCAACACGATGGGCCTGGAGGGTTTTATGCTAAGTGAAGTAAGTCAGAGAAAAACAGATACCCTATGACCTCACTTACATGTGGAATCTAAAACACAAAAGAATAACAACAACAAAACAGAAACAGATTCATACAGAGAATAAACCGGTGGCTGGCGGGAGGGAGGGGCGGGGGGCAGTGGGGGGGTGGGCAGAATAGGGGAAGGGGACTATGGCACATGGGTGCTGAGGGAGTGCAGCACAGGGCGTCCAGTGAACAGTACCGGGTACTCTGGAGGGTGACGGATGGTAGCTACACCCACCATGGTAAGGACAAAGAAAAGCAGAGGAAAGAGGGGGTGGGAACTGGCCCAGGAAGGCAGGCCACTAATTATCCCCATAATGTTGTATTCCTTTAAAAATACGAAAACAAAACAAATGTTAATATTTGCACAGGGAAGTGTGAACAGGTGTTCCATCTGTATATTTAGCACGTGCGTGTGTGTATGAAACAGTTCCCGTTTTAACGTCACTACAAACACAGTAGGAGTCATACCACATAATATCAATCAGACGCGTTGCTGAACCAAGGTCAGAGTTCCACGTTCCAAAGCCCCGGAGCCTCTCGTCACGCCAAGGCCCCTGCATGAGGCACTGCAGGTGAGCTCTGAGGAGGGAGAAGCCCATCCCTCGGCTCTCACCAGCAGCTTGCAGTGAGGTGATTCAATTTTGCACAACATGTGTAAATGAAAACCCTCTATTTACATACGACCCAGCAGGAAACAAGGCTCCCCCGACCATGGAGGGAAAGGAAGCAAAGAGCTGGCTACGCACCTTTGGATCCCATCCCTGCAGGTGGCGACGTGGTACTTGAGGAGCTGGAGCTCGGGGCCCGAAGACAACAATATAAAAGTGTCTATGTAATAAAACTGTGCAGACCGAGCAGGCTTAGAAAACACGTCTTTGCCCTGGAACGTAAATCAGTAGTCATGGCCAGCGTAACAGAGGCAGACAAGACACACGCGGAGACTCTTTCCCACCAACCCACACGTCTACCCTAAACGTGGCCACACTTCCTTAGAACCGGTTCACCGTTCTGTTTCTTCTTCCCGACTACTTCTGAAAGATGTCACATGATTAAAGTGTTTCTGTAGTGAGTATTTTGAATCCCAGCCATTTAAAAACTTAAAAATAAAATAAAATTGATACTTGGCAGTGAGGATATTAAGTAGTGAGGATTTTATTAAAGATAAATTCTAACCGTGGAACACAGTTCTGAGGCGTCAGTGTCACGTGCGAGATGACAGTGTCAACGACCCTAAAACAGACCCGTTCCCTTGAAGCTGCTCCCAAACGCCTCGTCCCGGAGTCCCCAGTCTGACGATTTCCCTTCCTGGCTAGTCTTCCTAGGATCCAATCCCCCTTTCACAGTAAGACCCGCAGGAGATAAACGCTAACCACAGCTTGGAGAATCTGCAGTCCCCCAGCTCCTGATCTGACTCGTGGGGGTGTGGCCCTGTGGTCACCTCCCTCTCCCACCTCAGCTGTGACATCAACACCACCGCCCTTCTCGTCTCTCCCATTGTCTCCAAATGGTCTCCTCTAAGCACGCAAAAACACTCACAAGTAACAGTGCGTGCGGACAAGTGCACATGTGCCTGTGTGCACGCGCGCGGCTGTCACACATGTACGCAAGTGCACACGTCTCCGTGTGCGCGCGCAGCTGTCACACATGTACGCAAGTGCACACGTGTGTGAGTATGCACATGCATACATGTAAGAAAATGCTGATCACTGACCACCGCGGGTGCACCGGAGCAACTGTGGTTCACCCCATTTCCCACGCTCCTGGTGAGAGCTCCTGGCCCCATGAAGGTGCTGGCGTGCCTCTGTGACTGCCGGTCTGGGGGCCGCGGGGCTGGTCAGTGAAACCCCACCCGCAGCCGGCGCTGGGGTGGCCCGTTACCACACACAACGCGAGTTCTGCCCCACGGAGTGACCACAGCCGCAGCGTCCCGTCCCGGGAGGTAGACAACAGCCACCGGCCATCATGGCTCCAGCACACGGTGCTCACCGCCCCGTCGTGACCTAACGGAAGACACAAACACAGGTGCCCCTGGGACTTCCATCCCACAGAACGCGGCTGTTCCAGGAGCAAATCGCCAGGCCAGAGGCGTTCCTAAGCCATGCTGGCAGCAGTGAGACCAAAGCCCGAGGATTCCTTTAAAGGCTCAGTACAGTTTGTGAAGGAGGTACTTCAAAAATGTATGTTTAAAACATGGAGTTCAAAATTACGTGTGCATCTGTGCTTGAAAAGAACATAAACTGTAGAAACTCACAAAATGTAGCATTATAAGAGGTACGGAAGTCTGTGGGCTTCACAATGACGCGTCTTCAAGAGCTGTTGCTCTCTCAACACTGAAGGAAAAGGCAGAAGGATTCGCTGCGTGCGGCCACATACGGTCTGACTACTGTTATGGCTGTCGGGGTCTGCGGCGCCGCCAGCAACAGGCTGCATGAACACGCCCCACAGGGCCCGCAGCACGCGGGGGTGTGCAGGAATGAGATGAGCAGTAACGTTCAGGCCCATCACCGGGTCGAGAACATACCGGTTACTTGCTTCTCTCTTCCTATCGAAACACCTAAAGAGAAGCTCTACTGTGCCAACCGCAGTGTGTCCTGGGGGCAATCTCTGTCACTGAGAGGCGCGTGCACTGCTGTGGGCCGGAGCCTGACCGGCCAGGCACCGGGTTGGGCACCCAACGCGGTCCGTCAACCACCGCAATCGCACAGGAGGTCAACGGGACGGCCCGTCCTTGCGCGCGGGTTCCCCGTCCCCCGCCTGCCTCAGCTCCACGCGGCGCAGAGAACAGACGCGCACCCCTGCGGGAGCCGGACGCTCTACCACTGCGCCAGGCCGCCAGCCAGCCCTGCTCCTTCTCAACCGGGCGCCGGCCGTCTCCCACGCAGGCTGACCTCTGCATCCTGCCTCCAGCAGAGGCCCAGGAGGCCGCTTCAAAGGGTCCTGCCCCTGCTGCCACCAGCCATGCAGAGGAGCCCAAGGACAGGGAGAGCCAGGCTGCTGGGGAAATGAAAACCGCGGGCTTTCTGGAGTGGAGAGGGGCAGCGTGGGCGGCTGGGGTGCAAGCGCCCCTGCCACGGCACAGCTGGGGAGTCTGGATGGTGCTGTGCCACATGGGGCACGGGGACGGGCCCAGGGGCCCCAGCAGCACAGCAGAGCCACCTTTCCCTGCGGGCCCCGCGTCGGGCTGGGACGGCAGAGAGAGGACCCGCAGACGCGGCCGCGCGTCTGGGAACGCGCCAGCCTCCGGCTCAAGCACTCTGTAACCGAACGTGCACGGAAGCCAGGGCCCCCATGAGGACATTCTTGCTGCTGCGGCTGGACCACCACAGAGGAGACAGTGAGGGGCCGACCAGCCAGAGAACCAACTCGGAAGAGATGGAAAAGGCAGGAGAGATCTATAGAGTAGGCACCGCGACCCAGGACAACCAGAGTCGGATTTCCCGAATAGCTCTGCTGCCCTCTGGTGTAGGTTTCTGGGAGTTTTACCAGAAGGACAGAGGCCCCATTGCGCCAGGCTTCAGGCCTGCACCGTCGCTGCTTTGCTGAGAAATAGCAAGGCCGGGGGACACCAGGGATGGCACCTGTGACGCTTCACTGCAGGTCAGTGTGTCTGAGAAGCCACGACCACCCGCTAGCGTCCCATGTGCTCTGGGCCGTGACGGGTAGGCGGCTCTGCCTGTTCTGGCCTGGAACCTGCAGATGCACCTGTATTTCCAGCTCAGTGGCTCCCTTCCTCAACAACGCATAGGGGAGCTCAGACCGCCACCGCCTTACCCTGCAGTGACAAGGCCGACAAGCCACGAGTCAAAGGGACACGGGCAGTGAAGTCACCACCATTTAGCTGGGTGTAATTCTTCCCAATTGAGCGGTAATCCACTGCAGTGGGGACACCCTCTGCCCTGCCATCCCTCCCTGCTAACTAGTATTCTGGGCCTGGGCGCCCAGACAAGGTCAGCTGAGTTACCAAAGAAGGCTGAAGTGCTCTTATCGCAGAAACCCTAAACAGGCACCCCTCTGCTGGCCCCCAAGCATCACCGGGGCACCGATGAGCCCACCCAGTGCATCAGCCAGTAAGGCAGGGACAGACCTCTCTGACTCCGAATGAGAACACTACACGACCTTCTCCTCCGAGCCCCAGCCTGCACCAAGCAGCTGTGACCACAAGGCCCGGCGCAGGGCCCCAGCTCCAGCCGGCCAGCGTGCCTAGCAGGGACCTCGGCTGGGCTCCTCCCTTTCCTCCCCTCAGCACAGCTCCACGCTGCACACACTGCCTTCTCGCTGAACCACACTGACGGCCTCCCGTCTTGGATGGCAGGTGCCCCTGTGGCATGCACACTGCAGCGATAAACCTCAGGAACAGAATGAACAGGACACAAGACACATCCGAGTCCTCCCCTTCCCTGAGGCCAGGGCCTGGCTTGAGGTGTGTGACCCCCGACGCCACAGAGAAGGAACGCAGGATGGCCACAGTGTGGCTGAGACCAAGCGGACTGAGAACTTTTAACACCAGAAAGCAAGATGTTCTGAGCTCAAGTTCACCCTTTTCTCAGAATTGGTTTTTAAGCAACTCCGTAATATTTAATAAAATCTTAACTAAATTTAATCTTGTGAAGTGGCTGGCCCCAGAATTCCACTCTTCCACCCCGCAGCCTTGGGCACATCCTCCTGCAATGGCTGAGATCCATCCACCCGTGTCCTCGAGCATCTGCTCTGTGCCCAGCACTCGCTGAGGGACGGAAGCGGGGTCCCCACAATGCTTGTGCTGGACAACAAGGTGTGATGGGCGGCCTTCCACATTCGAAAGCACAAACATGAAGCCCTTACTAAATTAAATGCCATCATGACCACTGGCTTTCAAGCTGGGATGCACAACTGGCCATGCTCTCCTGGGACCCAGTCCTGAGTTCTCTAGGATGGGATTCTAACTTAGCAACCAATTTTAACCACAACAAAATATCCAGATTATACTGGCCTCATTTGTCCTGGATTGTGATGAATATTAAAGCGCCCATTTTCCTGCTTTTTGTGTGAAGTGTGGAGAAAGCAATTGTATTTTCAAAGTTGAACCATATGACTAGTAACCCAGTGGTACAAGGCGGAATGGTGTCCTAGAACAGGTGGGGTGGGTAAGAATGACACTTTTCCCCAAAACACAAACAGGGCACTTTTTTAAAAGGCAAGTTTGAACATCTCCTGCATTATTTGAATTCAGCCACAAGCTCTATTCCTGCAATAAAACAGACAGAGAAACATCCACATCCAACATAATTGCCATTTCTATCAATTGTTGAGCGATAGACACCCAGGCGGAGTCCTGGGCACATTCAAGGTGCCTTAACAGGAGCCTTCAGAACGACAGTTTGAACCCCAGGAGGGATGATGTGGCTGTGGGCTGGGAAGCTGCCCTCCAGAAGGCCCCCCAATGCTGTCAGGAGGCCCGTTGTAGACCCTGGAGGTACCCGAGTCCGGAGGAACACTGTGGGGCATGCTTCTGCCCCCCTTCACCCACCATGTCTGCGCTCACCCCCTCCGCCAGGTGCTCCCTCCTCTACTTCACAGAAACACCTGGACTGGCAGCATTTCTGGGTTGTTTTGTGTGTGTGTGTTTTTGTTGTTGCTAAAATATCTACCAAGTGTGAGTCTTGCAGTGAGGGGCTCCAGGAGCCTGACCGAGAGTGGGGGTAGCTCAGAATCTGTCAGGAAGCTACAATAGCAAGACTTCCAACACCTTTGCCCTCACCTCAAATCTACTCACCCGAGAAACATCCTCACCTCATTACATTTATAAAAATGTCTGTGTACAAACCGTCCTAATTTTCCAAACATGCTTTAGTCATGTCTGTGAGATCTGACTTTGCCCCTCCCCAGCGACTTTGTAGAAGCTTAGTTCCCTGACCATGGGGCACTGTGACAGAACTCCTGCAGCCTGGCCTTCCTGGTTACACCCCTTCTGCCCAGTTTAGTGGGGCCAATCTAGTTCGCTAAACCTCCATGCAAGCCATAGTTCTAGTCCAGTCTGATCTTGAAGAGAAGAGCAACTGTTACCCAGGACCAAAAGGAGACCCACCCATAAATTTATAGTAACTAAAATTAACACACATCATACCTGAAAAAACAGCAGGTGTCCCAGTGAGATCAGCACGGAAGACCAGCGACAAGTGGTTGGCTAAGCCGCAGGCGAGCCACCGTCCATCCCCTGCTTAAACATGGTAAGAGATATCCCTATAAAATCACAGCTCACAAGAGTCACACTTGCAACAGTAAATATAGAATCTGAGTTAACTTGACGTTCGTTTTGTCAGTGTGAGGGAACCTAAAACAGCACTTGCTCAATGGCTAACCACCACACTTTGAGGGTCCACCAGGTGGCATCCCCCAGGACGTCCTTTAGAGAGGACCTGGGAGTTAGGTGCCACAGGGCTAGTCAGAGTCAGCACGGGGTTCTGAACCCAGAGAACCTTAACCCCCAGGGCACCCTGCCTCCCATCAACAGATTTTAAGACACATAGTATTCAGCTATGCAAGAATATTTAAACCTATCCCTAACACAGGGCAGAACTAAGTTACAGACCAGCCCCCCCCCCCCCCATGATTTTCCAACTCATGGAGCTCCTACTTTATTTCTAATCATATCATACAATCACGTGATCATAAATAAGCAAGACTATCTCACACCACAAAGGTACTTCACTGATGATACTATGTATCTTATTTCCCAAAAACACTCAAACATGCTTTAGCTAAACTTACACGAAAAAGAAGGGAACTCAGCATAGTTGGAAGTAATGAAAACTGCAGGAATGCCCTCAAAATGCAGAGGGGTGGCCTTCTAGCCACCAGACTGAGGGCAAACACATCTTCTCACCTCCAGGTATGTCTAGAAACCAGAAACAACGTGTGCTTCTGAACAAGAGCTCAGATCGCAGAGCCACCTGGACGGGAGCTGCTCCCCACTTCCTGCAAACTCACTTAGGAAAAGTGCCGAAGGCCCAGAAAAAGAGTCTGGCAGAGGCATTTCAATGTGCTTGAGAGAACATGGCTGTCCCCAGCCCAAGACGCGCTGGGCCTGCAGGAAAGGCTCCATCTGAGGAGGGATGGCAACCACACAGGACATCGAGGTAATCCGCCCTGAGCGGTCTCCTCCACCCTCTGCGAACCAGCCCCCCACCCCCTCATAGCTCCCTCCAATGCTACAGAGGAGAGGGTCACACACACACACTGCACAGACTGGCCGAGCCTCCAGTTCCAAATCCAGGAGCTCCCACCTACAGCAGTGGCCGACGCGAGCGGGAATGCCCTAATGCCAGTACGCTCAAGGGCAACGTGAGCTTTGATTTTAATCCAGACTCAAACAATGCCAGAAAACTTCACACAACCAAGATTTTTAAAGCTCTATTTACAACGGAACAGTGGCAGTTGAGAGACCCTTGGAAACACAACGAAGGGCGGCCCCGGGCGCAGCGTACCTGAGTACTGGACACAGCTCACAGCCACCGGACCGTGCGCGATGACACGCTGCTTGTGGACTTTGGTTGGTGGAGAACTCTCCAAAGGGTATTCCTTACTGGAAGGAACATCAGAAAAATGAAAATCGAGAGTTCAAAGTGAGATGAGAAATAAAACAATGGACTAGAAATGGTGGACTCTCCCCTATTTATACGCACAATTTCATTCTATCCAACTTGAATACATATAAATACACACAGAGCCATGAATAACTCCGTAAAATGCACTTCCACTCCATTTTCAGTACAAACTGTCAAGGATTGCTCATGTTCACCATACACTGAAGTGACTCTGTGAGGACGTGGTGAGAGAAGACACCCTGCACTTCCTGGTGTCGCCCTCTCTGTGGGCGGCCATCACACTAGGTACTCTAGTACTCTATAGATGGCTTGTATCTGCCGTGGGAATAACCACATCCCCAGGCTGTGAGACAGACCACGGCGGCTTGCAGGAAAGGACCGATGGCCGGGACCCGTGCAGGGGCAGGCTGGGTGGAGTGGGTCCTCCCACTGAAGGCATCCATCTCTTGAGGCAAAATCTCCTCAGTGTTCATGTTCAGCACCTGGTTTGGCAGCCTCTGGGCAGCAGCAAGGCCACGGGCACCAGAGGCCAGGCTCCTCCCTGGTGCCCATGTGGCCCCCACAGCCCTCCCACCCCAGCGGAACCACCTGTCACGCAGCACTGCTACGTGCTTCAGGGAATGTGGAAAGGCGCCAGGCGCACAGCAAGGGCAGAAAAAGAAAGTAGCTGTGAAGACAGGCTGTTGTAAAAGCTGGAAGTTACTGGTGACAACTTACACATTTATTCACACCTTTAGAGGCCGTACAAGCTGGAAAGACTGGCCTTGCAAGCCTGCCCCACAGCCAGGCAGCACCATCCCTCCAGAGTGAAATCTGGCAGGTGTTTGGAGGAGCCTTTCCCTGAGGACACTGGCCTGTGTCCGGGACGTTGTTAGGGGTCCTCCCCTCACTGAAACCCCTCAACAATGCCCCACAGGCCAGAAACCCATCAAAGACCGTCAGCTCTGTCTGGAGAGCTGGGTTTCCGTAGGAAAAAGTCACCAAGAAGATCAGAGTTGAGCATGGCTCTTGGTCCTGCATTCCATCCCCAACCATTGGTCTGAGTATCACAGGGTCTGAGGGCACCTGCTGGGGTCACATCCCTGCCATCCATGACCTGCTGATACAGGAGCAGCAGAGCAGGGCAGGAAGAGCATCGGGGCGTAGGAGAAACATTACAAGACTAGGTAAAACCAGCATTCTCTGTGCTGTGGACGAGAGCAAGTGACATTTCAACACCACAGCCTGGAATCTCTGTCCAGATGAGGTCATCTCCAAGTGTGGGACTGGGAGGGTCCTGGAGGGCCCCCCACACACCTTCTCATCCAGGTACACGGGGCCTGGGGACCAGCAACACTGGCCACAGTCCCGCATGCACTGCACAGCACCCGCGGGACAAAAAGCACGTCCAAGTCTATGCGCTCAGCTCAGGTCTGCTCACATTCTTCTGTCCAGTTATTACCTAACAAACTTATCAAGAATGATCCATCATCGACCACAACACTTTCTAAAACAGAATTTTAACAAAAATTAATACTCCTAAGTTGTTAAGGTGGTAAAGATAGCAACCTGTCTGAAAAAGGGTTGATAAGGAAGAACTGAATGGGACCAAAAGGGCATGTATATACAAGTGACGTATGCACATTGCATGCACATGTGCTCATATATACATGCAGACTCACAAGCTCGCACAGCTGTTTGAAAAAAATTCACTCAGAGTATTCAAAGGGTCTCTCCAAATTACACATTTACTTCGGGCAAACCAGTTACGTACCCCCTGTGACAGTCCCTACGTGGTAAAGAGCGGTCACCGCTGCTCCTGGTGTTGGTCTTTGGTGAGAACAGAGTTATGCTGCAGAAAGCAAACACGTTACCCTCAAAGATTACAGTTCCAAGCTTCTTAAGAGACCTGCATTTTGCAGCAAAATGTAATATATATTTAAATATATTAATGCTTTCAGTGTCCCCTGCTGGAAATACACTGAACATTCAATTACTTCAATTGTAACAACTACCCTTCCACTGACACATCTGCAGTAGCATTCTTGGGACACTGTCTCCTTTTGGAGAATGAAAGTATAGGATCACAACAGAAACTGAACTGCATTTATGGTTTATGGACGTTATTTGCGAACCTACTCAGAAACAGAAGTGAAACCACTGGGAAGTAATGCTGAATCCTACCTTTAATAAAATCAAATTATTGAATATTGGCAGTAGCTGAACAGTCACCTGGTACTGGCCTGTTTTTCAGATGAAGATTCTGAGACACAGAGTGCCGAGCCCCAGGGATGCATGCTGGACAGCCACACTCCCACCCCACACCTGCATCCAAGCCTCTCGGAGCAAGCAGCACATTCTGCATCAGGCCGTGCCCAGAGCCATCAGGACAAGGGGCAGGAGAGGGTGGCCCGGCCCTGGGCCACAGCCAGGGACTCTGCATTTGCCGCAGGATCCACAAGACCCCTGGGTGCTGAGGAGGGGCTGGGGCCCAGATGAGGGAGGATGGGAGAAGAGAGTTCAGGTATACTGAACCCTACCTGCATGGCCCAACATGAGCAACCTATGAGCCCATTTACTCACTGTGGTGTGGAGGCATAGCCAGACGACCTCACTTTGCTGTGGAAAACCAGGGGCTGGTCCTTAATGGTGCTCCGCATGGCTGCATAAAATGAGTGTCAAAAGTAGCAAATACTGAACATGACAAGAACAAAGTTCCTTGAAAACAGAAAAGTTCACACAAATGGAATGAGGTTATTACCTATAAACGTAAGAGGTCTCATACCTGATGCCAAACCAACCATTACCAGCAAAGAAGGTCACATCAAGGTCATTAAAAGCATAAGAAAACAACAAGAAAATGTTTTTCTCATTCCTCAAATGATACTGAATTGCAGTATGTTCAATGCCACATATCTCAAATACTCTGGATGAACATGTCAGCTCAAGGTGTAATAAAACAGGCCCCACACAAATCCCAGTCTGTCTGAAATTCTGTCCACGGGATGCTAAAGACCAGCTATCAGGAGGAATTCGCTCCATAAATCTGTGACAAATACATCTTTTCTACAAACAAGTATAGCAATGATCTTAACTCAAATTCTCGGTTAGATTCTTTTTTATCATAAGATAGAATAATAAGAAAGATAAACCACTAAAACATAATTACAACAGTGCCTTTTAATGGCAATAAAACTTATTATCCTATTTTTAACCTAAGTCTTCCACAACACTGCAGACTGATAAAAACTCTGACATTGCATGAACTTACCACAAATACTTATAAATCTCAAAAATTCTCTCAGATGAAATAAAATTCTGCCAGAATTATTTATATTTACATACACTTAATACTTGGTATCCAATATGAATATTCTGTACAATAGTATAAAATAACTTTAGAAAAATGGATAATTGTATAATATTGAGTTATTTTTAAAATAGTTCTCTTTTATTTTAAACAAAGGAATTTAGTTCAGTTTCTGACACTATTTCAAACCTGTAACCTGGACCATATTCCCATCAAAAACCAAGTGAAACTAATGAGCAAATCACTAAAATGACATGTATGTGACCAGGAACCGGGGACGCATCCCGTCCTACACAAGGCAGATCCGCCCCGGGGGGAGGGGGGAGGCAGGCTCCTCAGGGGAGACCTGGAATAAAACTGCCCTCAGAGGGGACCCAGAAAACCTCTCTCCACCTCAATGTCAAGCGAAGGAGAAAAAAAATCTCCAAGAAAAATAAAGCCAACAGTAAAATATTCTCAGGATCAGGTAATAAAGTTACAGATGCATTAGTGTACTTGATTATGAGAAGGTCTTAAAATTACTAGAATAAAGCTCATCAATATGTAAATGTCTATTATTTTGATAAATGCCCTAAGCATTAGAGTAAAGCAATTCTTCATCACAGATATTTCTTCTTTCTATGTGCTTTCTGCAAGTAGAGGGATGTGAATTTTTAGATTATAGGATAGCTATAAAAAAGTCATTTTCAGTAATTTTCCATACAAATGTTATTTTAAACAAGACATAAAACCATCATTAAAAAATTCAACAATTTGCAATTTCACCACTCTCTGGATACAGAGAAATTATAAGCTTTGTAATAACCTTACTATTTATATAATTGTTCTTATCAAAGGTTTTGTTCTACACATCATTTAGCTGTGATGCACGGTATATCATATACCCCATCTGAATAAGATGATCCATACTAGCAAAAAATGAAAAAAATCAATTTTTAAGGGTAAATCTAAATGAAACATATGCAAGAACAAAAGCTAAAGAAACAAATGAGTTCGGTAAAACAAGTAGGAGAGAGAATCATAGGTCTCATTTCACAACAGATTTCCACATGGAGGCGTGCTGTGAGATCATGCTCCTGAAGTGTAAAGTCGCCCACATGTGGCCGATGAAAATGGCCACACTTACAGGGAAAAGACAGATTACATCACTAGCCATGTAACATATAGATTTCATCCCACAAGGAATTCTCCTTGAGTAAAAATATACTTAGAACTTCAATACACCAAGTAAAGCCTCTCCACTTTTAGTAACACACGGACATAGGAATGGACAGTTCTTTGAGGAAGCTGCTATTTAAATAAGGACTGGTAGCTGACTTCCTGCTGAGCAATCCTCTCAGCTGGGTCTTCAGACTGAAGGGGAGGGATGGGGAGCACAGAGGGACAGAGCAGGTCAGAAGAGCAGGAGAGAGCCGCAGCTCAGAAACCCAGCAGGGATGACCTGATCCCCAGTGGCCCTGGCCAGGAGTGACCTGGGAGGGTGGCAGCCGGGGGTTCTGCACTATCTGTCCCAAAAGGACAGTCAAGGATTTCAGAGGGTCTCATGGGGAAGGGAGGGTTAGGGTTAGGACGGCTGGACACAGGGGCTCACCGGGGTAGGAGGAGATCTGCAGGCGAGGAGAGCCTGGAGGTCCAGCAGGGGGGGCACTCCATCCTACCCAATCCTGCCCTGTCCAGGAGCTGGGTCCCTCACCAGAGATGGAGATACAAGCAGACTGACTGAGCACCTCTACTGTTTTTTAATTAGGTCAATAGAAGCTTAACAAGACTGATAAGGACACTGAGTTGGTCACTGAAGGGAAAAAAAAAATCATTATCAATGATTCTTACAATGGAAATAAATGGAATGTAATGATGTCTATCATCGTAAAACAGAAGTTAATTTTAAAATCATTTCTTTGTAAAAAGCAACATGTGAATTTGTTTTCTGCTTATAATAAGAAAAATTTTTGAGGCAATCGGGAATAATTTATATGGGCTGGCTAATACAAGAATTACCATTGGTTTTGATGACGTCACAACTAGGTAAGCAAATGTCCACATGTTTTATAAATGCATGCTGAAGTATACAGGGGAAAAATAACATGATGTTTGCAATGTGCTTGAAAATTATTCAGCAAAGAGAGGCAAGAAAAGATTGCTCCCATGATAAATGACTGGGCATCCCTGGGTACCACTGCTCTTCTGGCCACGAGAAACATCAGCATTTTTAAATATTTCTGAATTCCTATGAATTCTACCCAATTCAGGAAAAGAAACATCTAGCACATTCCCTACCACAAAGAGCATGTAAAGCATGTGAAAGGTAGGGAAACGAAGGAACACCAGAAGGGAGGAAACACTGAATTTTCATGCTGACAAACATGAATTCACAAAGCAAGAGAATGGTGCCAATCAGCACGGGGCCGAAGGGCAGCACCAGCTTTGTATACTGGTATTCCAGAGTGCATTGTACTCACCGGACTGTCTCTGCGGAGCTGGCTGGGTCCTGTTTTCCTCAGCAGGTCTGAAGTACAGTGGAGAGGTGGAGAGAACATGGGCGCTAAGGTAGAAACACAAAGTGCACCAGGAGAGCAGACTCACATACTGGCCTCATAGCTAGGAAACGTACATTTTAAGGACACTCACAAGCGATGAGTAATTCATGTACATATGGGTGTGCGATGTTTGGAAACAGGCTTACTCTTATCCTTCTAAGAAATAATTTTTAATATTTTTCATAAAAGTGCTATTTCATAATTTACATTCTATCCTGAAATACAATAGTTTTGCATTAAAATAAACTATGAATCATTTAGTTTTAAACAATATAGAAGCAATACCATGAGCAATCATTGCTCTCAAACAGGGTTAGTACAGTTGGGAGTTTACTAAACTTTACTTTTCTTTCTTAAGGTCAAAAGGAATCGAAATTCCACCAGCTGGTAAAGTGGAAGGTGTACACCCTACTGAGGAAGACTGTACCGAGGCAGCACGGAGAGATCCCTTCCCGCGTTGTGCCCCCGCTGAGACCTCACCAGAGCAGCAGCATAGATTTCCAACAAGGCGATCTTACAGCCACACAGGGACGTGAGTAAGCAGACGGCCTGCACGGACAGTCAACAGTGAACACACAGGACCCCACGGCAAGCACAGCATCAGTCATGACATTAGCAGCTACGGTACAGCTGCACATGCCACCGTGCGCCTCATAAACATGCCGCCTGCCAACCGTATGGCCGCCAGGGAGCTAAGCGGCACAAGTACAAGAGCTGCGGGACTCACCTTCTCACCACCGACCTTGCTCATCACTGCACAGGATCCGGCAACTTGAATGCTGGAGCTCCTGAAATCTTCGTTTTCGGCAAAGAGAAACAAACCAGCGCTGCTGATGGGGTAAGTGGAGGGAACCACCCACTCACGGACACATCTCTGCACAGAGGCCTGTGTGGGGGCTGGCAGGTCTCAAGCCCCGAGGCCCTTACAAGAGCCCTGCCCCTGGAGCAGCCCCGAGTCACGGAGAACCACGGACTCTGTGCGCAGTGTAGCCTCGGGGGAGCAGGGAGAACAGAGCTCCCGGGGCAGGTTCAGGTGAACCTTCAGGGCGAACAGGAAGAGAAACGGGAGCTCTGCTTTGGAGGGTTCAGGCAAAGCCCCACAGGTGATGAAAAGGCGCAGTGACTTCCCGTGAGAATGGTGGCATGGGCTGGCCCAAGCTAAGAACTCAGACTCTGTCCCCAGAGCACAGGGGCCTTAAAGGAAAAAGAAGGGAGCTTGCATTTACCGGTGGCCTCGGCTGCAGTGCACACAGGGAGGGCGGAAAAGGAAGCGTTAATCATGCCTGCATTTCGGGCAGCAGCAGCTCCACGCACGGTGGTCATGGAACCTGAGGACAGGAGCCAGGGTCGGACAGGAGGGTGCCCCAGCTCAGTTCAAACAAGCTGTCTGACAAGCTGACGAGGCCATCCAGTCACCCAGTCATGGTGCTGTCTCCAGTGGGAAATACTGACAGGGTGGACTTGAGAATCCTTGGTAGGAGCTTGGGACAGAGGCGGGAGTGCTAAAGAGAACAAGTGTGCCTCTGCACACACATGGAAGATGGGAGGGCTGGGGGCCAAGGGAAGGGAGACCACAAAGAGGTCGGAGTGGACTCAAGGCGTGTCCTTGGGACCCCGCGCACAGAGGCTGCCTGTGGCCCGTCTGCACATTCTGATGACTAGGCCCTCTACACCAAAAGGGTCACTCTCCCAGATGCCAGAGAAAAAGATTAATTGAAGTTACATGAAATTTATATCAAAGATGATCTGAACCTTGATCTTACCCTTGTAATGTAAAACGGCTTCCAGTTCAAAGTTTGCCAAGTTAAATATGAATAAGCCAGCTGAGCTTCCAATCCACAAGCATGTAGTATTCTCAGAAGGAAGACTAATTTTAAAGGAAGAAGAGAAAACACCCAGCTGGTCTCCCTCCTCAGGCTCCCATCCCACAGAGCGCCACGGAGCAGGCCCCCTCAAGCTCTTCTGGGCAGCCGGCTCTTGGCATTTAGGACCTGTAACTATCCTCGACTAGGCTGGTATTTCGGCTTTCCTGGACGCCTGCTGTCTGCTGAAGACAAGTACTAGGCAGCCACAGCCAGATCCCAACTCGACTGTGACCTGCAAGGTTTTCCCTTCTCTGAGGCCACAGGACTCTGCTCAGGTGGGCATCCCTGTGAGAGGGGCAGCGCGGCACCTGCAGGTCCTTCCACGCAGTGTCTGGAAAGGAGGAAACCAGCTCAACAGGAAACAGACCAAAGTAGCAGAACCCATGAAAGGGCAAACACAGCTCTGCTTTCTCTTCTATCTTCTGATATACAAACTAGATAAACGTTAATAAAGGGACCAATAAGCCCCTCTGGCTGTGCCAGACCTGGGACTCTGAACAGCTCTCGGCGCCCTCTCTCCCACCTTCCTCTCGGTCCCCTGAGGCCTCTGACCACCCTGACTTCCTGGGCTCATTCTCGGGCCCTCGTGCTCCCACAGCCATCCCCAAGTCAGCCAAACAACTGCACCCCAGGGGAGGAAGCCCGGGCTGATCCTCAAGGAGCTCCAGCACAGGTCATCTCAGATGGCTGCTCCCGCGCAGCCTGTGTCGAGGGGCAGACCCAGCAGGGCACCTGTGCAGAGACCTGGCCCACAGCACAGCCGCTCCCCTTCCCATCCCCTCCTCATCCAGGGAGACCAGAGGCCCCTCCCTCGTTGTCCCTAGAGCTTTCTGTACTCAGTAGCTAAAGCCATCATAGTACATCTGAAATGTCTGATGTAGGGCACAGATGGGGGAGTATTAGAATGAGTTATGATTACATCCCCCTTTACCTTATTACAGAGTCAAGATCTGCCTAGACTTTGGTGAGCAAAATTAAAAACAATTTCATTTCTTTTATCAAACAGACTTAAAAGTAATTGACCAGGTTTACCGAATATGCAATCCTAAAAACACTTAACAGTTATTATTACTTAAACAGACAAAAATACATTGGCTTTATTTTAATCATTCTTAAAAAGTGAACCTAACTTAAGAGGATTTCCTCAGTGGTGTTGGACAAGTTCATCATACTCACCAACCACACTCGGCAGGGAGAACGAGGGACAGATCACATGGCCCCAGCCCTAGGACAGGGAGGCTTGCTTCAACCTCCTCTCCTTTCTCCAAGCCATCTGTGCAGACACGCTGACCCTCTTCTAGGAAGAGAATTATTGATAATCTGAGCTATGGGATTAAAATGGTCCGGAGAGTTAAAGGCAGACAGTGGGCAGCACGGTATATTGTAGGAAATACATGTGGGCTAGAGTAACTTGGATCGGATCATGAGTCAAGGAGAATAGCCAGGCTTACACGCAATAAAGAACAAGATTATAGGGGCGCCTGGGTGGCTCAGTCGTTAAGCATCTGCCTTCGGCTCAGGTCATGGTCCCAGGGTCCTGGGACTGAGCCCCACATCGGGCTCCCTGCTCAGCGGGAAGCCTGCTTCTCCCTCTCCCACTCCCCCTGGTTGTGCCCCCTCTCTCGCTGTGTCTCTGTCAAATAAATTTAAAAAAATAATTTAGAAAAAAAGAACAAGATTATAAATGCAGAGTAGTCCCCATACATGAGGCCTGTCAGGAAAAGGTGGAGTTCCAAGCACACGTAGACTTTAACTCTGTTCCTAAAGCAGGATCAGGTTCATTTCCTAATAAACGGCACTTACACAAGAAATAATGAAAGCCAAGATTTAAAGCCTTAGGAAGAAAACAGATATATTGGATAAAGGTAATTTCTGACCTTCTTTCAACAGAAATAGCTTAAAGCCATCTATGAAAAAAAAAAGACACAAACTAAGCCAAAAGGAAGAAGAAGAGTGATGAGAAGCTTGAGGGCAGTAGGGGAAAGACATCTGCTGTAACAGGAAAGTTCACGGATGGCACATGCCCACAAGAGAGTAAGAAGTAAGCCCCCCTTTCCTGCAGAGCATCCGCTCCTTTTGTGATGCGGTGTACAGACTAGAGCAACTGGGAGGAAGAGAGGCGTGGCCACGCGGAAGCTACTGTGGGGACAGAGAGGGCTCCGGCAGAGATGGGGGCCGGCCCAGGTGGGCCGGGGCCTCGGCCCAGGACAGCCATCAGAAGCGGGGAAGCGGCTGCCCTGGGCTGGGGGGGCACATGCTCTCCTCATCAGCGGACCTCACCCCCGGCACACAGGATGGCCTCACTGCCACTCCACCCCACCCTCCCTCACAAGAGCCCCCTGGTGCTGGTGCATGTCTGAGGCCAGATGCTAGACTTCTCCCAGTAACAACTGTCCTTGCCCTGAGCTCTCTTCAGCTCACCTAACACAGGACCCTGGCAGGCTGCTCAGGAGCCCCGCGGGCAGGGGCCCCGTGGGACGGTCTGCGTGATGTTACCTGGCAGGCTGCACAGCCTGGACTCAACCCTCCTGAAAAAACTCTCGCTCTTCTTCTTTAGGTCAACCCGCGTCACACAACGATAATGATGTCCTTCAACCAAGCTGAAGATCCAAAGCTGGAAAAGCCAACAAGGCACAGACCGCAAGTCGGCCATCACAGGGCACAGGTGAACACGTGGTACAAGCCCAAGGAGAAGGGTGGGTGTGGTGCCCGAGACCAGCCCCGCGCAGCCCGAGAGGCTGCTCAGACCCTTCCTCTGCCGGTCTGACCTCTCCCTTCCCCTTCCCGGCACCACATCCATTCAGACCGCTGACACCAGGTGCAGACATGCCCTCTGGCTTATAAACCACTGCCCAAGAGGGCATGTGCTCTGATCCCCACTGGTCCAGGCCAGTCTCTCTGAACCCGACACCACGAACCCACAGCTGCAAATACATCGGGCACATCACCGGGCAAAAACACACAGTAATAGCAGCCACCTTTGTCAAAAAGAAAAATAAAATTTCTTCCAAAAATACATCTGTGATATTGTGATTTATAACAATAAATACATGTCTTTGGACTTCCTCCCTGTTTCCAGCACAGACCTCTTAAAACCCTGGGAACTTCCTAAAAGTGACAAAGGTGTCTTTTGTTGTGTTAATGAGGTGACTTTTGGAAAGCCCCTAAGGGTGGGGGCAGGTTGCCAGGAGAGCCAATCACTGATTAGAGGCTCTGAACTTTCTGTCCCACCCCCTGACCTTCAGGGAGGGGTGGGGGCTGGAGGTTGGGTTCAATCACCAATGGCCAATGGTTTCACTAATCGTGCCTCCACACTGAGGCCTCCATGAAAACCCAGCTCCCAGGTTGGTGAACACGTCCACCGCCCACACCGGGAGGGCGACCCTCCCCAACCTCGCCATAGGTGCCTCTCCACCGGGTGCTCGTCGGTGTCCTTTCTCACGTCCTTTAACAGATTGGTCAACTGGGGGCACCTGGGTGGCTCGGTCGGTGAAGCACCCCACTCTTGGTTTCAGCTCAGGGTGTGATCTCAGGGTCTTCAGGCCAAGCCCCACGGTGGGCTCCCCGCTCAGCCCCTTCGGCGGGAGTCTGCTTGGGGTTCTCTCTCCCTCTGCCTCTGCCCCTCCCGCTCGTGCTCACTCTCTCCTTCTCTCAAATGAATAAATAGATCTTCATAAAAACAGACTGGTAAACTGGTAAATAAGCATTTCCCTGAGGTCTGCAGGTCGCTCTAGCAAATCCGTCGAACCCGCACAGGGGGTGTGGGCCCCTCCGGTCTGCAGTTGGGCTGCACAGAGCCTGGGGGACCCGCAGACCCACTGCTGTTGTCGGCGTGTGAAGGGGATGCCGTCTCCTGGGCCTCGGCCCCTCGCCTGTGGGGGCTCCAGGCAGACAGTGTCAGAACTGGGTGCAAACGTAGGGCACCCGGCTGGCGTGCTGCAGGCTGCCCAGTGTGGGGGGACCCCGCACACGTGGGGTGACCCGAAGGGCTAGAGGCGAGGTGTTCCGTGTGAAGGCAAAGGACACTTACACGGGAGCGAGAACTGCATTATTTCCTAACAGGGTGTCTTGCCCAAATTATCTCAACAGCAACTTTTTAAGAAGAGAACAGTATCCATGCTTTGTGAATACACCTGAATTGCTCACCTAAAAAAAGTAAGTTTTGAAAAAAAAATCAAGTATCTTCAAATTTTTCAAACTGTATAAAGCGGGCTCTTCTGATGGCTGTGGGTGGGCGCGTGTGAGTGTGAGCCCCACCCCAATGCCCAGGCCCCAAAAGGAACGGCTTGACTACCGGGGTCGACAGTTTCTTCCAACCAGAAAGAAGACAAGGACGTGTTGGAGCAGAGATCTCTCTGCAGGCGTTCACATAGTCATGATGGTGCTTGGACCTGGAACTGAAGTCTGTGCTTCTCTCACCTGGCCGTTTGCGCATCCCGTCACCAGCTGCCGGCTCTCCGCGTCGATGAGGAGACTCAGGAGAGGGGAGGCTATAAACAGAGTACAGAAATATCTATCTGTAAATACTTCAACCGAAAAGTATCCGAGTTTTACTTACAATATCTTTTTTTAGTCAAGTCTGAACGATCCTGAAATAATTTCTTCACCAGGAAATACAAACCGTAAGTGCGTACACATTCTGAGAACCTGTGTGCATGGGAAGGTAGCGAAGCTGTCCCACATAAATAGCCTGGGGGCAGCTCCCCGTGGAGGTGGGAGCCTGACTGGCACAGTCCACGCGGCACCATCAAGGCCCAGCAGCTCCAGCACCCACACTGTAAAAAGCACTACCACCCAATAACTATTACACTTGCAACAGAAGTAACACATTCATGGGATTAGTCTGGAAAACAGCAATTAAACGATGCCTACTGTTTAAAATGTTGCCTAGAATGTCATTTAAAAGTTATTCTGAATCTAAACTGTCAAGAATTCAGAAGGAAAATTAAGATAAATGGACATTTAAAGACACTGCATGCCCTAAATAAACTATAAATGACATCAAAATCAAGTTAGTAATTGTTTTCTTGACAGTCAAATAATAATTCCACAAATTAATTTCAGGAAAATAATTACAAGGTAATTCCAAGAAATGTGGTTTGTCCCTGAGATTGACGAATGTCTTCAAGTTGATAAAACACCCTACTCAGCACATGGATGAGTGATGTCAGGAAGAATGGCTGAATCTCAGAGAAGTACGACCGTATCTGCTCAAGGTCACAAGGCGCCTGCATATTCGCAAAGCTGTATTTCTGTGTGAGTCATCCCAAGAAAGGGGCTCCCTGTGCAGAAGGATGTGCACCAGGAGCATGGGAACACCGGCCAGGAGGTGTGTGGAGACCTACGTGACCTGTTGTAGGGACTCACGGCCAGACACACAGTTTGAGCAAAGGGTACAGGCGCTGAGAGCTCAGGGTGGTACAGAACTTCCTGCCTAAGCACAGCCTCTGATCCACGAGGCAGATGTGCCCTGCAGAGGCCTGGCTCTGCACCTGTTCCTGGGGACAGCAGAGGGGGGCAACACGTTTCTTCCAGCCCACCAGTATGCTTTTCAGACTGCAAGCATATGCTTAATTGTAAGTTAAAAACTTCAAGAAATGTACCTGTTAAGTGAATCCTTAAAGGTGTGGATGGGAGGGAGACCCTCAGACCCCCTTGAATGGGACAATTCCAGCTTAAAAACACACACTGAGAGAATTTGACTCCACAAAGCCCACCGACAAAACAGACATACAAGTTTTTAAAGTTACCTGTTAACACTGATGAGTTGTAGATTAATGATCCCATATGATGATCCCAAACCTTTGGAAAGACGCGTTTCTTTAGAAGAGATATAAATTTTTTTCTGATCTACATTCCTGATGTAGCTTGAACTAATACTTCTAACTTGGTTACAAATTAATTCATGTGAATGGTTACCTAAAGGAGAAAATAATAAAATAGGTATATAAATAATAAAACTGTAGAAACACAATAAAAGATTTCGGACTCATATGGGGAAAAGCTAGCATTTCCAGAAGTAAAGATCTATGGGTTTGGAAGACCCAAGCCAGGGCTGCAGACATCCCCAGCACCAATCGACACTGCCCAGGGGAGGTGTGCGGCCACAGTCACTGCCGTCTACTGCCAAGGGCGAGGGCCTGTTTCCAGACACGCTCTGGCACTTTCCAAACTCAGCTCCCATCTCAAAATCCCCAAGAGATGAGGGGCACCCTCACTTCCATCCAGGCTCAGCTCATCTGTCCACAGCAGCTGGAGGGGCTGGGGCTGGGCCCGAGCAAGGGAAGAAGCAGACATTTCCAGATGACCGAGGAAGTCTTCCAGTCTCTCTCCTCTCCCACCCTGCAAGAGGGTGTAAACCACCCGCAACTCTTCTTCCAATTACGCTGCACAAGTCCTCACTTGGTCAATAGGATAAAAATCCTAATGCTAGCTGGCTAGGAGCTGGATGGGAACGGAGCTGACATTTTAAATTAGTTTCTTCTTGGGGCGCCTGGATGGCTCAGTCGGTTAAGTGTCTGCCTTCGGCTCAGGTCATGATCCCAGGGTCCTGGGATCGAGCCCCGCATCGGGCTCCCTGCTCAGCAGAGAGCCTGCTTCTCCCTTTCCCTCTGCCTGCCACTCTGCCTACTTGTGCATTCTATCTCTCTGTCAAATAAATAAATTTAAAAAAAAAAATCTTAAAATAAATAAATAAATAAATTAGTTTCTTCCTAAGCTCATTAATATTGGAAAATGGTTCTTCTGTTCTGGGCCCCCCAGAAACACTGTGGAGTAAATTAATGTTCTAGCTCCCTAAGGCCCTGGATTTGAGGAGGAGGGTCCCGCAGCTGACCCAAGCCCACCTAGGAATGTTGGGACACGCCCAGCTGACACCTCCAGCCAAGTTCAGGACAGAAGTGTGGTAGAAATAAAGTCACACGTATGAGGTGACCACTGACCAGAAACGCCTGCTCAACTGTGTCCACGTTCCTCTGAAAAGCACCGAAAGCACCCCAATATCCACGCCCTTACCTTAAAGCTTCTGTCTTCAGACACTGAGATGATGAGATGTGTTTGCCACAGACAGAACTCAGCTGCAGTCACGGCGCCCCGGTGACCCTCCAGCTCAGCTCGTGTAGACTGGCTCTGGGAAAATTTGTGAAGGAAGATCAATACTGAATGTTCTGGTAACTCTTTATATAACTCCCTTCTCCAAATGTGAAACCACCTGTGTCTAAACCTAGAAGTTAAAATTCAGATGGCTGAGCTGAGAGGGGGCAGAAGCTGCCCAGGGCCATGTGCATGGCAGTTCTAGAGACAGAGCGACCTGACGCCGGCCCTGAGCAGCGCCACACACGAGGCACTCCCATCTTCCCGTCCACACCCTGTGTGCAGCTCTGAGGCCACTCTTTGCCGCAGGACTGCCCAGAACAGCTCTGCAGGGGTGGGCAGAGCACCCTAAGATCAAACAGGACAGTGTGTTCCTACTACTAATGAGCTATCCTTCCTCCAAAACCCATGAAACCTACTCTAGAGCCAGGAAGCCCCAGAAGACAGTGTCATGAGTCAGAATCACACAGCAGAGATGCAGTGACTGGTCACCCCAGCAGATGTCCCTGTGGGACTCCAGGCAACTGGGATCAGGCCTGCTCTTCAACCCTGCGGCATCCGGTCAGACAAGATAAATAGCCCCTCGTACACATGCAGGAAACGTATACATATCTGTATCCACACAGCAACTTAACTAAGGAGTAAGCGCTTAACCCCGGAAGACTTCCAGTAATGTAACCTGAAACCCTTGACAAGCTGGCTTATGTCTCTTATCACCAGAAGATTAAAAATAAAAGGTGGGGTCATAATGTGCACAAGAACAGGGATACTCTCCAGGTTGGATGTTAGGAAATGCACGTTTCTACTCCCTCCAATGTTTGTAATATGAAATAGTCCTTGTCTCTTAATAACATTGTATCCTGGAAAACACCTTGTTTCCTTTCTGCATTTATGGTCCTGTGTTACATTAGTTTAAGTGTTCTGTATTCATTTAAAGTCTCTAAAGCAAAGTTCATCAACTGGTCACTGCCTGGTGTTCTGTTGAAAGCACTACAATACTTCACGTCCGTGCTGGCAGCCCACGCATGTCCGGCTACTTTCCCTCGGTAAATCTCACAAGCCTGCTACGAAATGTGCGAAGAATAACAGGCCAGCCATACACAGTCTGGAACAAACAACTGCCACCTCGTTTCCCGTCTGCGTGGTTGAGGCCTAACCTGACTCGGGTCCATCGTCTTCTTTCTGGGACACCTCATCTTCCTTCTGGTGCTAACAGTGCTTGGTGTCCTCCTGGCTCATCTGTGTCCCTTCTCCCAACATGAGGCTGGTGAGCTTTGCTACATGTGGTGGGTGCCTTCACGGAATCACTGAATCCTAGGACATTTCCCAGCATCTGTGACTTCACTTACAACGTTAGCATTTTGTTATGTGTGAGCCTCAGTTGCACAATTTGGCCAAAAATTGCATGAACACAGAAATGTATACTCTGCCCCAAACTGCCTAGCACACAGTAAGCCCACCATCAATTAATCCTCAATTAAGATATTATGCCTAACACTGTCCCTAACCCAGATTTTTCCTAGGTAGATATGGCAGAAAATTCCTCATAGGCAAATAGCTTTGTTAACTGCATTCACTTGGCAAATAGAAGCCAAGGCCAGGCCTTGTATGATTTGTCTCCAAAATAAGTCTCAAGCAGAACATGGATTCTGAGCAAACAGGAGGCCTCCCTCACACCCCCGGCCCCACTTCTGCTCTCTCATGCCTGGCTGAGCCTAACGGGCTCCCGTTTCCTAGTCAGATGCGAGATTTAGAAGTCACAGAGCCTGGAAGAGGAGACGCATATACTTAAACCAACTCCAGTTAAGAGAGAAGTGAGAAAAGTACAGTTCTTGACAGAAAGCAAACTTAGAAAAAAGAGATAAACAAAAGCACTGTGCTGGGAGGGCTTGGAGAGATCACCAAAGGAGGAGAAATCAGAGAAATAAATGTTGACCGAACACACTTGCTTAGCATCCTGATGGCCTGATTTCATGGACTGGTGTCATGACTGACATAAAACAGCACTATCTGATTCAGGCGGCTTTCTAAGTGCGAGATAAAGATATGTCTTCCTTCATTGCCCAGTTAAAAGTACTGTTGATGAGAGGCAGGCGGGGCCCCACTCAACTGCTAATGGGCAGGCACTGAACCTTACCTCAGTATCCAGCATAAATATTTTCTTTCCAGCACACACAGCAACCGCACGGTCATCTGGGCTCAACCTCAAACACAGCACCTTTCCCAGGAGGGTGCCCATGACAACCCCTCGAGGAGTCAGCCCTAGACGGAGTTTCAAGGTTAGTGTCAGATTATGAACAGGAGTCAACAACCTTAGCATAACTCTGCAACAAGCCACGGGGAGGCACTGATAATGTAGCTCTCTCCTCTAAACCACATGCAGAACAACAATGAGATTGGATGTGACTTTGGCTCCTCGAGACATCAAGTATAAATGGTTCTTCTGGAAGTTATGTGGAACGCAGGGATCATCCATCAGAAAATGACTCAGTGTCGTCACAGATAATGGGTCTCTGGGAAGGCTGCATGTGCATACACGTGGGGGTCATACAGAATCGCCCACAGTCCCAATCCTTCCTCCTCCGTGACCAGGCCAGTGAGCTGCTCGGGCTCATGTCAGACAGGCAGAAGGCACAGGGTACCCATCTGAGCCTCTGGGGCCTCTCTACCCCTATGAGGATGTCTCCAGGCAGGCCTGCAGGTCCAAGGTGACAACATGAGCCAACCTGCAGCCTCAAGCAGGATCCCTCAACCAACCCACCACCATGCAGCAGGACTCAGCGCCATTGTGGTTGGGCCCTGTCCAGCAAGGCCGTGTCACCAGTGAGACCTCAAACTACAGAAGGGGAGATGTGCACATATCACTGGAGTTCTATCTTGGCTAAAATCCCATGGTCTTATTGCATGAGTATTCACCAAGCACCTGTGTTACCCCAGGCATCTCCCTAGGCACCCGGGACAGATCAGTGAACAAAGAGACAAAGTCCTGCCTTTGTGGAAAGCTTACCTGGGGTAGGGGGTGGGGGCATTTAGACACCAATAAACAGAATAAGTAAACAAGTTACGTACAATGCTAGAAGGAAGTGAACAACGTAAGAAAAAGCAAAGCACAAAAAGGGACCGGGGTCCAGGGTGGTGGTCAGAAGGGCCCACAGCAATGGAGACACTTAAGTAGAACCTGAAGGATGTGGCAGAATCTACTGTCATCCTGAGATGGAGCAGCAGATGCAAAGGCCCAGGGGCAGGACTAGGCCTGGGCTGTTCCTTGAGCCTGGGGCTTTGGCTGGGGGTCCCGTAGCTTTGTCAGTTTCTCGTCTGCATGAGGCAGGAAGGCCCTGGAGGGTTTTGGGCAGAAGGGTGGCATACTCAAACTCCAATTTTCCAGGGACCCCTGGCTGTTGCGTCGAAAGCAGAGCACCGGGCAAGGTGAGCAGGAGGAGCCAATGCAATAAGCCCGCTGAGTGACCCCGCGGGCTGGACTACAGGCAGCCATGAAGACCGGTGTGAGGAGCGTCCAGAGTTTGGTTCCGTTTTGCAGGGAAAGCAGACAGGACCTGGGGTCAGTTGAATGTGGAGGTGTGGAGGGAGCCTGAGGCACAGTGCTATGGTTTCTGACCTGAGCCGCTGTGGGGAGGTGGGTGGCAGGTGGGGGAGACGCGACCAGGACAGGTAAACCTGCAGTGCGGTCAGACATCCGCGTGGAGATGTCCAGGCACAGTTCACACGTGAGACCAGACGTGGCAGCTGTCAGAGCCTTGTGTCATCACCAAAGGAGTGTTTTTTGAGAGGAAAGAAGACAAGCCCATATCCCAGTGTGAAGAGGTGGGAGAATGACATGGAGCCAGCAAAGGAGACTGGGGACAAGTGACCAACGACAGCCCCGGGTCACAGTCCATTTTCCAGTCCAAGTGCAAACACAATCATATTGGACACGAAGGTGCTATAATCCAGCACACCTGCCCACCAAGGGCACGGAAACCAAGCCCGGCAGTGCTACATCCGGCCAGGCCCCTGCGGCTTCCCTGGAGCCTTCTGTAGTCCCACTGCGGGAGCTCTGGGGCACAGGAGAGCTGTGGCACAGAACGCTGAGCTCCGTAAGGGCGCCAGACTGTGCCTTGGGGCCAGCTTCAACCCGCCCATGGATGAGACCACATGTATCCAAGTCCACATGAGTCCTCAAGGTTGCAGCCCCTTCCCACAGGGAAGCCTGCTTATTTACAAAGACCTTCTTCGCAGGGAGCAGAAAACGAACATGTGGTTTACTGTACATACGTACGTGTGTGTGTACCTGTGTTCATGTGTGTGCACGTGCACACTCCGTGCACGTGTACACACGTACTGTATACAAGCAAGCACGTCTGTAGTGCATGTGTGCACACTATACACACACAAGTGCATACACTACACACATACATTGCTAGATGCATATAGATGTGCGTGTGTGCTGTGCACGTGTGTGTGGTGCACGTGTACGTGTGTGCTGTGCACGTGTACATGTGTGCTGCGCATATGCACGTGTGCTGCGCACGTGTGTGCTGCACACGTGTACGTGTGTGCTGTGCATGTGTTGCTGTGCACGTGTACATGTGTGCTGTGCACGTGTACGTCTGTGCTTGCAGTGTACATGTGTGCTGTGCACGTGTGCTATGCATGTGTGCGCGTGGGTACATATGTTCTGTGCACGTGTGTTCTGTGTACGTGTGTGCTGTGCACGTGTACATGTGTGCTGTGCATGTGTACATGTGTGTTGTGCATGTGTGTGCTGTGCAAGTGTACGTGTGTTCTGTGCACGTGTGTGCTGTGCATCTGTGTGCTGTGCATGTGTACGTGTGTTCTGTGCACGTGTGTGCTGTGCATGTGTGGGATGCATATGTGCACGTGTGTCCATCTCTGTGTGTGTGCTGTCCTGACACACTGACGCTGGGCACTCAACTACCAGTTAAATGAGATGAGGTGTAAACTATTCCATATGCTGCCGCCTAAGATCCCTTCACACCCGTTTTCTGGAGCAATCCTACGAATTCTCAGCGTAACCAGTTACACAAAACTCAAACTCCTTAATGTGGTCCTCACCTCACTTCTCACCTTCATCTGATAAAACATCTAACATCACCATGCTCCCCACCTGCGGACTCCTTCTCAGCTCGGCTGACAGGCTGAGCTCTTGATACAGACGGCCCATGCGCACACCCAGCACAGTGCCACTGTCCAGCACCAGCCCTTCCACCCAGCTCCTCCTCATCCTCCAGCTCACAAGTCACCTCCCCAGAGATGACAGCACAGGAGTGCGTCCTGCCCACATCCTCCGTCGACCCCTCGCCTGCCTTCTCTACTGTGCTCCTCACAACTCATAACCACTTGCTTGCCTGTCTGATGCATGTTTGCCTCCCCTCACCGTCTGTGAGGAAAGAATATTTCCACTTGCCTACATGTTTCCAGAGTTCCACAAAAATCACAGGTTTCAAAATGACAAAACACATAAGATTAAAACTAATGAGCCTATCATATCAGCTTCACACATAGCAAAGGTCAGTAGATGTGAATATAAGGTATCCTTCCCCCAAAGAACATCCAGCTTGGACATCTATCTGGTTTAAAGTTAAAGGAGTGAAAAATTCTCCCAAGCCCCCTTATGTAACCAAGTCTATTTAAGGGTGAGTTATTCCCTTTGTACATTTTCTTAAATATATTTTAACTGTTCATTTACCTTGAAGTGCTTTCTGTCTGCATTCATCTAGGGTCCACATTATAACATAATCTCGTGATGCAGAACAGACGAGAAGTGGACTCACTGCATTTCCAAATGCCACAGCAGTAATTGGCTCATGGTGTCCTCTTAGGGTCAGAGGCTGAAGAGTTAACAGAAACAAAACTATCATGAACTACAGATAACATTCAAAGAATAAAAAAGCATAACAGCATAATCTCAAACCTAAGAAATCAAATGGATTGAATTTTTCAAATATATTTATTTCATATATTCATTTATAATTCATTTATTAAAATTCCTGTTAACGTACCACTCGTTATTCTCTCAAGTGAACAATTTCATGGTTACCCAACATTAAGAATCACACTAGTAAAATGATGCAGGTCACCTCACTCTTCCACTTACTCATTAGTTATTAATTAAGCAAATATGTATTGCATCCTGCTACATGCCAGAAGAATAACGGCTGTGCTGGACATTGAAGGGTAAGGCAATGACGAGGAATCCCCAAGAGGAGGGGTGCATTCGGGTCATTGGGAGACAAGACACATGTCAGAGGCTGCTGGTGCGAGCAAGGAACACAGTGAAGTTACAGGAGGGCTGGGCGCTGTGTATGGAGTTCTGATAGTGCTCTAGGAAACAGGGAGCCAGCAGAGAAGGTACAAGCGGAAGAATCTATGACCGAACTCATCTTCAGACTTATAACACTGCTGCAAGTACAGAAGAGGACCACAGTGGGGACACAGAGGGGCCAAACATCCCAAAGCAAGTACAGTAAAGGCCTGAATGAGGGCAGCACGGATGCAGATGGGAGGAGACAGAGAACCAAAGACTCTGTGACCAGTGGGCATTGAGAGATGGGGGAAGGGACGGAAGCAAAGATAATCAGTGTTCCAGGTTGAAACCCTAGGTGAATGGTGGCATAAGAAAGGGGGAATGGAATCAGGAAAGAACATAGTTTGTCTGCGCTGTGTTGAGTGAGGCACTTTCGGGCTGACAGTCAGCAGACAGCAGGCACTTTGACGTAAGAGCCATCACTCAAACACGAGAACGACGAGAGCTCTGTCTATGGTCATGGCGGCCAGTTCATCTGCACCAAGCTCCTGATGAGAACGACAAGAAAACAGGGAAAGAATTGCCAAGAACATACAGATACACTTTTAAGACATCAGAGAGGAATGAAAGCAGCAAAGAATTAAGAACAGAGAAGAAGGAAACAGAGAAGGGACCCAACATGGGAGGCCATTCACCCATGAAGACTCCGGTTGAATGGCAGCTTTCTGACAATTCCAGCAAAGGCAGCAGAAACCTGAGATACTTATGGGACTGGGAGCACAAAAATGGTGTAGTTAAATGCATCATTTTCAGGCATAAACAGAACTATCTTATTGGGAAAAGGGCAAAGAATTCCACTGCCTGACAAAGTACTTCTGAGAATAGAGCCTTAAGGTTGAGGACTCCATGCATTTTTTTTTCCTTTAAAACACTACAAATGAATTTTAATAAATTTCTGCTTTAAAAAAGGCATACCACCTACTAAGGTGGGAGGGAAGGGCATGTTACCAAATGCCCAGGCCTAGAGTAGTGACCCGAAGGGCCAGGCCCAAGGAGGGAAGATGAATGGGCAACAGAAGAGTGCTCACAAGTCCACCTTTGAGTTCTCATAATCCCCAACTGGATTAGAGTGACCTGGGATTTTGCCAGTGCCCTCAGCCAGCCAGCTATCAGAAGCAAGCATAAACTCTCTCTGCAAGAAGTTAAGATCATCCAGAGCCCCAAATTATTTGTGCATTTTTTCATACATAATGTCCAGCAGTCAATCATTCAAGGAGTCAAGACCATTCAGTCAAAAACCAAGAGAAATATATAACCATGGAAAACACCCACCCACAGATCATCCAGATGGCCTTGAAACCAAACCAGAACTGATCCAGATTGCAGAATTAATGGATAAGGACATTAAAACCATCATTATAATTCTATTCCATATGTTCAAAAAGTTAAATAGGGGTATAAAAAAATCAATAATTAATAACCTTCCAAAACAGAAAGCACCAGGCCACGATGGACCCACTCCTCAATATTTAAGGAAGAGATTTTACTAATTCTCTAAAATCTCTTTCAGAAGACTGAAGAAAGAAAACAGAGGGAAACACTATTTTCAGAAGAAGCAGAGGAAATATTTCCTTACTCATTCAATAAGACCAGGATTACCCTAATATCAAAACCAGACAAAGACATCACAAGAAAAGAAAATTAAAAACCAATATCTCTCATGAACATAGACGCAAAACTGAACAAAATATTCAAAATATCAGCAAATCAAACCATACAATGTATTAAAAAAGTATACATCATAACCAAGTAGAATTTGGAGATTTATTCCAAGTATTGCAAGGCTGGTTGAACATTTGAAAATCAGTTAATCCATCACATCAATAGGCTAAAGAAGAAAAATCACATGAAAATATCAAAAAATGTTGGGGTGCCTGGGTGGCTCAGTCAGTGAAGCATCCAACTCGATTTTGGTTCGGGTCATGATCTCAGAATCATGAGATTGAGTCCTATGTCAGGCTCCGTGCTGGGCCTAGAGCCTGCTTAAGATTCTCTCTCTCCCTCCCCCTCTGCTCCCCTCCCAATCACATGTGCTTGCATTCTCTCTAATAAACAAATAAACAAATAAATAGAAATAGTAGCTGCTTCACAGTACAGTTCATTTACCAAAAAAAGTAGAAGAAAGCATTTGACAAAATCTAATAGCAATTCATGATAAAAACTATCGGTACACTAGGAATGAGGGGAACTTCCTCAACCTAATAAAGAGTATCTACAAAATACCAAGAGCTAATGTATGAAGTGGTGAGAAACGACAAGCTTTCCCACCGAGATTAGAAACAAGACAAGGCCGAGAACGTCCCCTCTCACCACACCTTGTCAACATGACACTGGGAATCTTAGCTAATATAATAACACAATAAAAGGAAAAGAAGGCACAGTGACTGAGAAAATAGAAATAAAACTGTCTTTGTGCATGGGTGACATGATCATCTAAAAATTCTTTTGGATTTCAGAAAATCCAAAAGAACTGGCAAAAAACTCCTGAAACTAAGCAATTATAGCAAGGTTGCAGGATACAAAGTTAATATGCAAAATTCCACTTCTTTCCTATATACCAGCAATAAATAAGTGGATTTTGAAATTAAAAACACAATACCATTTACATTAGCACTCAAACAAATGAAACGCTTAGGTACAAATCTAACAAAATTGTATAAGATCTCTGAGGTGCCTGGGTGGCTCAGTCGGTTAAGTGCCTGACTCAATTTTGGCTCAGATCATGGTCGTGAGATTGAGCCCTGTGTTGGGCTCCATGCTAGGCATGGAGTCTGCTTAAGATCCTCTCTCTCCCTCTCCCTCTGCACCCCCCACTCACACATGCTCACTTTCTCTCTCAAAAAAAAAATTATATAAGATCTCTATGAGGAAAAATAAAAGTGTTGAAAGAAATAAAAGTAAATGAATGGAGAGATATCCCATGTTCATGGATAGAAAGACTCAATATTGTCAAGATGTCAGTTCTTCCCAACTTGGTCTATAGATTTAATCCAATCCCAATCAAAATCCACAAACTAATTTTAAAATGTATACAGAGGCAAAAGACCCAGAATGGCCACACAATACTAAAGAACAACAACAAAGTTGGAAGACTGACACTACCTGCCTCCAAGACTTATTATGAAGCTACACTAATCAAGATTGTACAGTAATGGCAAAAGAAAGAACAAACAGATCAATGGGAGAGAAGACAGAGCCCAAAACAGTCAAATGAACTTTGACTAAGGAACAAAGGCGATACAATGGAGAAAACTATAAACCCCTTAAAAAATAACACGGGAGAAAACCTATATGACGTAAGTTTGGGGATAACTTTTCAGATAAGACACCAAAGGCATGATCCATGAAAGTAAGAATTGATAGCCTGGATTTCCATTAAAATTAAAAACTTCTGTTCCATCAAAGACACTATCAAGAGAATGAGGAGACAAACCACAGATTGGGAGAAAGTATTTGCATAAGACATCTGATAAAGGACTATTTCCAAAAATAAACAAAGAACTCTTAAAGGGCAGCAATAAGAAAATAACCAAGTTAAAAAAGGAGCCAGAGACCATCACAGACACCTCACTACAGAAGATATAAGATGACAGGTGAGCAAACTCCACATCATTGGTCATCAAGGAAATACAGATGAAGACAACAATGATACCACTGCACACCTACTAGAGTGACAAAATCTAGAACATTGACAAGTCCAAATGCCGATATGGATGTGGAGCAGCAGGAACTCTCATTCACGGCTGGTGGGAATACAAAATGGTGCAGACAGTTTGGCAGTTTCTTACAAAAATAAATATTCTTTTAACATATGATCCAGCAATCATGCTCCTCAGTATTTACCCAAAGGAGCTGAAAATGTATGTCCACTCAAAAACCTGCACATGCAAGTTTATGGCAATTTTATTCATAATTGCCAAAACTTGGAAGCAGTAGGTCAATAGATAAACTTACTGCATCCAGACAATGGGATATTGTTCAGTGTTACAAAGAAATGAGCCATCAAACATGAAAAGACATAGAGGAACCTTCCAAGCATATCACTAAGTGATCCCATCTACATGTGATCCCTCCTGTGTGGGATCCCACCTACATGACCCCGTGGAAAAGGCAGAGCTGTGGGGACAGTGAAAGGTCAGCTGTTGCCGGGGTTGGGATTGGGGGAGGGGGGGTTAAGGGGGGAAGAGCACAGGATTTTAGGGCAGTGAAAACTCTCGGAATGATGTGGTAATAGTGGACAGCTGTCATTCTACATTTGTCTAAACCCACAGAATGCACACCAGGAGTGACCCTGAGGGACCTGTGAACTCTGGGCGACGACAACGTGTCAGTGCGGACTCATCAGCTGCAACAAATGCACGACTGTGGTGCAGGGTGTTGGGTGGAGGAGGCTGTGTGTCGCAGGAGCACAGGGGGCATACAGGAAATCTCAGTACCATCCCCTCAATTTTGCTGCGAACCTAAAACTGCTTTTACAGAATTAATGAAGTGTTAGGGTGCCTGGGTGGCTCAGTCAGTGAAGCGTCTGCCTCCAGCTCAGGGTCCTGGGATGGAGCCCTGCATCAGGCTCCCTGCTCAGTGGGGAGCCTGCTTCTCCCTCTGCCTCTGCCCCTCCCCACTTGACTCATGTTGTCTCTTGCTCATTCTGCTCTCTCTCCAAATAAATAAATAAGTAATCTTTAAAAAAGAAATATAAAAGAATAATAAAGTCTTAAATTTTTAAAAAAAGGCAAAAAGTAGCCCCTAAAAAGAAAAATGTAGCCAAAATTTCAGAGCAAGAAATATTACCAGGGATAAAGAAATGTTACTTTGTAACATTCACAGAGTCAATTCACCAACAGAACATAAAGATACCAAACACTTATGTGCTTAATAATGGAGTTTCAAAATACATGGAGCAAAACTGATGGAGGAGAAATAGGCAAATTCACATGCAGAGTCACAGATTCCAATATGTGTCTCTCAATAACTGACAGAACATGGGGCCATGAATGGAAGATGTGAAGAACACTATCAAGCAATGTGACCTGACTGACGTTTATAAAACAAAGATACACAAATACTCATAGCATTTTATCTACAGTAGTCAAAAGTGAAAATAACCTGAATGTTCACCAACAGGAAAATGGATACCCAAATTATAGTACATTCACACAATGGGATACTACTCAGTATTGAAAAAGAATACACCATTGATGCATGAACAATGCAAATAACTTCGAAAATAAGTGTTCTGAGTGAAAGAAGCCAAACAGACACAAAGAGTAAGCACTGTCTGATTCCACTGGCATCAAACTCCAGAAAATGCAAACTAATGAAAGCTCTTATTTAGAATACGTAAAGAACTCCTTCACATCCATAGAGACAGATAATCTGTCAGAAAAAAATAGCACAAGATTGAACACATATCACAAAAGAGAAGGTCCAAATGGCCAATAAATTTGTAAACAGGGGTTAAACCTCACTCATCAGCAGAGAATTGCACATCACAAACAAGCACCCTGCACACACCAGAAGGCCTCAGACTAAAAGAACCAAGTACAGGTGAGGATGCGGATCAAGTGGGACTCTCACACAGCCTCTGAAGAAGTACAGATCATTACAACCACTTTGGAAATCTTCTCGGCATTGTCTACCAGCCTGAATATACACACTCCCTATGACTCAGCAGTTGTACACACACGTGTACCAAAAAACATACAAAGGAATGCCTACAGCAGTCAAAATATGGAAACAAAACAAATCTCCACCAAGAATAGAGAGGGTTAAGTGTGGTCTGTCCATGCAACGGGACATTGTGCAGGGATGAAGATGAACCATGTGGATGAATCCCGCAGACATCATGGTGAGTCAAAGAAACCGGCATCAGGCACAACGCCACTCAGACAAAGTCCAAGCACGAGCAACACTAGCCAACACTAGATATGGCGCCAGGAGTTGAGGCTGTGTCAGCTTTGGGGAGGAGCGAAGGGAGGACAGGCTGAGACACAGCAGAGCCCAGAAGACAGGTACCCAGCTGTGTTCACTTCATCATAATCAAATGATGGCACTCAATGTCTGGGACACATTTTTCTAAGTATCTCACACTTCACTGAAAAAGCGAGAGAGATCAAGCTGGACATCGGAACGCAGGAGCCCATTCATCGGTGTTAAGTTGTGTTGAAGAAACATAGTAAAACCTCTCGTAACTCAACGGGGAAAAATCTAACTATAGGTTTCTCTTTAACGATGATGAACAGCTCCCACTCTACTAGTGAAGTGAGCGCCAGTAACATCGAAATTAAAGGGAACTTTCAGGCAAACCCAGATTGGCTCCATGCGCTGTCATCACTGGCCCTAAACTCCTGAAGCCCAAAATAAAGATAAAAATGATCCCAACACGAAAAATGCTGATAGAATTTACTTTTTTCATTTTGTACAACGAAACCTGTTTTGAAGAGCATTCAGATAATTATACTAGTCATGAAATAACTTCTGAATGAAAACTAATGATGTCTTTAAAACTGTCAGTTTGATGTAAAAGATTCTGCAATAAATGTAGTAAACTTCCTTAAATGTGTTATATTTAAAATCTACAAAAATTGGACTTCTCTTGATTATGTTAACATGAATCTTTTCTGGCTTCTACTCTAATTGAAGAAGAACTTTTTTTAATAAAGTGATTCCAGGCAGTTTATTTTGTAAAACTGCGACATTAGCACAGCGTTTGTTTCTCCTGTAGTCGGTACTGGAATCCCCAGGGGGCAGTACCACCCAAACAGCATCCGAGAAATGGGCAGAGAACTGCAAGGCTCTCTGTGTCATCTGACCTAACGAAAAACACACAGAACTTCACAATACCTGGTAAGAAGGGTCATCCGTGTTCCACACGCAAAGTGCATTCCCGTCTAAAGGGAAAGCGCAGTACTGACCGCTACAGGCAAGCTGGACACGGCGCGCAGGCCCCTTCGATGCTACCAGGCACTTTTCTGTGACCAGGTCCCCGACACCAGCATCAGTGCAGAGATTCCCTTGCGGGTCTCCCATCTCCAGTCTGAACGCAGTGTGTGGAAAACAACCACGAAGGGACATTTAATACCGACATGACGAGAGCACGAGCACATACAAAGTACATCACACCCACCCACCTCGCCCTTCCCACTCCCAAGGTAAGGGAGAAGACATTACTCAAAGTCCTGACGGCTCCACACGCACGCACACGCACACGCACACGCGCACGCACACGACTGCTCACTCAATCCACGGGCTTTCAGATTCAACAGACCTTGGTTCACGGCCCCTCTTCCTACTCAACACGCCTTGCTCAGAGCTGCGGACTGTGGTTCCACGGCTGGCAAACGGACAGAACAGCACCTCCCAGAGGCGGTCTGTGCTGGGGTCCGTGATGGCGAGCCCAGCACCAGCACTGAGGAGTGAACAGAAAGTTATTCCTGACATTGATTACTAGTATCGATGACTCTGAGATACAAAATCATTTTCCAAATTTTCCAAGCAAATTGGTGGTAAAGGACAGTATTAATCTAGCTCTCCTATTGCTTACCTTGGGTTTGTTCAACTGTTTCACAACATTGTGTCATTAAAATCAATTACCTCAGGTTATATAATCACTGACTCCATCTTACAAAAGCATAAATGAATGAAACATTGACAAAAATAACAACTGCTTCAGACTTCTGTCCCACTTCACAGTTAATGACCTCACCCATGTTATCTCTTTCTATACATGTAGCCCTCAAGTCATCCTGATTCTGCTCTGCCTCACGTCTCACTCCAGGCACTTACACCTGAAAAGCTCATCCACAGAATTTGCTGACACAGTCATGAGCAAAGGGTTTAACTATCTGGTCACCATGCTGGTCGAGTGGACTCAGATGACCCAACCATGTTCACATGCTGGCTTCAGAGGGAAAGGGGTGGTCAGACAGAAGGAGACCAGGTGACACTGACCAGCAGAGATGGGATGAGGTTAGAAGAGGGAGAAAAGTCCTCCAGTGGGGACAGCCTGCAGTGCTCAGCAACGGACCAAACAGAAGGGCTTCCACTTAAAGCTCAGTTCATAACTGGAGGGCTATTGAAGGTTGCTGAACAAAGCTATTTAGGAAAATGCACATTTCAATCTGGCAGCAATGGGCACCTCTGCCACCGCATACTCAGAGAGGGGCCACAGGTGTCTTCACAACTCCACCCACCTAAGAAAGCAGCAGCAGTGCAGGGAACCTGTGTGGGGCCAGTGGCTTCACAATTAAACAGCTTTGCATGAGCCGCCTGCTCAGCCACTCACTGCTGCTCGAAATGGCTTGGCAAGTGCTGCTGACTGCGCCCGGAGCTGCCCGCAGACAGAGGACATCTAACCCCCTGCAGGAAACGTGTGCTGTCCTGCTGGCCGTTACCTGGGCACAGGTAAGTTACCCTTAGAGCTTTCAGCTGCAGGGCATCTCAAATGACTTCCACCCACAGGCTGCTGGAAATCCCTGCCGACGCAGGAATCCCTGGACAGAACTGAAGCATAACTGGGGTAGAGGAGGAAGGAATATGACCTTCAGCTATGTGAAACACATTGTTCTAACTGATCAGGGACAACTAGATAACCTAAATCTTAAGGATGTTAGTTCTTTCCGCTATTTTTGCAGATTTTTCTCTGGTTTTTGTTTTTAAATTGTTAATAGTACTTTGTAACCTGTAAGGCATCTGAAATTTAATTGTTTTTGGTATTATTTCCCAAAGCATAAGCTTTGGCTATTTGGTAACGTATATCAAAATACTTTAAAAAGTACATATTCTTTGATACATAAATTTTCATCCTATAAACTTAAAACAAGCAAATCATTGTACATTTCCCAAAATGCATTTCTTCAAGGATGTCCAAAATGCACTGATTAGAATATAAAATGCAATGACAGTCCTTACATTCAGTGGAACACAGTGTAGACATTATGACAATTTACTCTGCAGATCAGTAAGAGCCTTTTCAGCCTTTCTTTCAATGAGAGAAAGCTCAGCCTGATGGGCCTTAAAGAAAGGGGTGTCTCTGGAGGGGCAGGCCTTTAACTGGAAGGTGTGTGCAGGGCTCCATGCAGCAGCCTGAGCCAACCAGGCCTGGTCTCTCCATCTTTCAGCTGTGACTGTCTGGATCTTGGCTCTGGTTTCTCCTTTCTGTTGCCATTTGCTGGCCAGCAGCTCCCACCATCACTCTCTCATGCTCTGGTGCACTGGGAAGAGTGACCACCTCTTCCTATCAAACCCTGAACATTCTCTATGAGTTTGGGCCAGTTTGGGCCACTTCTCATCCTTGAATTTACCATGTCATCAGAAGGATAAAACTGTGTTGACAAGTGAGCCCCATGTGTCATGGAACTGTGACCCCTGAGGCCTGGCCAGGAGAGGGAAAAGAGTGGCCACCCAAGGAAATCAAAGTATTATTGCCAGAAAAGGAATAGATACTGTGAAAAAAAAAAAATCCATGTTTGTCTAAGTATATACTAGCATTTAGATGTTTGAGGACAGAAACTTTAATAAAATACATCCACAATATCATTAAAAATATCCACAAATACAAAACTTATATTCTTCAAAAGATACCATTCAGTGAGTGAAAATGCAAGCCACAAAGCAGGAAAGATGAGCAACACATAAAGCCGACAAACACATCCAGAATGTACAAAGAATTCATACAAATCTTAAGACAGACAAGCCAACAGAAAAATATGCAAAAGGCACTTCATGAAAGATCTCCAAATGGCCAATTAACTGGAGAAGATGCTTATCCTCATTATTTACCAGAGAATTGCAAACCGAAATGAAAAGTGAAACCCATACACCCATCAGAATGGTTAAAATCAAAAACACTAAGAAAAGAACACTGAGTATGGATGAGCTTCCAAAACCTATGGGAGGAGTAATGTAAGTTGGAGCAACCACTCAGAAAAACAGACCTAGAGGGAATTCTCTGCTGAGCACACACCGAACCATGAACACATGAACCAAGAAACACGTAACACAGAACATTTATAAGAATGCTCAAAGCAGCACTATTCGTGAGTCTAAAATTGGAAACAGCCCAACTGTCCACGTACAGCAGCCTGGGGAAAGACGGGTATATTCCTAACAGGGTACATACAATAGTGTGTGCTCAGTATTGGTCTACCGGCGAGCAGAGCCGGACTCAAACACCTTTGGAAGGAGGCAGGGAGTGATGACTAGAGGTCCACAGGGCTCTGGGGTGCTGACACCACGTGCTCTCAGACCTGTGGGGTGATCACCTGCATTTACTCAAGACCAATTCCCAACCCGGGTGGAGGTTTCACAGGTTTGCAGCTGGGCATTTTCATGCCATATGCACTGCACATGGCGTACCACCTTCCCTGTCTGGGCTCCATTACCCCATAGGGCGCTGGCCGAGGGGTTACAGGAATTGTTCTCTCTGAGACGCACCTGTTCCCAGGCCAGTCCTTGTTACTTGTCCCTAAGCAGCCTGAGGGGAATTTAGTTCCCTAAAGAGCTCCTTCTGGACCCACAATCAAGGAATGACTGAACTACAAGGTATGAATGCAATGTCCTGCTTAGATGCTGCCAACAGCCGCCCATCTTTCTGAAGACAAAGACCAAACTCGTGGCCCAGCCCAGCTGTCGGAGCTCACCCTACACCACATCCCCATCCCATGTGCCTGGCCCCATTCATTGTCCTCCTGTGACCCAGCTCCTTCCTTGAATTTGCTCATCCCTCGACAACACAGGTGTGAATTGTGCAGGTCCACTTACACACATATTTTTTCAACCAATACAGTACAGTGCTGTAAATATATTTTCTTCATCATTTCTCTAACTGATCTTATTGTAAGAATACAGTACACGGTACATATAACACACAAAATATGTGTCAGTCAACTGGTTTATGTTATGGGTAAGGCTTCTCCTCAACAGTAAGCTATCAGTAGTTAAGGTTTCAGGGAGTCAAACGTTATACACAGATTTTCCACTGTATGGGGGACGGGGGCACACCAAACCCTCATGTTGTTCAAAGGTCAAGTGTATATAGACACACACACACACACACACACACATAAAAGTATATAACTGATTAATGCCTAGCTCTGGGAAAGGAAAAAATGTGTCTATTTTCTCATTAGTGTATCCTAGTGAGAATACGTGGTAAGTATTCAATACATATCTGAAGTGTTAAAGACAGCAAGACCAAAATGCAGTCACTGTGCTAAACCCCATGTCAGCAGGACCAAAACTTAATATCTAATCTAACTGCAGTCTCCATCCCCAGGAATGTAACTTTTTACACTCAGTTTGTAATTAGCTGGTTAGCACCAGTGTGACAGTCTGGCCCACAGACCCCTTCCATTCCCTGAGGAAGGCGACCTTGCCTAAAACAACACATTGTCTAACAATGTCGTTCTCACACCCCTTCCAGCTTTAAAAGCCTTTCCTTTCCTACAGCTCAGCAAAGCTCCTTTCTACTGCTAGACGGGGATGCTGCCTGACTCATGCATCACTAAATAGCCAATTTGATCTTTAAATTTATTCAGTTGAGTTTTTGTGATTTAACAGATTTAGCAGCAGTGATGGATTATGAAGCGATCTCTGGCAGCTTCAGGGATGGGGAGAAACACAGGCCTGGTACCCTGCAAGCACTTCGAGTTCTCTCTGTCCCTGCTTCCGGGGGCCCTGGCTGAGCTCCTCTCAGCTCTGAGCTCGGCTCTCTTTGTGCTGAGCTCCTGCTCTCACTGGATTTCCACAGTTGCCCATTTGGTTGGAATCCCCACCCACATCCTCTCCCCACTCTGCCCAGATTCCACAGTGGGAACTGCTGGTGGTTACTGGGTCCAGCTTAAAAACTGGATGGGTCCTGGATCAAACTGAGCCCAATTTAAGCTGGGCTGGGTCCAGCACAAGGCCTCAGGTGAATAAAATGTTGTAGTAAGTAATGGCTTGTAGCTAAAGGGAATCTTGGAAGCCAAAAAAGCTGGAAGCCCTGTGGGCACAGGTCCGGCATTGAAAGGCTGTGGGAGTGCTTGCCACCTCAAAAAGATGCTCACCAGAGGATAAGCTCGTCACAGAAGATGATAAGTGGGATCATAATTAAAGTATCCTTGACGGTTTACTTTGTAGCAAAAGAAAACATAAAATTCTCCACATGACCCAGAACAGGAGAAAGTCTTAATTCTAGCTACCCTGAGGCTAGAGCTAGGATAAAATGAGCAAGGCTGGTAGCAAAGGTGTGGGAGTGGGAACGGCACCAAATCAGGCACAGTCATTTCTATTTGATGAAGTCCCTTCCTAAACGATTAAATATTTTTAAAGGTAACACTACTCTTTACATTTAGCCGTTTTAATTTAAAAAAGGAGAGAGAGCGAGAGACTACCCTCTTTCTGTTAGCCAGACTGAGGCAAGCTGACCCTGCAGACGTCAAGCCCTCACCTCGGTACCATGACGTGTCAGGGAAGCACAAGACACCGAGGGCAGCAGGGCACTGTAGTTGTAAAAGTCATTTCCTTGCTCAGTTATTTAAAACAGATCCAGATGTCTCCCTCTGCCAGAGCCTCTCTTTTGCACCGCGGGCCAGTCTGCTTTCCCAGGAAAAGAAACGGGCGGTCGGCCCAGGTCGGCGGGGGAACCCCAGAGGCAAGCGGACACCCCTGGCTGGCGCCCCCTCCGTCCCAGCCCGAAGACCAGCGCGTCGCGACGCCCTGGCGCCCGCTTTCGCCAACCTCACAAAGATCCTCCGCTCGAAGCCCGCCCCGCCACTCTGACACGCAAAGAAGGGAGTCCGACGGCGGCCCGTCGGCGTTGCGACCACACCTGCTTGACGCAGCCTCCTCGGGCCCCCGACCCCCCCCGAGTCCTGTGGCAGCCGGCCGAGTCCACGTCCCCAGACACGGGCGCAAGGCCCCTGCGTGCTTCCAGGGCCGACTCCAGGGATTTCCACAAAAGCACAGGAGCGGGACTCTATGATCCTGAAACGCACACAATCTTTGTTGCGGAAAAACCTGGTGCAACGACCAACAGGGGGCCCTTCACACCAGGTTCCAAATTCACAAGATAGCCTGAGTATAAATACAACTGCACTGGAAGTCTCTCTCAGGAGCACTTCAAAAGCCACCGTGCCTTTACGAGGAACAGAACAGGCAACAGGTGCCCGGACAAGAGTCGGGCCTCGGGCCACCTGTCTCTCACCTGGGGCCCGCCGGGACCTGGCGCACGGCCCCGGAGGCGGACGCTCAGTCCAGGCGAGAGCCGAGAGCGCCGGGTCCTCGCCCCGCGCCCCGCCCCACCCCCCGTCGCCCTGGTTACGAGCCACCGCCCCTTAGCACCCACGGCCTTTTCGTCATTTCCGCGAGAGGCTAAGGGCACTTCCGCTTCCGGGTCGTAGCTCACTGCCGGGTCGCGCCTCACTTCCGGGCGCCGCCTCACTTCCGGCTGCTCTGGCGCGGCGGCCCACCCCCGGCCCGGATGCTGCAGACGCGGCGCCCGGCGGGGAGCGGCGGTGAGTACAGGGCCAGGGCTCCCCCGAGGTCCCTCGCTCCGGGCAAGGCCGTCGCCCCCAGAGCCGCCCCTCCGCTCGGCCCCGCGCTCAGGTTGCCCGGGGCCGCCCGGGTCTCTCCGCTTCTGTCCCTTTCTTCCCACCTCCCCTTCCCCACCCTCCCCCCGCGGCTTTCCCGCCCCCTCCCCGCTCCGCCTCTCCCCTCCCCGCCTCTCCCCTCCCCCTTCCCCCTGCACCGCTCCCCGCTCCGCCTCTCCCCTCCCCCTTCCCCCTGCACCGCTCCCCGCTCCGCCTCTCCTCTCCCCTCGCCCCAACCCCCTTCCCCCTGCAGCCTCGCCGTCCCCGCTCTCCCCCTCCCCCCTCCCCCCGCAGCCTCGCCGTCTCCGCTGTCTTCCCGGGGCCTGCGGGGACCGGGCCCCGGGGGGCGGCCCGGCGGCGCCGGAGCGCTGAGCGTGCCCTCTGGCCCTCCTGCAGGACGTCCGCGGGGGAGCCGCTGAGCGGCGGGCGTCGGGCATGGCCGCTGCCTGGAAGCGCGCCCTGCTGGTCCTGCTGGCCTCGCAGGTGGTGTCCTCGGCCAGCTCCTCGGACGAGGACGAAGTCCCCGAAGAGTGGCTCCTCCTGCACGTCGTGCAGGGCCAGATAGGAGCCGGGAATTACAGCTACTTGAGGTTAAACCACGAGGGGAGGATCGTCCTCAGGATGCGGAGCTTGAAGGGGGACGCAGACCTGTACGTGTCGGACAGCACCCTCCACCCGAGCTTCGACGACTACGAGCTCCAGTCCGTCACGTGCGGCCAGGACGTGGTGTCCATCCCCGCGCACTTCCAGCGCCCCGTGGGCATCGGCATCTACGGGCACCCGTCCCACCACGAGAGCGAGTTCGAGATGAAAGTGTACTTCGACCGCAGGGTCGAGCAGTCCCCGTTCGCCGAGGTGGCGGTCTTCGACGGCAGGGACGCGGCGCACAGGCGCGCGCAGGCCCCCGAGGATGCGCCCCAGGAGGAGGAGTCCGTGCTCTGGACCATCCTCATTAGTATTCTGAAACTGGTCCTCGAAATCCTGTTTTGATTCACCGGACATGCTCTGGAGGCTCCTCCCCGTAACCTGTGAAGTTGATTGCAGTGCTCTCTGAATCCAGCTACCCTGATCTGGTGGAAATTCTGGTTACTTCTGATTGGGGGATGGAAACATAAAGCCATACAGTTTTGTTACCTCATATACCCCACAAGTAGGGAAAGCAGCAAGAACGATGTTTTTTTTCCTCCAAATGTCAAAATTCCTGTAAAAGGAATACGCACAATAAAATGTTTAAACTCCAGTTTGATTAGCTTGTCAGGTGACTAAAAATATTGCAGTAACCCAGGTATATATAAAATAAGTCGAAATAGAGCATCAGATTAAAAGGCTGGTAGCTAGAACTGTATTCTGGTTAGGCCCCCAGTGCAGTTACAGCGTGTAGACTTTGAAGAGTTACTAAAAGCAAGTCTGAAATGTAATGATTTCGGGGGATTTGCGTGGCTATGGGGCAAAAGCCCCGTGCCTGCTCCCCAGGTCAAGTGGGCACCCCTCTCCAGACAGAACTCCTGGCAGACCCAGGGTGCTCCTGTACCACCTGCACCGAATCTCATCAGGTCATTTGTTATTTATCACCTTGGGCTACCTATTAAAATTCTTCCGTCATTAAAATAACTTGGTTATGCTACCCACGACAGGCCAGAAACAATACAGACTAGGAGAATTTCATGCAAATACTAGTCACTTTCAGGTCAATGGAGGAATTGTTGAGTATTTCAATTAAATTGCCTAATATTTCCAACTGAATTTCTGGATAGAGCCAAAGTACTAAGAGGTTAAAAGAAATTTTTGGAAAATAAACTGTTACTTCTCTACTTGAAATTGGTTTCAAGGGTAAAAGTGGCTTATAACAAATAAATCAACTTGCAGATTTTAAGCATGTAGTTAATTTCAGAAATCTTTTATTGGCATAAAATTGAGAATGTAAGTAAGTTGGCACCAAATATTTCATTTAAATCCATATTTTATCCCTCTTTGCTGTTTTTCCCCCTTCTGCCCACTTTCCTGGGTGTTGGGGGGGCTCGCTGACAACAGTCACAAATCCAGCGACCTAGGAGAAAAATTGTTAGTTAATATAGTACGAAATTTAATTCTTTAGGACTGAATTTTAAACCCATTCGGCTCTCCTTCCTTAGCTATCACTAATGATATTTCTCTGTGGATTTGTGATGTGAAAGACACTAATGAGTTTCTTAATTTAAAGAGAAAAATGTAAACTTCCCTTCATCAGTGTAATCAGTACCATATGAAATTCAGTACCAATGGGGAGTGGGGTGAGAGGAGCAATTCTATACAATGATAGGGACTTTAAAAAATTATTACAATCCTTTCTGAAACCCAAAACACTATCCTACTTTCAGAGCTCAATACTACAAATCCTCATATAAAACCTGTTAGCTTGGCTTATTTTCAGCCCTTCTCTCTGCTGCTCAGTGGCAGCTCCCAAGGCCTGGTGTACCAGACACAGCACTTTAAACTGATCAGTGATAAACTGTACCATGTACTCCATCTGACTTAACTACAGAACTTCAAGTTGCCTGCTTCTTAATGATTCCCAGGAAACTTAGTTCTTGGCATATATTTTATAAAAGTATTATACAGTGTTAACTATGCAATAAGTTCTAGATTTACACAATTATGTGTAATATTTTAGTCCAAGTACTGTGATTTATTCTTCGACTCTGTGTTCATTCCAAAGTTACCTGGAATTGTCATGCTGCCTCATTTTATAGAAATCTGGTTTAATATTTATAAAGGCATAGCAGTCATTTTTGTTAAGTTTCTGAATAGATGATATAAAAATAAAATCAAGACTTTGAAACAAATTGATGCTCTTGCTTTAGTTCTTTCAGTAGAAAGACAGGAGTTCACTCTACATTGAACTCTACTTCCAATACTTGGATGGGGCACTCTGACATCCCATTTGTCCTTTAGTTGGATTACCTAGGGATGAAAAGCAGGCGGACGTTATCTGGATAATCACAGCTTTGGTCACTTCTTATGAACAGAAGGATCCTTAAGGTGTTTATGCAGAGCCTTTAAAAAAAAGGCTGGGAGAGTCCCTTCACTCAAAGATAATGTTCCTCCTTTTTTCAGTCTTTACCTGATGGAATAGCACCAAGGCCCACACAAAAAGTATGATAACCTCTGTCACACACATCACAGAACATCATTTCTTCTTCGTGGTGGGGTTGTCCACATATAATGCAAGTTTTACATTCCATACACTGCCATGGGTAGGTCTTAATCATAGAAACAAGCTCCATGGTCATATCCAGGCAAGAAGGATGGCCTAAACCAAAACCAGCATTAGTATTTCACAATAGAAGTTTGAACTTAATATGGCATAACAAAATGCTAGTTTGCTTTGAGTTCTCAAGAATGGCTACAATGTTTAATCACCAAAGAAATGAAAATACAAGAAATAGAGGAAAATACATGGGCTGCTTTTCTATGCCTCACAAGTTACCCTATCTATCAGATGATTCTGTGATTCAGGTCTGACAGCTAAAACTCCTCGTTTTTGAAGCAACGAACAGGGTGGTTAAAATGTTAAGAAGACATGTTAGTACTTACCACTGTTATCACACTGGGAGCAGTGTATAAGTGATTCAGCCTTCCCTTTCTTGTTGGACTCCTTACCCTTCAGACAAATTCCACATAGAGCATTTGGAATGACCTTTGGCTGGAATGGTAGAAGAGGGCTATAAATTGATGCCAGAAGAACTTACTATGGGTTCACAGGGAATTGTTACTGCCTCATCTTTACTTTTGGTAACTTGCTAATGAGGACCTTTTTGAAAGACCTAACTTGAGAAAGCCGGCTTTCAACATACGATGGCCTACTAACTAAAGCTTTAGATTTTGTTTAAAAATTCTGTCAACAGCGTGATCTCATGTCAGGATTAAATGTAGCATTCTACACTCCTTACGTGCACAGTACGGTCTGTATGATGAACTGGAAGGGAGCACTACAATGTCAAATTGCACTATTAACTGGAAGAGAAAATCCCAAGTACCGAACGACCGTTACATATATAGTCAGGCTTACCGATAAATGGAAGGCTTCGTGTTAAGCAGCTTATATACTGGTTTTGTTTAAAAACTGATTATTTTCCAAAGTTGTAAAAACAGATCTATAAAATCTAAGTTACAAGAATCAATGTTTTAACATTTTTAATTGAAAGATGTCTCATCCATACATTGTCATGTGCATAAATGTTTCTGGAAACCAAGCTATGATTATTCCCTTTGCATATCTAATAATAAAAGAGCCTGTGCTTAGGGGAAAAGCATTCCATAGGAGATACAAAACATAGAAGAGGAAATAAGTTTTCAGACAAGCAAAAAAAATCATAACTTAAAAAATTATAGACACCCTCGTATTCTTGAGTACCATTCATTTTTCAGATTAAAGCCTTGCTCAATCAATGAAAGTATTTGGGCTTTAAAAAACACTTAGCAACACATGGAAAAGGACAAAGAAGAAAAGATTCACAGCACCTACAGTTATCAGGGGAGGGAGAACATACAAACATCACAGCTTTGACCGTAATAAGATGATGTTCATTAATGCTACTCGAATACGTAAGTAATGGTGGCAGAAAAAGAAGAGCAAGCATGGGCCAAGTAGGAGATGGGCCAGGGGCGTACGTGTATACATGACCTGCGGGGAGATTCTCTTCAACAGGATTGTGGTGTTTCTGTTTTATTTCAACCCAGCCAAATATATCTTCTATTTCCCTCTCCTAAGTTACTAAACCAAAGAGGAGCCTAAAGGAAACTCCAGCTTTGTATACAGTATTCCAGCTTTGAAATGTCTCACTGCCACCTTCAAAACCTGTTAGGCCTAAACAATTTGTTCTTAATTCTTTAAATTCTTTATGTTTTAAATTGTCTTTCTTTGCAAAAGATGACAGAGGCATTCAAAAATAATTTTTGGCTTATTTATTTAAAAAAAGTCAACCTTATACATAAATATAATAACAATAACTCTAAACAATCACAAATGTCTCTACAAAATAATAAATATCATGGAAGTTAAAACATACATATAAAACTTTACCATTAACTATCCTACATCTCCTGTATGTCTGTATACCCTGCTCCCCCAACAAAAGGATAGTGTCACATGCTCACACCGTGTGCGTCTTGCACTGCAGTCACCCTCCATTGTTGCCACATTCTAAGCAGGAGGTTCTCACTGTGCTTCCTACACCTAAATACAAAATAGCTAGAAGTGCACTTCTATGATCCAAGTTCTGATCCGGTGATGACCACATCTGTAACTGCCATAATATACAGCAGAAAGCTACCTCTCAATACACCAAAATAAGAACTCTGTTGGTTATGGCACCTGCACTGAATGTAAAAGACTTATTTAATACTTGTAGTCGAAGTTAGATACTGGCATATACCAAGTATTCGAATATCTTTCACTAAAGTCAGGGAAGTAACTACATAGTATTAAATTCTAAAAGAACTCCTCATAGGAAATCCTTTACAAAAGTCAAAAAGGAATCAAACACAAGGCTAGTCATTCACATTCTAGAGCAATTCAAGTTCTACAGCCATTAAAATATACATTAAACACCTATGATAAAAAAGGGATACCAAGAAAATTCTAGGTTTACTTCTAAGCTTAAAATCATAATATTTTGTTAAACCATTTAAAATGTTTCTTACCCAATAGTCTTCATCTTGATGAAAAGAGGGAGTGACGGGGTGGAGAACAGAGAGAGAGAAAAAGAGAGAGACAGAGCTTTGTAGCATTTCCTATGGCAATTCTTTGTTCACTCAAGCATTCTGAGCTCCCTGAGAAGCCATCCTGCTCACACCCAGGACCGCCAGTTGGGAAGCTAGTCTCTGAAGGAGACTCCTCTGATGGAGGAGGAAGGAACAGTGTGCAGAAGTCCCGCGAAGACTGATGGAACAGAACCCTATGTCTAACAGTCAGTTATACTTCTAGTAACTGCAACAACATCAAAGTTTCACTATTGATAAGAAAATTAAAATACTCATCCTAATGGTTCTCAGCATCTCAAATAAAAGGCTCACAATACACTGACTTTCCTGCTTGAGAAATAACCAAAGATAAGTGAGACTTTCACGGTAGCACTAATATAGTATAGATTTTAATTATAAACTTGTCACATAGGCCTGAATCCTAACAATTATGCTTTAGTTGCAGGTTAATGTAACCTAAACAATACTGTCCTACAAATTAAGGGCAAGCACTAGTGAATCTTATTAAGCAAGACATCAGATACGTCATCATTTTTCTTAACTCCAACATATTTATATATATGACCTTCAGCTTGAAATACCCTAATATTTAGGCACATCTTGGCTTATTAATATTTTTCATACAGAGGTTACTTTTAATAAACATGTTCACATTAATGTATTAAGTCTAGATACTGGTTGTTCCAAACTTTGAAATACCTGAAACATTTTTAGGTACTAAAAATGTTCACAGAAATTATAAAATGTGTATTTTGCATATTACACTCCCTCGAGTAATATCAATTTAGGTCAATCTATAGGATTTCTTCTAGATTAAATCAATGATACTGTGGAATAATCTTCATTTTCAGCCTCTATTAAAACATCTACTTCACCATTCGCTCCTCTGAACCCATGATGAATCCAGGCTTATTATGAAAGGTCTCCTTAATGCCGACAGTGTGCTTTGAACTGCCACTCCCATTTGAAGACCAGCAGCACACTTTGCAGCACACACACCAGGCTAACTTTCCAAGATTTAATCTTTGGAGTTCATTTGCTTTCAATTATTAAGCATTAATTTACATCTTACATTTAAAAAATTAGGTAAGCTATCTATGTAAAAACAAGTATAAAAAACACACAGCTGCAGCCTATTGAAGCCATCCTTGGAAGCCAACCCTTGCCAAATGAAGCTTAAGATATGCTTGCCAGAGGCTGAAAAAAACATGGATTTTTAAATTGATTATGTAATGGCATTTTCAAATTAAATATGGATTAAATCAAACACTAATTTGTTAAGTTGCTTTGTTTACTTCAGGAAAAGAAAGGTAAGCAGATTGCTAGAAGGGTCCGGCTGGGGAAGGGAAGTTGGCTGGCAGCCCCCGTGCACCTGTTCCTCTAGACCGTCCACTGTGACCACAACCCTGACCCACGACAAGATGTTTTTAACAATTCCACTCAGCAAAACTGCTCCATCACCTTACTCTAAAATGTTCCTTCAAAACACCTTCATAACCACAGTTAAAGGCATATTCCGATCTATTCCAGACCATATGAATGGTCTATTTTACTATTACCATCCAGAACATAAAACTGTGTGGCTGATTTCACCCCCTCCAGAACATTCCTAAACCCCATCATGTAGGCACAGGGCTACTCACCTCTCACCCAGCCCTCGGAAGGGGAAGACGGTAACAATAACATTGCTGATAGCATACTACCTTGCTCTGAGAAGAGCCAGAGCAGTTCACAAGTGTATCTGTGTGTGTGTGTGTGTGTGTGTGTGTGTGTGTGTGTGTGTGTGTGTGTGTAAGCCAGATTACATCACTAGATAATGCTTAAATCCTGGTCATAGAGTCATAGAGGCTATTTGCCAAGGTTAAGCTAAAAATCACCATAATGTAAATAACAGATTTTGCTATTTTCTATCGCAGAGTTAGCTGAATTTGGCCAATGGATCGAATAATCTTTAGATTAAACTCGGATCTTTCTCCAGGAGAGGAGGTTATTCTCAGAGTCAATCCACCCATCCTTTACAGCTTAGCATGCTAAGCTATACTGAATACTAGGTCATTGTAAATATCAGATAATTAAGATCTTTACTCCAAGGAAACAAAATATAAAGTTCTGCCTATGAAATGAATTTTTAAAAACCCATACTTGCCTGGTTATTGTTTAAAAAACAAAAAGAGATTTTCTTATAAATTGTACATCTACAGAAAACAGAAGCTGAACCATAGGCAAAAGTGACAGAAAAGCCACCAGGAAAATAAAGCAAACAAGAAGGGAGCTGACAGAGGGCACACACCACAGAAGAGCTAGTGAAGTGCAGCAGGCAGAGCTCCACAGCTTTGAAAGTCAAAGTTAAACTATGTCGGGGAGAGAGGCTGGTCAGGAAGGAAGCGGAGTCAGGGGCTTTTTTCTTCTACCTTGTACCCAGGGACTGACTTGGACAGTACAGAACGTTTGGAAGCATCTTTTCTTGGAGTAGCAGCTTTGTCCTTGGATCTCTGTCTTCCCTGGAGAGGCTCCTCCTGGCTGTCGGGAAGGCCTTCCCCTTCAGACACGTTGCCGGAGGAGCTGTCCTGGAGGTCAAAGACACAAACAAAGATCGCTTGGAATTCACACAGACTTGAGCGTGATTTGTAAAAAGTTTTAAAGTTCCATCAGTGTAAAAATTAAAAGGTAACTGTAAATAAGAAAACTTTTTCCAGTGCCGACTAAAAGAAGTCCTACCTGTGTGATAAATACATGAAAGCACAGAACTAATTCCATTTACACCAGCTAGTACCTTAATCCACCGTTTTCTGACATAACACGAACAGTACTGTCTGCTTCGGTGCTTCGACACTGTTGTGCCGTGTCACGGGGGGCATTGTTTGTTTCAGACAAAAAGCTACTTAAAAAATAAACTGTCTTAAATAAGTGTGGGTATTTTTTACTGAGTAATAAATATTACAGTTCTTCAAGCACTCACTTGTATTCCATGCAAGCACCAGTATCGCTGAGCCTTTACGACAGGATCTGACATATTTTAGATGTTCAAAGTTTAGGAGTTCGATATCTCATCATTTAATTCTTCATTTTTTAATTTAAAATTTTCTAATTAAAATAAAAATGCTGTGTTCATATAAATTATGAAAATTAATAACTGAAAAAATTAGGTTATCCGTAACTACTTTGATAAACAGTCTGAGACAACTACTGGGAACATGAATGCATCTCCTTTTAATTTTTTCCAGGTGTGTGTCTGCATATAAATACCCAGATTCGCACATTCACACACGCATACGCATACCTATCTACACATACCCCTCCCTTTTTCAGAACACAAAACTGGTGAGGCACCTGGGTGGCTCAGTCAGTTAAGTGATCGACTCCTGGTTTCCGCTGAGGTCACAATCTCAGGGTCGTGAGATCCAGCCCCGCATCGGTCTCCAGGCTCAGCGTGGAGTCTGTTGAAGATTCTCTCTCCCTCTCCCTCTGCCCCTCCCCCACTCCTCTAAAATACATACATCTTAAACATGATCTTAAAAATACACACACACACACACACACACACACGACTGGATTACACTGAGTGTGTTTTTCAATTGTTTTAAGTATTACGTGCATTTTATCACATCATTTAATATTCTTCGAACTTCATTTCTGTCATGTAAATGTAATATATCACCTACTGTGAACATTACAATTATTCCTAATTTCCATTATAAAAAAATACAGTTAACACTCCAATGACCATTTTTTGTCCTAATTATTGTCCTTCAGGTAAATTCTGTTAATATATTTGCTAGGTCAAATTCTGTGGAAGTCAAAAATCTTGGTATAACTGCTAAACGCTCTCCTGAAATGCTGGATTAATTTATACTCCGACAAGCAGAGTGAGGGAAAGTCAACATAACCTGCTCACACCACAGCAACCCTTTCACCAGTAAGACAGGAGAAAAGTGGTACCATCCTTTAATACTTGAATAGCATCTTAGTTTATGTAACATGTATCATTAAATGTTTTAGAACGTATTGGTGACAAAAAAAAATGTACTGCACATCGAATGGTAGCACATTCTCAGGTTCAAGTTGGCTGCTCAGTGCACCACGCTAAATCAGATCAGAACCCTCTGACATCGTGGTTTTGTTCTCCTTCACTTCCACCGAGCACACCAACACTCCCCAGTCATGCAACTGCATTTTGCTTAAAAAAAAAAAAAAAAAGAAAGAAAACCTACCTAATAGCACAACATACCAGTCACCTTCACGTTTTCCTATAGGAAATCTAAATTGTTAATTGAGCAATAGCATGGGTGCCCGGGTGGCTCAGTCAGTGAAGCGTCTGCCTTCGGCTCAGGTCCCGGGGTCCTGGGATCAAGCCCTGTGTGGGGGGACCCTGCTCCGCGGGGGGTCTGCTTCTCCCCACTGTGCTCTCTGTTGCTGAATCTGTCTCTCTCAAATAAGTAAAATATTTAAAAAAAAAAAAAATTAAGCAATAGGAACACAAGTTAATGTGCTCCCAAAACCAAGACAGCTCAACATAGGATTGTAAACTCACGTCCAGTGCCCTTTCCTAACCTGCCTGTGATAACTTTAAAAATAAAACTTACCAAAGGCCATCCACGGCCTGTCTATACCAGTGCACACAATAAGTAATTTTCTTGATGAAAGCATTCAGGAAATTATATGCCAACTGTCCTTTTTCAAAAAGAGGGCGGTGATACCAGTCCAATTCAACATCTGGGAAGGCAATTAGCAAAAACTCAAAGGGAAGGAGACACCTCCTAGTAAAGACCAATGTTCCTACCGAAGTGCCTTTATGTTTCCGTTTCTCATCGCCTCGACCATCCTCGGCATCATCCGAATCGCCGTCGCTGTCTAGGGCCGGGAGCTCAGGATCCAGAGGGGGCTCATAAAGTGCGGTGTTTAATGGCAGATACCGCAGCTCATCTGGTGAGTACCTGAGGTTCAGAGACATGACTATCAGTTGTCTTTTATGATTAACATGAATGATCTAATCCACGACCTTCAAACACAGCCTTAATCTTCTCAATTAACCCCAAATACTTTTGGAAAATGATTACTGATGTAACAAATAAGTTTTCATTTTGTATCAAGTAAGGAAAATAAATAAAAAGCCTAAACATTTTTTGCACCAGGTTGAGTGTAATATACACATTTGATTCTTATTATCAAAAGATATGTCGTCTCTCTCCTTCATCCTCAATCCAAAAAGAGGGGAAAAAAAAAAAAAGTCAGCCGACCAACGTGGAACTGTGGCAATTAAAGACCGTGCACAAAACCCACGCCCCCTGAGCGCCCCAGCCCTCACTCCCGAAGTTATCACTGCTCCTGGGTCCACCGCTGCTTCACATGTACAATGAGTATGACGATGCGTCCACCTCACAGACAGATGTGAGGGTTTTATCAATCGACACTTGCAATGCACGGCAGTGCGTGGTCCATGACATTATTTCAGAAACCAAATTAATCATCTATGGTGTCTGAAATGAGAGATCAGCAGCCCCTCACCCTGAGTCAGATGGCACCCACACCACAGGACACTGTGGCCATTCCCACCCACAGGCCAGCCCTCTCCCATGTCACACCCTGTCCACACCCTGAAACCTGAGTTTAGGAGTGGGCACTGGATCAGCATCTCCCTCAACTAAGACAGCAAAAATTAAAGGGGCTGGTACCCTGGCATATCACTTTTAATAATTTGCTGACCCAAAAGTGAAATTAAAATCTGCTAACCCATGATTTAAACTTGGCTTTCAAATAGTAGGATCCTGTAGTCTATTTTAAATGCTACTCCTTAAAGAACAGTCTCTTTCCTCAAGAACATAAGGTTTAGGGCTGAAGTAAAAGCTGAGATTTTCAAATAAAATGACCCTGTAGCCTGGTTTTCAGTTACATCCCGCTTGGGACTAAGAGGTAAACAGCACTCTTGCCACGCTGTGTGGAAGTAGCAGCCAGGCCGGCGGTGTGGCTGGAACGAGGAGGTGGCCGTGCCCGCCCCGGCAGCCCCTCTGCTCCTTCCTTCATTTCCTCTGCCGAATAAGTCAGTGCTTCCCAAGTGAGCACGTCTGGGGTTGTGCCTGGGAGTCTGCATTCCCAACAAGCTTTCAAGTGACACAGGTACAGTTTGAGGCCTGGGGTGCTTTAGAACTTCTGACGCCTGCCCACAGAAACACAAGCAGGTGGGCGGGGAGATGGGCAGCCTGGGCTTTGTCAGCAGACAGCACACGTTCAAGCACTGCCTGAAGGGGCTTCTTCTGTGTGCAGAGCCACAGAAGTCAGAGAGAATACGGACACATGCCCAACTCTTTGGAGGCAAGTATACCAGACTCTCAAGCCCCTCAGCAATACCCAATAGTAATGGTCATAAAACCAATGAATACCTTTTGTAATATTCCTGGAACTGTCCGGGGATGAGGGCCACTGGGTAAGAACTGACCTTGGTTCGCTCTGTCGGTAACACTTTGTACTTCCCTTGAGGCACCTGGATAACCTGGGTTAACGTGAAGAGAAATACAAAACTGATGCCATGCTAGGAGTCAAGGTTTTAGGAACACAACAGCTCTTGTTCTCCACTGTGCTCCTCCCCGCAACAGGCTAGAAACACAGGAGACATTAGGAATGAGAACCCAAGGGGACAGGAGGGTGTTTCTAGCTGCACATGGGAACTGTGTCTGGCTCTTCGCCACAGCCCTCACTGCTGAGGGAAACACAGTGTGCTTCTGCCCGCCGCTGACGAGCAAGGGGACCTGGGCAATGCATACAGTGTCCTCATCTATGAAATGAGAAGAATACTAGCTTCACCCTCACGTGGCAACTGTGAGTATTAAGTGAATTAAGATGGAAATTTCTTAAAACAACCCTTGGGACAAGCAAAAGTCAACCACAGAGCAAAAGACGCCTCCCTCACACACACACACACACCCACACAGAAGTGAGCAGAGTATTACTGGCATATCGTTAAAAATTGTATCTTAAGTTCTGGGGCAGAAAAGGACACATTGCCAGCAGAAAAAAAAAACAACAACGGTTAAATAAAGGAGGTACTGAGCACTCTACCCTAACAAGCACAAAGTGAGGTTCAGGAACTAATAAAGTTAAGCAGCCCTACGTGTGTCTGCAAGTCAAAATAAGCTCTTCTTTCTTCCATACGTTCCCGGTTTAAGTTGCTGTTAAATTCAGCTGCTTTTTTGGCAGCTTTCTTAATGTACTCAGGCACTTTGCTGGCTTCAACCTTCTGAGTATTCTGTTGTTGCATTTGCTGAAATAAAAATATTACAGTTGGAAGTCGCATACAACTTTACAAAATGTCATTCTCCCCAAACTAAATAAGAGATGCCAATCACCTCAATACTTACAGAATACTCTTTATAATGATCTGTAATTCGTTGACGTTCTTTTTCTTGTAAAATAACAGAATATTCAGCATGTTTGGCCGGATATTCTTTTATCATTAAATCAATCACTTCATCACTGCGCAATGCTGTTAAACCTATTTTAGACCAAAAACACAGTTTAAAAAAAACTCTTTTAAGGCTAAGTGAACAAAACTACTTTTCAAAATTTGCTTTTCCTTTAATCTACTCTACATTTAAAATTTTCCAGTAGTCAAGGGAAAATACTGTAATATATTTGAAAATAATAAAAAACAATATTCATAATATAAAGTCAAACAAGTTTTTAAAAAAAAGCTCATCAAAGTTGCAAAGGAAAATAAATCAATTTTTGAACCACGTTTTTTTTTAAGATTCAATGTACTATAAACATATATCCCTTTATTAAAAGCAATGGCTAAATAATGATGCATACTAATTTAGGCCATTGAGGATTAAGGATTATCCTTAATCTAATATCCTTAACTAAGGAAAGATATTAGACAAAAACAAGAGTTTTTCAATATATTGCAGTAGTTAGTCTTCAAATTCAATACACTAGAAATATTACAAAGAGTCCATTCAAATTCCAAGAGAAGCATCAGCACACACATACAAATCATACAGACAATTTTCAAAACTCAGAGCATCCAATCATACCAACTGTTGTGATGAACACCCATGGTTTTATGTTAAAAAGTGCCACGGAGCATTAAAATGTTTATGAAAGAAAAACTGGAAACAAAGCATGGAGATAAGCCTACAGAACTAAAAACAGAGCAAAATGTGCCTTATAAGAGATAAAGACCAATACTTTTTAAAACTACTATACAAATTTTGCACACCACACACACGGACACTTGTGTGAAATATTGTTATAAAATGTCATTCTCCTTTATATTTTAACAAAAACCAAAAATAAACAATTTAGCATTTAAATAATTCAATCTATCTCATTAATTTTGTAAAATACTTTAGGGAAAAGGACAAATACCCATCCAGTATCACCTCATAAATATCTAGCTTTCATAATTCCCGTTTCAAAGCCTCTGTTACCTAGAGTGCACTGCGTCTCTGTGATGACATTCAGCTCCCGCAGGTAGAGTTTCTCCTTATGGGACAAATCTCGTCGCTCTAAATCTCCAAAAAAAAGAACAAAAGACTATTAAAAATAGTCTTTTACATTGGTAACATTATGCATTTGTAAAACTTTTAAAAAACTTAAAAACCTTAAGATTTTTTTAAAAAGTTAAATTCTTCATGGACTTAAAAAAGTACTGTGTGTTATATATTCCAAAGATTACTAAAGAGACCACACAAACAATCTTACAAATTCAAGGAATAAAAGCTAAATTAAAGTTGAAAACAGAATAACCCAAAGCAAGAATAGTAACTTAGTTGCACAGACGGCTTTTCTCAAATGCAGACACAGCCCCGTGTAGCTGCCTCCCTCGCTCAGGCCAGGGAGCAATGGGAAAGAATCAAATTCCTGCTGCTTTCGGCCATAACATGACTTTTTCTAAGGAATTCACCAGGAAATTCACCTTCCACATTTTGCTTTTAAGTCCATTTATAAGGCATAAGAGCAAACTGAGAGTGGAGAGAAACGCTGGGTGACAGCAGAAAGGAAAATCAGCCAGCAGAAGAATATACAGTGCATTACAAATATTCCATACGCAAATATTCAGAAGTTGATAACCTATCAAAAAGAGTTACTATTTAGTTAAAAGTTAGATTTAATCTGTTACATAAACTAAGACTTAATACCTGGATATTTCCGTTTAAAGGAGGTCACACCCAAATATTCACTGACTTGTTCTTGAAGCATATAGTATTCTCCTGTTTCATCAGGTGGCCATTTGTACTCTATCAAATTTTCTGCTGGATAGTAGCTAAAGCTAAGCACAGAAATATGTATTATGCCTTAAATGTGGCTTTTATTAAGTTTTAATCATTTTTATTTTAAGGATTTATTTTTGAGGAGTTTCATTTTTAGGAATTTGGAGAACTACTTTAATTATTTAAATTTTCATCTGCCATACATACAAGTTCCTACCGTCTTGTGCGTCCAAGAACATCACAACACAGGCAGAGGGAAAGGAAGCAAGCGTGTGTGATACCAAACAAAACAGTACACTGGAACACACCCCAAAGAACCAAGGCTCACAACTGTCAGCAGTAAAGGAATTTTGTAGTGTTAAGAGATCTATAAGGCCAAACCAAAACTGTGGTGATATTCTTTCTGAATTCCCTCTCTTGAGCTTCACGCCCATACCGCTATTTCATCCGCCCGAAGTACAAAGTCACCAACTTGTTTCCCACCTGCTGTTCAGCAAGTCAAACAGCTAAGAAAGCAGAAATCCAAAACCGTGTTTCTCAAAGAGCTAAACTATAAACCATTATTGTTTGGTTCTCATAGACTCCACAGGCCAGAAGCACAGAACAGACCTGGTTTGATGGTGCCAGTGTACCGCAGACCAATCCCAACCCTGAAGAGCCAACGACAGATCTCTGGGCCTGGCCAACTCAACCTCCAAATGTCATCAGTGGACAATAGAGGCAAGAATGTGACACTATTTTATGCATCCAATTAAAAGTAACAACCAAAAAGTAGAGTTTTCTCAAAAATAGTGCTGGGAAATTAGATATCCAAATGCAAAAGTATGAAATTGGACCCTTACCTCCTATCACATTCAAAACTAGATCAACAACCTCAATACAAGAACCAAACCAGAAAACACTTAGAAAAAAACACAGGAGTAACTCTTCCTGATCTCAGATTTGGCACTGGGTTCTAGACATGACACCAAAAGCATGAGCAACAAAAGAAAAATAGGTAATTTAAACTTTAGCAAAATTAAACATTTTCTGCATGTTAGAACTCTTCAACAGAGTGAAAAGGCAACCCACAGAATAGGAAGAAAGAACTGCAGATCCTGTATCTGATAAGGGATTAAAATCCAGAATGCATAAAAAAACTCCACTACTCAATAACAACAAAACAAACAACTCAATTTAAAAATGGCAAAAACACCTGAATAGACATTTCCCCCAAAGATTCACAAATAAGCACTGACAGGATGGTCAACATCACTAGTCACTACAGAAAGTCAAATGGTAACGAGAGTGAGATGTCCCCTCACATCTCTTCGGATGGTTATTATCAGAACAACTGGGACATAACCAACGGCAAAGGAAACTGCACTGCTGGTAGGAACAGAAAATGATGTGTCCGCTGTGGAAAGCAGTCTGGTAGGTCCTCAAGGTCCTAAACACAGAACTACCCTATGATCCAGCTGCTCCTCTCCAAGGGATACGCCCAAAGGGACTGAAAACAGGGACTGAACACATATTTATACCCCAACATTCACCGCAGAACTGTTCACAACAGCCCAAAGTGGGAAATAATCTTAGTGTCTGTCATGGATGAAAGGGCAAACAAGAGATGGTCTACCCACACACGGAGCTCAGTTCAGCCCTAAAGAAAAAGGAAACTCAAACACATGCTACAACGTGGATGAACTTTCGAGAAAGAAGCCAGACATAAAAGGACAAATATTGTACGATTCCATCTACACAAGGTGCACTGGACAGGCAAATCCAAAATGTCAGCAAGGGGATGGTGGCTGCCAGGGGCTGGGGAAAGAGGGAAGCAGCAACTGTCACTGCTTCCTGGCTAGGACGTTTCCGTGCAGGGGCGAAGCAATAGAGAAGGGTGCAGGCGGCAGCTGAATGACGCTGGACATAACCGTGCCACTGAGTGACACACCCAAACATCACTACAATGGTGAATTTTATATGTGTATTTTATCACAATAAAAACAAGTTTTAATTGCACTGAGTAGCAAAAGCAATGTTGGTGTCATATGTAAAACATGACAAAAATATTCTACAATATCTAGTAACTGCCTTTGCCAGTGCAGGGGCCGGGGAGGAGGGAGGTATTGCAGAGGAGAGAAACATACCACAAAAACTACTATTAAGCAATGAAATGACAGTACCCAAGATCTTGACTTGAAGTCTCACAACTCCTAGAGCTATCTCCTGAGCCCATTCGCCTCCTTTTGGATGGTTGGGTCCCATCATTTGAATTATCTTCATTATCATCCTATACATTTAAAAAATTCAAAAAATAAGAAGAGAAACAATAAAAAAATAAGGAAAGAATGATTATGTATCTTCCCAGACTTGCTAAAAGGCTCCACTTAAAGGCTTTCTAAGGACAACTGATTATACAATGTTAACTTTCTATTATAATTAACAGGGGTCAAGAATTTGGTATGGCAAGACCTGGAAGAAAACTAAAAAAATAGTGATCCTCAATACAATCAAAATAAGAAAATTTTTAATTAACCTGTAAATCTAAATCTACTTTTGCTTTTTTACCGACTGCAGTTAAAATGCCCTGTGCATTAAAAACACATAAAATTGCTGCAACAGTCTAAAATTAAAGCAAACCCTCCTACCTCAGCTAGGGAAAAAAATGTGGATCATTTAGTGTTTAACTAAACTAAACTAAACAAAAAGTGTGGATCATTTACTGTTTAACTCAACTCATAGCTGGTTGACAGGACTATTCTAATGGGCTCTTCCATACTTCTGTTTCCGTGAAATAAAGGGCATACAAAGACTAAACACACATGATCAATCCTGTTAATATTTTTTCTTACATTGCAAAAATTTAGCGAGAATATTCCCTAATAAGAGTTAACAATCTATTCAGCAACACACACACACATCTCCACCAAAAGAGGAGAGGGTTAAGCATTTTTAGGTCACATTATCTGTGATGAGACAGTAATATCAAGACTCTAAGTCTGACCATTCCATTCAGAACATGAATGAGGCATCAGATGTTAGGAAATGGATTTATTCACATATTAGCTAAGGCTTAATGACTATAAGACTTACAAAAATAACTTAAAAAAAAATCAAGGACATGTAGCTTTGTAAGATGAATACAATTTTGTTAAATACCATGGTCCTCTTGCTACATATTAAAAAGAATGCAATCCTGTAGAAGAAGACAAAGAGGTAGTAAGTTATATTGGTCATGCATGCCAAAGCTGGACTGGGATCTTACTGGGCACTGTCCTTCACTAGCTGAGCGAAGCTGTGTGCGCCTCTCCTTATCTGTAAAATTGAGATGATACTACCGCCTGTGTGGTGTAGCTGATGCAAGGATTAAATGAGTTAAATACATGGGAAGCACTTAGAGCAAGGCCTAGCAAATTATTCAGTGTCCTATAAAAGTTAATATAACTGTGATGATAATCAGAAAGTCTCAAATGGCTCCAGCTACTAGGAATTTACTCAAGATTCTTTCCCAAACAGTAAAATATATGGCATATTGTCCTTTTTTAGTTCCTGTATAACATAATCATTCAATTAAAGAACTCTGTATATTCCTATTAAGAAAGGCAACCAGGTATGAGATGGAGAAGAATAAATGTATTCTCCAAACATCTACATTTAACAGTAAGACTCACAATTGAGACGTTTCATAGTCAGTATTTCAGGAATAACTGCCTTTCAGCAAATTCAAGTATTTTATTTTTTTGGTTTAACTTGCGACTGAGCATTTTAAGGAGTTCTACGTCGATTTAAGTATGTTTCCCTCGGCTAAAAAGTTGAAACACTCAAAAAAGGTGAAAAAGGCGAAGTCCTCAAAAAAAGCTGAAACCAGAATTTCATAGGCAGTGCCCTGCACGTGCTATCAGCAATGCTAGGCGGAGGTCCTGGGAGCACGAGGGAGCCCGAGTCTGCGGCCCCTTCCACACGCACAGGTGCGCGGGGGAGCGGGGGGCGTTAGGGACCGCCCGCACTCCGAGCCACAGGTGGTGCGCCCAGGCCGCAGGTGCGCGCCCCCCGCGGCTCTCCCCGGTCTCCCCCAGCGGCCGCTGCCCCGGGGCCCACCTTCTGCCCCAAACCCCTGACTGCGCACACGCGCTTTGCCGCGCAGCCTGGCTGCTCTCCAGTCGCCTCCGGCTGAACACGCGGTCCCCTTGCCCCCGGGAAACCGCACCGCCTACAACATTTCAATTCACAAAGAGAGTTTCGCAGTAAAAATTGGAAGGGCTGCGTGTTGGTCCCGTTACTAAACTAAGTTCACGGACTGTCTCGTGCTCCGGCCGCGTCGGGCTGGTTCTCGGCGAGCTAACACTTTCCAGAGCCACGCCAGCCACCCCGGAGCCTCCCGAGCCTCCGGAGCCGGTTTCCCGGCTCGCGGCCGGGACGCCGCAGCCCCGGGGGCCGCTTCCGCCAGGCGCGCTCCGAACCCCGGCGACGCGCACTCCGCCCCGCACTCCGCGGGGCCGGGCCGCCCCCCGCCGCCTCGGGGGGCCGGGCCGCGGCGGCCGAGCGGGGCGCGGCCTCGGGGGCCCGCGGCCTCCGGCTGTGGTCCCGGCGGGAACCCCGCGGCCCGGCCCCATCCCGCCCCCGCCCCACCGGGCGCCGATCCTCACCTTCGGGGACGGCGCTCCGGGGGTGGCCGGCTCGCTGTCGCACGGCCGCGGGGAGAGCGCCGTCCCGGGGCCGGCCGCCGCCGCCATCAGCCCGAGCGCCCCGCGCCGCCGCCGCCGCCGCCGCCGCCGCCTCGTCCCGGCCGCCGCCGCCGCCGCCGCCGCCGCCGCCGCCGCCGCCGCGCGGGCCGCCCGCCGCCCGGGCCCCGCCCCCTCCGCCCGCCCGCCGCCCGGGGGCCGGCCCCTGCCGCCGCGCGCCCCGCGGCCCGCCAGCGCCGCCGCCACCGCCATGGCCGCCGCCAGCGCGCCGCCGGGGCGCCGCGGCTGAGGGGCCGGAAGGAGGCCGCCGGCGGCCCGCGCGCTTCAGCCCCGTCGGCCGCTCGGCGCGCCCGCCCGCTCCGCGGCGGCGCCGTCCGCCGGCCCCCGCTGTTCCCGCCGCGCCGGCGCCCCTCGGCCCCGAGCGCTCCTCCGCCCCGCGCGCCGCGCCCTTCCGCCGCCGGCTCCCCGCCGCCCCTCTCGGCCTCCCGGCCGCCGCTCCCCTCGGCCCCCCGGCCGCCGCCGGCCGCGGCCCGCAGCTGCTGCCGCCCCGCCGCGCCCCGCGGCCCCGCGCGATCCTCGGGCCGCCGCCGCCGCCGCCGCCGCCGCCGCCGCCGCCGCCACCACACCTCCCGGCCCCGCCGCAGCCCGGCGCGCTCCGCGGCCCCACCTCCCGCCGTCCCCTCAGCCCCCAGCCCCGCCCCGGCCCGCCGCCACTTGGCGCGCGCTCGCGGCCGCCCCCTCCCCGCGGCCCCCGGCCCGGCCCGGCCCGGCCCGGCCCCGCCACACGTCAGCCCTCTCCTCCCACCGCGCCGCGCCGCGCCGCCCCGCCCGGGGGGTCCCCGCCGCCCCGCCCCCTCCCCTCCCCCTCCCCTCCCCTCCCCTCCCGGGGAACCCTCCCTCCAGGGGGGCCGCCCCCCGCCCCCGAGGGACCCTCCGCCGCCTCCGCCCAGGGGGCCCGCCGCCCCTCCCCCCTCCCCCCTCCCCTCACCCGACAGACCCTCCGCCCCCTCCCCCCTTCTCCCAAGGGTCCCTGTCCCCCTCCCCCGCAATCCCGAGGGACCCACCCCCTCCCCCCGGGGGTCCCCGCGTCCTGGCACCGGCCCCGTGGGCCGTATCGCGGGGGGCTGCGAGGGCCCCTGCCCATTTCCTCGCGTTCGGTCCTCGGCCACCGCCCCTCGGCCGCCTTTGTTCTCTGCCGGCGGCCTCACGCTCTCCGCCGCTCCTGAGCCACCTGCCAGGGAGCCAGTCAGCGACATCCTCCGCTGCTGTCGTTTGAAAAGTTTATGCACATCCACCTCCCTGCCTGTGGAGATCGTACGGTGTGAGAACGGCTCAGATTCAGCTTGCACGCGCGTAATTTTGCGGTGCAATGTGCAGCAGCCTGCTCCTGAGACCCTAGAAGGCAGCCAGGTGGTCCGGGCACGCAGGGGGAGCTCCCTAACGCTGCTGCGCTGGGGCCGCTCCTGACCTCTCTGGGCCTCTTGTCTCATCTGTAAAGTGGGGAGAAATCCTGAATCCTCAGGATTATTGCAAAGGTCCTAGTCCAATGGTAGGCTGACAAAAGACACCGACGGAATGGGAAGCGTTTTATTTGGACTGACTCTAAGTTGGTAGAGACTTCACCTGGTCACTTCTAGGATTTCTCACACACGTTAGCAACTGAACCTTAAAAGAACGTGGCAGATAGTTGTGATGACAAGGGTACCAGAAATTGGTTGCAGTTGACCTCGCAGCAGACATTTTAGTATCTGAGGGTGGAGAGGACTTGCTTCAGGCAATAGACACATGACTTCCCTTTCATTATTTTTGCCTACACTCAGCCAACAAACGTTTGGAAAGGAAAAGTGAAGAGATAAAGGACCTACTTTGGCTCTCCCAGCCCACCTATTCCCGACTCTCCATTCCCATCAGCTCAGAAATGGCACCAAGAGCTGGAGACTCACACAGGGCTCCTAATTTAAACTTTGCTTTCACTCACAACCTCAGTCACACCAGCTCCCCGTTTCCCTACCCACTGAAGAAAATAGCCTGTCTGAATCCACCAGGAAAAATCAACAACTTTCTCCCAAATTCTCTTAACTGATCAGGGCCCTTACTCAGATTCTTTAGATGGAATTTAACATTAAATGTACATACATATATATTCAGAATATACATTCATTTATTTCGGTCCACTCTCTTCCCTTGGGTATTCTGTCTCTAGATCAGATGCAAGTTTAAAACTCTTCATTCCAAGTCAACAGATACCGACTCAGCCCTTCAACGTGCAAGGCAAGCCAGAATATTAAGGAGACACTCTTGTGGATTACCATCCCTGTCCAGTTTCAACACTTGAAAGAATATGACACAAATATATAAATGTATTTAAAGGCAGTTTAGGTGGGAAAAAATTTACTCGCAAGTACAAAACTTAAGATTTTAAGGTTGACATAGAATTTGAAAAGTATCTTAAGAGACTGGGGTAGGACAATTCCAGGTCAATGTACAATTGGAAGTGGAAATAGGGTTTCAAGCCTGAAAAAGACTGAGAGATGGAAAAATAAGAAGCAGATTTAAGCACATCAGCCATTCCAGTGTGGGTTGAGAGTAGGGTAAATGAAGGCAGATTCCAGGAGTTAGGGGTGAAATATACAGGGCAGTGGCATGATGCAATGGTGAGAACAAAGATCAAGAGTTAATTTTGCGGGGCACCTGGGTGGCTCAGTCGACTGAGCATCTGACTTTTGATTTGGGCTCAGGTCTTGATCTGAGGGTGGTAAGATCCAGCCCCTCATGGGGCTTCCCGCTCAGTGTGGAGCCTGCTTGGGATTCTCCCTCTCCCTCTGCCCCCCCCTCCTCCCTCTCTTAAAAAAAAAAAAATTGAGATAAGATTGTGATCAGTACCAACTGTGCCACTTAATAGCTGTGTGATCCATAATGGGTTAAGTTTTTAATCTCTCTGAAACTCCATTTCCTCATTTGTAGGATTAAAATAATAATGTCCATCCAATTATTTCACAAATATTTTATGAAAAGCAACTATGAACTAAGAATTATGTTAGGTGATAGAAATATAAGGAATCATTCATTCATTCATCCCATACTACCTTACTACGTACTAAGTTGGAAATAAGTGGAAAAGGAGTAGGAAACTAAGCGATAGATACTGTAAACCGAGAGGATAATGTTTCAAAAAGAGGGACGGTCAACTATGTCAATTGAGAGGTTGAATAAGATGAGGACAAAGAAATGTCCATTGTATTTAGCAATCTGGGGGTAATGAGCCAACTTAATTATTTTGAGCTGTTTCTAAGGAGTGGCAACTTCAGAAGCAACCTGAAGTCCCTTGAGGAGGGAATGGGAGGTTAATACGTGAAGTCTGTGCCAAGTATCTGAGAAAGAAGGTAGCTGGAGAAGTGGGTTGTTGTCTTTAAGGTGGGGAACAAGCTCGAATGCCAAGGAGGGGGAACAGAGGGGGCATCACGTGCAGGAGCTAGGGAGGCAGCTCTGGGGAGGCCAGAAGCCAGCACAGGTGCTGGGCGAGCCCTTGACAGCAAGAAGCACAGTCTATCCACTGTGACAAGACGGAAAACAGAACGTGGCTGCAGATGCATTGAGACTTGGTGGTGAAAAACTTGAAAGATTTTCCTCTGATACTTTTTCTTTCCTGAATGAAATAGGAGGTGAAACCACCCATGGAAGTGAGGAGAGGAGGGGAATAAGAAGGTAGTGGGGAGGTAGGAGAGCAAAGTTCCTGGGATGCCAAATGGTTTGCCTGCTGCAGGTTTTTGGTGGAGAGCTTCAAGGGAAACCAGTCGGTCTGGCTTTTCCATCTTCTCAAGTTTACCTACTTGAATTCAGGCTATGAATATGCATTTCCTTCAGGAAGGGGTTTTCCCAGATAAGTAGGAGGGGTAAAGGAATTTGAGTGTGTTTGTAAGGGAGAGATTATAAAATGGCTTATTGCATCGACTGGAGATTTCAGTAAGATTCTACAGGTGCTGAGCCCTACGGACAGAAAATGATGGTATAAAAATAACCTGCTTGAGTCCGAGATTTGAGAGGTCATACTGCTATTGATGACAGCAGAGTCTACAGTTTGAATCAAGGAGGAGATGACCAAGGTGGGCTAGAGGAAAAGGTCACCAAATGTGTGTTGGTCAAGGAATCAGGAAGCTAGAGCACAGACTCCCTAGTTTTCATGAGAGCACAGGACTGTAGAAATGACCACAGAAGCTGAGACCGTGCAAAGTGATCTTAATAATCAGAAAATTTATAATTGCCCAAAACTTTTGGTAAAACATTTAAAACTCCCTTACTGCCAATTATAAATGTACAGAGAATTTTTTTTAATTGTAAAACTAATGTTTAGTACACCATAAATACAAAAAACACTGAGAATTAGTGCTTTATTTCTGTGTAAAATCTTTACCAAGAGTAGTTTAAACAGCGCATGCCTTCTCCTACTATCACTTAAACTTTTTTGTGCCTTGATAAATTGTCATACTCCTTCCAGCATTTGATGTTTGGCATTTTCAGTAAAATATCTCCAAGTGTCCTTAACGTGAAGTTATCATCAGTGTCTCTTCATCCTTTGTCACAACCACCTGCTCTAACTGATCTGTGCAATCTGGGTGCAGGTTTCCCAGCAGCGCCTGGTCTGGCCCAGTCGCTTAACCAGAGCTCAACACTAACCAACCCCATGGGTCTGTGAAAGGAAAACCAGACTTCACTGCAGTAAAAGCTTGCTTTTCAGTCTCTCTGTAATTACAGTTTTCTTTTGACATGACAACTAACGTCGACTTTTGGCCTGAACGCTAGCCAGACCCAGTGGGATTTGTCATTATTATGACTGTCTTCTATCCAAAGTAGATGGAAGTCTTGTTGACCACATGCAGTTTTCTGTTTCTAGAGCAGTTTAAAAGACGTTGATCCAATGTGACCACACTCTTTCTCCTTGTTGGACAGTACTTTCGTGCAGGCTGAGGTCTCATTGTCTTGGCTTCACTCTTGTCGTTTTCAAATTTCCTAATCACGTCCAATTTCATTTTTAGCTCCTCATTTATTTCTTTGATGCACTTTCAACTTTTTTGTCAAACACTGTAACAAAAAATTTTAATGTAAAACGGAATTTTCTTTTTATGGTCCATTTTTGTGAAACATCCTGTGGGTCTCTCACTGGGAGACAAGGAGGCAACACAGCTACACACTTTGCTGTCTGTGTTGTGGCCCGAAGCACTGAATAACTGGGGCGCAGTGACCAATCCCTGATGGGCCTTGAGAGGAGGACCCATGCGTGGGGGTCACCGGTGTGGTGATTTGTGGGCTGAGCACTGGCTGTGAGGTCTGTCCTTGATGTACTTGCTCAGTCAGTGTAGCAGAGTAGTTGAAATTTGAGTCATGCTGTTGGGGGACTGGTGTTTCTTTACTAGACTGTGGCAATCAAAGTTTGTTCATACCAGAACCGTGCCCATGCAGGGGACTGCCTTACCGGACAGTTATCTGTATGGGTATCGAAGTCACAAAGAATGGTAGCAGGAGTCAATGGAGTTGGGGGCTGGGGTCCCCTAGCTCTTGTCTTCAAGTGATGAGAAGGAACAAGCCAGGGGCTGTGGGCAGTAGCGGCACACAGACATGAAAAGCTGTGAATCCCCACCGCGTGTTTTGCCAGGAGTTGGAGTGTTTAAGGCCCAAGGGGTTGCATTAGGACTGAGAGGAAAAACAGCTTTTACTTGAGGGGCTGTAGTGGGGCTGTGAGAACGAGACTGGTGTCACCTTGGACAAACCCGCCATGATGACCACTCTGTGACCTTCTGGAGCACAGCCCCCACCCCAGGCTGTCCTTCTGTTTAAGCGCACCCTGTTTAGCCACACTCTCGGGGCCTGACAGGCTTGCTCTGCCTTGGAGATGGGACTATGACACACAGCGATTCTTCACCACTCTCCCCTCACTGGCCCCCCACAGGTACGCCCACCCTCCAGGGCTGAAAAAGCAGGTCTTAGGGAAGGTGGGGTTTTAGAGACCTACCCATCACTGCCACCCAAGACCCGCTTCTGTCTGCAAGTCCCCATAACAAACCATTTCTCCTCAGGCTGGACTTGGCCTTTTTCTTTGCTCTTACGGCTCCTTTGGAGGGTGCTTTGCATATACCTACCTTTCAGAGAACAGGGACTCTTCTGTGGGGACAAGCCAAGTCCTTGTTAAGGAAAGAGACTCAAAATACCTCTGGAGGAGAGGTTGGGAATGGAGAGGAGTGTTGTGGGGCCTGCAGAGGAAGGTCACTAACCTGACTTGAAAAGCTCTGAGAAGCAGGAAGTCAGATCAGGGACGCGCAGATTTCTCTTGTGGCTGAAGCAAACATCTGCGTCATATCTGACGTGATTCGTCCTTATGATTCCTTAAAGACACTGGGAAATTGGTTCAGGATGGTCCTGTGGCTTCTGCAGGCTCACAGTGAAGCGGCTGCCGTGGCCGAGCAGGAAGACATGGCTGATTGCAAGGCAGAGGCTCTCTTGGTACAAGCCTCCACACAACTTGGAGGAGGAGAGGCGGGAAGGGGTCTTTGTGGTGGGAGGGAGGCCCAAACAGAAACGTGCAGGAGACTGGATGAAAGTACAGAGGGGGGCATCGAAGGTGACTGATGACAGGGGAGGTCAAGTGGGGGCAGCAGTAAGAAGTACTGCTGGGTTAGAGATGTTCACATGCACCTGGAATCCATCAAACCTCGGAAAATGGCCGTTCTCTTCCCCGGAGAATCAGACCCGTAAGAGTAAGCAGAAGAGTGTGTTTTAACTCAGAAGGCGACCGAGGACTGAGAGGAGCTGGACCGGGGGTGACATGACCTGGGTCATGCCTTCCAGACGGACGCACCACCGATGTTCTGTGGGAGGCAAAGAAGGGCGTGCTCCCCGTTCCTCCTGAGGTGCGCTCGCCACGATGGAAGCCTGCTGAGGCAAGGGCCCTGCTCCACACCCTGCGTCTCACACAGTGCCTGGGACATGGTGCACCCAGAATGTGGCCGAACAAAACAGCTAAATGAACACACGGACGAAAGGGGCACTGCAGCAAAGCCAGACAGGACTTGGCGGTGGAGGAAAGGGGAGGATTTGAGTCACTCGTATGGAATTCAACAACGAAGTGTGTACAGAGTTGGGGAAAGCAAGAGAAAGAGCAGAGCGGAAGGTACTTCCGAGACCTCAAATCAGGTAATACCAACAGGTCACATTTTAGGACGTAGGAAGGTCCAGGGCTCTATGAAGTGCTGGGCACAAGTGCCTGGTTGTTTACTATGTCACATAATTCACATGCTAGCCTTAGGAGGTCTCATTCTCACTTTATAAACGGTTCTAGGAGGCCATACTCTTTACAACCAATGAATCCTGCAAGTTCAGCAGGAAGGTGCATTGCTTAACACGAGCTGTTGCACAAGCTCGCTACCACTTTTTTGGCAGCCACAGTTCACAACTGAGAACTCCCGTGTTGAAGATTCTTTGGGCAACAATGACCATGTTTATGCTGCGCAGCACGGACCTGTTTGTCCTGGATTATCCAGCTCATGATAACACATAAGTGAAAAGAAAACTCTCCTCGACGTTTCCACATTCCAGTCTTTGGACTATTCAACTAATGGCCATTTTAACCATCCATTAAGTTTGACGTGGTTTTCCAAGTTCTGATTACAACTCATCTGATCACAGACATTATTGGTTGCCTCCTCCAAGCCCACCTCCTGATTCCTTGCTGGAAGACCTCTGACTGATAGTCGTGTCTACTCTTTTCATTTGGCCATGTGCTCCAACAAAGGGAGGAGGCAGCCCCAGCCCCAAGGAGTGAACTATGACCCGTCTAGTCATAGACAGGAACCTGATTAAATTATATCAAGTTAAACAAATGTATGTAAAAGTCTGGGGGGGAAGGGGAAAGACAGAAAAAACCTGGGTCCCTGATCAAATGCCTGGAAAACAAAATTCTACTTTTAAAAAACAAAACTAAACAAAACAAAAAAACCCCACTGGTTTAGCTTTTTCAGTTCTTGCACCTAAAAAGAATTTAACTAACAGACTAACAAAAAGAACGACCACACGTTAAGCATTTTGATTGGTTAGGGATGTGTTAAATACATTAATGTCTTTATTTCAAACTTGGTAATTCCTTTCCAAAGAATGCCTACAACGTATTAAAATGCCATTTAAAAATACAACTGCCTTTAGAAGTTTTCCAAAATCTATTTTAACATTTACTCGACACTGTTGTGTCATAATTTCCAGTAGCAAATTCTAATTGTCTTAACTCTAAAAAGAATGATGAGTGATTTCCCTGTATTAGCACCCACTATAAGCATTTATATACTCTATCTATCCTTCCATGTTTCGTACAAACTTTTACACTTTGGGGTCACAGCATGTTAATAAATATGATAACTAGTAAGTATGAAGGTAAAAATCTGGCTTTTACTTGTTTGTTGTTAAAAGAATACAATGGATCTTCAGCTGGAGGCAAAGGCATGGCTGACTATTATGAAGTTTGCAAATCTTCAAAGTCACAGATCTTGGTAAAGTTGAGAAGCCAGCACTGCCATCACTTGTAGTGAGCTATTCACAATAGAGAGCAAACACCAGGGCCAAGGCGACATACGTTTCTGTTTCCTGTTTCACCGCAACCCAGCTGTCCCAGGCAACATCCCAGATCCATCTGCTGGCAATCTGTGATACACAAATTTCAAAAGACCAACTTTAAATTGAACATGTTAAGAAGTAAACTTTAAGTCTATACGGTATCTCAGAAAGTGATATTTAAAAAGTAGTTTGTCCAATCCCCCCTTTCCTGAAAGGGACCCTCTTCTCTTCCTGGAGTGGTCCTTCTCTGACACGGGCACTGGACCTTAGCAGAGTGTCTGGGCACAGAGCCGGGAACGCCCTGTACCTGGGTCTGAGAGTTCTGCATACAGGACTACTCCGCTGTGTTACACTCCCTGACATGGAATTCTCCTTTCCATCCTTAAAATATGTTCAAGGGAAAGTTTATTAGAACTTTGTTTTGAAATAAAGAAATGGCATGGATTATCCAAGCAGACCGTTAGAGAAAATTCTAAATCCTTTGCTTAGCTCACAAAGTCGTAGTGATTTGAGTGCAGCCTACTTTTCCATGGTGGATAGGAATGGCCACAAACCTGTTGTGGTTTCTCCCAAGAGGGTGAGTCTATTTCTCTAGCCCTTGAGTGTGAACTGGTCTTGGGACCTGCTCTGAGCAAAAGAATGGGACATTGTGTGACTTCCAAGCAAAGCCTTCAGAGGTCTTCTGCTCCCACCTGCTCAGAACGCTCTGAGGAGACCCTCACATAAGGAAAGCCACTCAGCCCACTGGAGGACGGTGGCTCACGTGCAGGAGAACCCAGGAGCCCCAGCCAACAGCGAGCACCAGCCACCAGTCACGTGAGTGAGGCCATGTGGGACGGCGAGCCCGTCAGGGAGACCAGCAGGAAAAGCAGCTGCTGTAGCTGGGCTGACCACAGAGTGATGAGCAGATAAACGGCTGTCGTTTTACACTGCTAAGCTCTGGGGTGGTTTGTTGTACGGTACCATTACCCACGTGTGCTACCGAAATATACGGCAAGCACGCAGGTTACTAACCAAGCACACCAGGTTCCCTGCTGCCACGGCATCTTTACACTCCTGCATTCTCTGGTTTCCTGTCCTTCTCCCGGGTCTCTGGCACAGCTGGTTTCTTCTTGACGTTCAGATATCAGAGGGCCTTCCCTGGCTCCAGACAGTCCCAGGGGCCACTCTGCCCTACTCTAATCTCCTCCACGTGAGAAGTATGTGCTGGTGTTCTCTTCTCCCTGGGTGCCAAGGTCACCTCCGTCTTGCTGACTCTCGTGTGGCCAGCAACCCTCTGCCTGCTTCCACAAAGACTGCAGACCGTGACCAGCTGCCACGTGTTGACGGGCAGCTCACTCCAGCTCACAGGGTCTAGTGTATTCATATTTATTCATATTTGTAAATGACCGCGATTGCCTTGCTGCTGACTGAGGCCTTTGTGCCGGAGACCACGTAGAGGGCTTTCTTACAGACCAGCTCATTTAGCCCTCGGGGTAGCTGCAGCCCTTAGGTGTACCATCTCCGTTTTACAGATGAGAACAGCCATGCCCCGGCCGCAGGCTCCGACCGTCGCGCCAGCACTCCCGTTTAGGTCAGCCAGACTCGGAAACCTAAGCTGTACCACTGTCCATCCCATTCCATTTCTTAAACGCTGACCTGCACTGTTTTCTTTCCTCAAGTACAGTAAAAACTCTTGGAGAATCATGGTCTGCGTCTCCCCACTTTCCTTTTCTCAGTACCTAACCTAACTCCCATTAGTGCTCAAAATAAATTTACTGGTTAATTATCAAATGACATTAAATTGTCAAAATTAGTGTGATCAAGGAATAGGATAGCCATATAGTTTAATAAATTATCAACAGAAAATTGCCATTTCTGGGTTAGTACTTTTCAAATAATAAGCACTGAAGGAAGATATAGTCAACAAAATCATCCTTTGTCAGAGAGGCGCCTGGGGGCCGTGGAGGCAGGCAGCACAGGAACTCTCAGGTCACTAGAGGGGACACTGGAGCACTGCCTGGTAGATGCCGGGTCAGGGTGGTACTCACATTTATCGCCTGACCAGTCTTTTGAATAAATAGCACTTTTATAATGAACTTGTAACGGTGATACCCAAATTCTTTCACTGCGGACAAGATGCGGTCTGCTAACTCAAGTGACAAATGAGAGAAGACTTTATCATCATATTTGACATCTTTAAGACTTTCCTTTAAAAAATAGGAAAAACATTTTAATTTTCAAACCAAATATTTTCTACATAAAAATTCAAGAAAACATGTATCTAAATAATACACATAACTTTAAAAAAATAGATGCATTCCTAACCAAATAACATTAAATGAATGTTGTGCTTACCAATTTATTTCAATAACAATGTTGAATAAAGTTTATTTTGGTGTTTAATTACATTCAATTGTTCTTCATTACCAACTCTTAACCAGTTAAGTTTTCCTTTCGAACAGCTAGTGGGGAGACACAGGGGAATTTTAAAACAATGCTTCTGGGAATGCTTAGGTAGATGAAGGAAATCTTTCTCTCATTTCCATATTTGTTAAAACTCAGACTTGAGTTTTCCTAAAGCCTGGGTTTCCTGGACAGGAGCCTGTATTATGTGACTCCTGTCTTCCCCAGTGTCCTTGAATTAAAGCCACTTCTCTAGCTGCTCTCTCTGTGGACTCCAGGGGGAGGCGATCCAAGGTTTCCCGCCATGTCTGCTGTGGATTAATCACAGCTGGGGAGAGAGATGTGAGTCATGAGGCACTAGGCTTTTCCACAGCCCATAAGCAGACTGGACCACCTAATGAGCAGACTGCAGGTACCTTTGACTTACCTGGACAATGATGAATTAACGTGGTTCTGGGTCCTGTGATAACAAATGAGCTCCTACCAGCTAATTTTATAGACACGTAAAACCAAATATATTGCTGGGTTTTTTTTGTTTTGTTTGTTTGTTTGTTTGTCTTGATTCCCTTCTAGAATGGTGCTGGACCTAAAACTGGGGCTAGAAGCATTTGTTTCCCTCAGGCATTGGCTGTGTTTCTGTCTTTCAGACGTTTCACAACATCCACTCTCTCTTCTGGAATCTGCCTAACAGACCTCGGGCTTTGCCCACCCACGTGCTCTTATTTAACAAATAATGAGTGCTTTCTATAGGAAGATAGCCACAAGCTCCAGCAGTATATACTATTTCTGCACCTAGAACTATGTGAATTTTCCGTGAACCCAAGGGAAAATCCCCGGCCTCTTGATGATGCCTAGCTATCCACCTGCATATCCAATCAGCTGTTCCAGGCCCCATCACGCTCAATGCAATTCTGTAAATTATGATATGTAAGTACAATTTGATATCCTACTATATCCAATAAATCTGAACTCAGTCTATGTGGTAAGACCAAGTAAGAGACACACCAAAATGTATATTCTTATGTCACAAATGCTTGCTGTTAGTGTTTAGATAAGAGAAGAAGGTAATCAATAATTATTTTATTATATTAAATTGAGTTGAATTCCTTTATTTCCTGAAGCCATGAGCCATCTGACAATGATACATTAGAAATGTATCTGTCTATGGTAGTAGAGGGAGGCTAGAGGAGGCCTCCTAAACATTCTTCTGTATTAATAAAAGTTAATTCATTTAAATAATTAATTTTGATATGATTAAAAGAGTATTAATTTATACAAAATAAATTAAAGAGATGCTTTCTTCCCAACACCTAGCTCACATCAGTTGTTACTGAAAGAATGCACCTTGTAAACTGAAGGGGGAGGGAACCTGGAAACCAGAAACATATCTGGGGTAGACTCAAGCTTGGTGGAGTCCCCCAGGGGAATGTGGCCATCAGAAAATGCCTGGGTGCCTGGGGCCCAGCACTAGAGACCACAGATGAAAAGGTGATTCAGAAGAAGTGGTCCCTAAAATTTTCTATAAATAAAAAACTTTAATTTTGTCCTTTAAGGAAGATGAGGAAGGAATTCTTTCCATCTGAACAATGTAGCCTTCAGATACCAACACTAGTATAAATAATGTTGGTATTAATATTAGTCTTATAGTATTTTATAAAACTGAAGAAGCTTTTTTGGACTAGCCTGGAAACAAGTGTGTCTTAAATGACCTTCAGATTCCAGTCAGTTTAAGGAAGGGGACCTGTGCATGTGTTGGCAATTGCCTGTCCTTAAATGCTTTAGCGTCCAGGAACCACCTTTTCACACCCATACACAGATTCAGTGTGTTTTGTTTAACTCATTCCTCCAAATATGGGAAAACATGAAACCTGAGGGATAAATAATTTTTGGATAATTACGGGTTAATTAATATATAACAAAAGAATTAAATCTAGCTCACAGCATCAATGTGAAGTATATTTGAGTATGACTACAAAGTACTTTCATATTTTCAGAGATAAATGCTACAAAAAATCAATGAAACATATGGCCATAAATCTTAATACAGTTTATCAAATCCCCAAAGCTAAGATATTGCTATCATATGTATTTATCAACCTACCTTTAATATCTGCTGGGCTTTAGTTTCTACTGAATGAGCTTGGAATTTTTTCAATGGCTCCATTCTATATGAATTAGCAAACTTTAATTTTGCCAGGGCACTCTTCCATTCTTTACCTAGATCAGCAATTGAATCATCAAATGGAGGCTCTACGTACTGAACATCATGAATCGAATCTCTCAGTCTTTCTTTTAAAATCTGTGTATACTGAAACAGGGGGGAAGGAAAAGAGAAAGAGGTTACTTTTTTAATTGTAAAATGAAATTTTAGATTTAAGAACTCTGGTACAATGGGACAGAGCTGACACAAAGTTTGGAAATCCATTCTAATTGATAAAGAAGTTGCTGAATCCTAGATTCAGTGATTCACTCCTGGCTATCAATTGGGTAAAAGAAAAAAGTCTTTCTAGCTAGCCATCATCTATCTATAAACACAAATTTAGATACATATATTTAAAATATCCATGGAAGATACAAAAGAACCAGAAACAAGAGAGACCTCCAGAGAGGGCAACTGGGTGGCTAGGAGACAGGTGTGTAAAGAAAACTTTCTGGTTCTCTACCCTGAGGTTATGAAAATATTATCCTTCATTGTGTTCTTACAATTTTATTTACTTTTATTTGCTTTGAATAAATAATACCATTATTTACATAAGTATTTACATAAATAAGTCTTAAGTTGAAAAGATAACAAAAGTGTATTGATCTGGTGCATACATTATTTTATGGTTTTGACATTCAACATTCATTCTGTGACATTTAACACTCCTTAAAGAAATATTTATTTGGTGCCTCATATGGTCCAGATAAATGTTCTAGGCTCTTAAGTTACAGTGGTGAGCTTCGTTGTAACAGCTAGGGATTAACTGTTCAGCTTATTTTAACTCATAATCAAGGAATCTCCACTCACGGAGGGATCATTCTAATGGACAGGAGGGCTGATTTGACAATTGAAAGCATACAGAAAAATGAATAAACGGATTTATATAGTAGCAAATGCTATCAAAATAAAACCACCTGACTTGGTAGGAACTCACTGGGAAGGACTAATTTAGACAGAGTTCCAGAGAAGGCCCCTCTGAATGAAGTTAGATTTGGGCTGAAGCCCAAAAAGAACAAAGGCTTCAAGGCAAACAGTGTGTTCTAGGAGCAGGTTTGTGGTCAGTACGGGTCAAGGGTTCTGAGCAAGGCAGAGTGGTGACATGATGGAAGCTAGAAAGAACCAAGGAGCAGGTCGTGAAGCACTGAATAGAAAGAACGTGGTGAGCAGTTTGGATTTTATTCTCAGAACAGTGGGAAGCCGCTGGAAAAATTTAAGGACGTGAGTGATATGTTCTACATGACAGTTTTAAAAGGTCATTCTGGCTGGTGTGGTGAACAGATTAGAGGGAGATCAAGGTTGAGATGGAGATAAGTCTATACTTTGTAATGCTTTTTACAAATAATGTTAACTAAGTAATTCTGTAACCAGGAACATGGTTTACATTTATGTAAGGACTTTTATTTCCAAGTAATTTATTTTAACACAAATCTTTCAATTTATTCTGGAGCATTTATTCTTTTGCTATTTTTTCAATGAGGCTTTAGATTTAAAAACACATTTTATGTTTTTAGTTGTTTTTATATAGAACATAAATTATTACTGTTGCAGCCACCTATTAAATTTTTATTTAATAGAGATGTTTATTATCTCTTGAATTTTTCTAAATATATAATACAAGTCTACCTATTTCTATCATCCTTCCTCCTTTTCAGATTTTACTGCAGAGACCAGTAGCTTAAAACGTAAATATTAAAAATCACAATCCTAGGAGTGTTGTGAGAGTATTTATTCTCCACTACTGATGCTTCTGTGTGGCGGAAACTGGCACTGGATCAATACTTCCCTTTCTTTGCCCCCTCTGAGGGGTTTATCTGATTGGCAGGTTCGCAAGAGAAAGAACATGTTAAAGTGCAGATTCTTCCAGCTCTTTCTCTTGGCATCTGATTATATCATTTGTCTGACCACTGCATATGTTTCATCATCTTAAATATATATCATTGTCCAGCTATGGCCGTGACTACTTGGTGAGCTGGTTTAATGTGAGTAGAAATGTTACCATTTGCCAGCCTATTTTTCATCACTAATAGTTTGTTAATGTGGCTATATGATTTTTGAATATTTAACCAACCTTGCATACCTGGAACAAACCCCATTCAAATATAATATACTATTACTATTATTATTATTTTACTGAAAGTTTATACCTTTTGACCTCCTTCACCTATTTTTCTTTTTAGATTTCACATATAAGTGAGATCATATGGTATTCGTCTGACTTATTTCACTTAGCCTACTGTTCTCAAGGTCCACATGTTATTGCAAATGGCAAGATTTCATTCCTTTTTTAATGGCGGAATAATCAATACTTAGGTTGTTTTCATATCTTGGCTATTTATTGTAAATAATACTGCAATGAACATAGGGATGCATGTATTTTTTTCAAATTAGTGTTTTTGTTTTCTTTGGACAAATACCCAGAAATGGAATTGCTGAACTGTATGGTAGTTCTTTTAATTTTTTGAGGAATCTCCACATTGTTTTGCATAGTAGTTGTACCCATTTACATTCCCACCAACACTGCACAAGGGCTGCCTTTTCTCCACATCCTTGCCAACACTTGTCATCTCGTTTTCCAATAATAGCAAATCTAACAGGTGTGAGGTAATACCTCACTGTGGTCTTGATTTGCACTTCCCTGATGATTAGGGATGTCGAGCATCTGCTCATGTATCTTTGGCCATCTGTATGTCTTCTTTGGAAAAATACCTATTCAGAACCTCTGGCCATTTTTTAATCCGGTTGCTAGGTTTTTTTTGCTGTTGAGTTGTAGGAGTTCTCCACATATCTTGGATACTAACCCCTTATTAGTTACATGATTTGCAAATAATCTCTCCCACTCAGTAGGCTGCCTTTGCATTTTGTTGGTTTCCTTTGCTGGGCCAAAGCTTTTTAGTCTAATGTAGTTTCACCTCTTTATTGTTGCTTTTGTTGCCTTTGCTTTTGGAGTCGGATCAAAAAATCATCACCAACACTGTATGCTAAGGTGTTTACCACCTATGTTTTCTTTTTGTAATTTTATGGTTTCAGGTCTTACATTCAAGTCTTTGAGTTTATTTTTATGTACATGTAAAATGCTGATCCAGTTTTCCCAATAACCATTGAAAAAACTGTCCCGTTCCCCACTGTATATTCTTGGAGCCTTTGTTATAAGCTAATTCACCATAAATGTGTGTTTATTTCTGGACTCTGTTCTGTCCTATTGATTTATGTGTGTGTTTATGACAATGCCATACTGTTTTGATCACCACAGCTTTGTAATTTTCTTTGAAATCAAAAAGTGAGACGCTTCCAGCTTTGTTCTTCTTTCTCCATACTGCTTTGGATACTTGGGGTCTTTTATGATTCCATACAAAGTTTAAGATTGTTTGTTCTGTGAAAAATGACATTGGAATTTTATTAGGGATTACACTGAATCTGTAGATTGCTTTGGGTAGTATGTACGTTTTAACATTAATTCTTCCAATCCATGAACATTGAATATCTTTCCATTTATTTGTGTTGTCTTCAGTTTCATCAATGTCTTACAGTTTTCACTGTAGAGGACTTTCACCTCCTGGGTTAAATTTATTCCTAGATATTTTATTTTTAATGCAATTGTGAGATGAGATTGTTTTCTTAATTTCTGACAGCTTGTGTATAGAAATGCAATAGATTTTTTTTATATTGATTTTGTTGCCTGCCATTCGCTAAGTTTATTTATTGAATCTAACAGTTTCTTGGTGGAGTCCTTAGGGTTTATTATATGTAATATCATGTCATACACAAACAGTGACAGTTGTACTTTTTCCTTTCCAATTTGGATGCCTTTTATTTCTTTCTCTTGCCTAATTTCTCTGGCTAGGACTTCCAATAAAATGTTGAATAGAAGTGTTGGGAGTGGGCATCCTTGTCTTGTTTCTGAACTTAAAGGAAAACCTTTCAGCTCTTTACCATTGAGTATGATGTTCACTCTAAGTTTGTCATATATGACCTTTATTATGCTAAGGTATGTTCCCTCTAAACCCACTTTGTTGAATTTTTAGGATAAATGGATACTGAAGTTTACCAAATGCTTTTATTGCATCTATTGAGATGACACAATTTTTTAAAAAATAGGTGAGGAGCAGAGGGAGAAGCAGACTCCTGGCTGAGCAGGGAGTCTGATGTGGGGCTCAATCCTGGGACTCCAGGATCATGACCTGAGCCGAAGGCAGACACTCAACCGACTGAGCCACCCAGGTGCCCAAGATGATACAATTTTTATCCTTCATTTTGCTAATGCAGTCTCACACTGATTGTTTGGGATGTTGACCACCCATGCATTGCTAGAATAAATTCCACTTGACCATGTTTTATGATCTTTTTATTTTTTTATTTTTTATTTTATTTTATTTTTTTAAAGATTTTATTTATTTATTTGAGAGAGACTGAGAGATAGAGAGCATGAGAGGGAAGAGGGTCAGAGGGAGAAGCAGACTCCCTGCTGAGCAGGGAGCCCGACGTGGGACTCGATCCCGGGACTCCAGGATCATGACCTGAGCCGAAGGCAGTCGCTTAACCAACTGAGCCACCCAGGCGCCCTTATGATCTTTTTAATATATTGAAGTTGGCTTGCTAATATTTTCTTGAGGATTTTTGCAACTACATTCATCAGGTTTATTGGCCTGTAGTTTTCTGTTCTCTGCTGTCCTTGTACGGTTTTGGTATCAGGGTAATGTTGGCCTCATAAAATTAGTTTGGAGGTGTTCCTTCCTCTTTTATTCTTTTGAAGAGTTTGAGAAAGATTGGTATTAATTCTTCTTTGAATGTTTGGTAAAATTCACCAGTGAAGCCATCTGGTCCTGACCTTTGTTTGTTGGGAGGTTTTTGATTACTAATTGAATCTCCTCACGAGATATTGGTCTGTTCAGGTTTCCTATTTTAGGAATTTATGTATTTTTTTCTGGGTTGTCCAAATTGTTGGTGTATAACTGCTAATAATATCTTATGATGCTTTCTATATTAGTTGTAATGTCTCTTCTTTCTCCTCTTTCATTTCTGATTTTGTTTGAGCCCTCTCCCTTTTTTCCTTGGTTTCTCTACATAAAAGTTTGTCAATTTTATCTTTTCAATGAACCAGCTCTTCATTTCACTTATCTTTTTTATTGTCTTTTTAGTCTCTATTTCATTTACTTCTGCTCAAATATTTCCTTACTTTTACTAACTTTGGCTCTCATTTGTTCTTTTTCTAGTCTTTCATGTGTAAAGTTAGGTGCTTGAAATTTTTTGTTTCTTGAGGTAAGCATTTATTGTTATGAAATTCCCTCTTGGAAATGCTTTTTTGCATTCTATAAATTTCGTTATGTTGTATTTCCATTTTGTTTCAAGGAATTTTTAAATTTCTCTTTTGATTTCTACAGTAACACATTGGTTGTTCCATATAATGTTTTTAATCTTCACATATTTGTGAATATTTCAGTTTTCTTCTTATAATTGACTTCTTGTTCCATACCACCGTGGTTGGTAAAGATGCTTGGTATTTTAGTCTTCTTAAATCTTTGAAGACTTGTTTTGTGGCCTAACATGTGCTAGGTCCTGGAGAATGTTCTATGTGCACTTGAGAAGAATGTGTATTCTGCTGTTCCTGGATGGAATGTTCTATATATATCTGGTAAGTCCATCTGGTCTACTGTGTCATTGAAGGCTGAGGTTTTATTTTTTGTCTGAATGATCTGCCCATTGATGTAAGTGGGGTATTGAAGTCCCCTATTATTATTGCATTGCTGTCTCTTTCTCCCTTTTAATGTCTTGCTTTATGTATTTAGGTGCTCCTATGTTGGGCACAGTATATGTATTTTATTTTTCTTGTTGGATTTAATTTGCTATAGTTTCGTTAAGAATTTTTGCATCCATGTTCATGAGGAATAGTGGTTTGTTTTCTTGTTATTATTCTGGTTTTGATAGTAGGGTAATGCTGACCCTGCAGGATGAATTGGGAAGAATTCCCATTTCTTCAATTTTGCAGAACACTATATTTGGCAGAAACTCACCAGAAAAGCCATTTGGGCCTGGAGTTTTCTTTATGGAAATGTTTTAAAACTTCACTTTCTTTAATAGATACAGAGGCTATTCAGGGTATCTATTATTTCTTGAGTGAGCTAGAGTAGTTTATTTCTATGTATTAGTTTTTCTAGAGCTGCCGTAATAAAATACCACAGACCAGGTGGCTTGAACAACAGAAATTTATTTGCTCACAATTCTGGAGGCACGAAATCCAAGATCAAAGAGCCAGCAGGGTTGGTTTCTCCTGAGGCCTCTCTCTTGCAGATGGTTGCTGTCTTGCTACCTCTTCACGTGGTCACCCTGCTGCGCATGTTTTACACTGTGTATCTGTGCTTTAATCTCCTCTTACTAGGACATGAGTGAGATTGGATTAGAGCAAATCCTAACAGTCTCAATTTAACTTAGTTACTTTTGTAAAGGCCTATCTCCACATACACTCACATTCTGAGGTCCTGGGGGTTAAAGACTTCAACATATGAATCCTAGAAGAACACAATTCAACCCGTAATAGTGTCTTTCATGGAATTTGTGCATTTCATCCAAGTTGCTGAAATTAAGATCATAGTTGTTTTTAGTATTTCCTTATGATCTTTTAAATGTTTATTGGGTATGTAGTGATTCCTTCTCATTCCCTAATTGAGAATTGGTCTTTTTCTTTTCCTGATTAGTCTGGCTTCAGCAAGGGCTGGCAAACCTCTGTAAAGAGCCGGCTGGTAAATATTTTAGGCACTGTGGACATTGCCACTGCTTCTGCTCCTCCAACTCTCCCCTCCTCCTCCTCCCCCATTTCCATCCATCCTCTTAAATAACCTTTTAAAAATATACAAATCATTCTTAGCTCATAGGCTGCACAAAAATAGGCAGCAAGCCAAATTTGACCCACAGGCTGTTGTTTACCGACTTTTAGGCTGGAAGTTTATCACCTTTATCCATCTTTCCAAAATATCTTTGGTTTCATTAATTTTTTCAGTTCACTATTTCATTGACTTGCACTTTTATTACCAACTTTCTTTTGCTTGAGTTTAGATTTTTTTTAAAAAGATTTTATTTATTTGACACAGAGAGACAGCGAGAGAGGGAACAGAAGCAGCGGCAGTGGGAGAGGGAGAAGCAGGCCTCCTGCTGAGCAGGGAGCCCGATGTGGGGCTCGATCCCAGGACTCTGGGATCCTGGGATCATGACCTGAGCTGAAGGCAGTTGCTTAACGACTTAGCCACCCAGGCGCCCCTGGAGTGTTCTTTCTCTAATTTGAGCTGATGGTTGAAATACTGACTCAAAATTTTTCTAATATACTTATTTAGGGCTATAAATTTCCCTGAGTACTGCAATAGCTACACACTACAGGTTTTGAAATGTTGTATTTTCCTTTTCAGTTGAAAATATTTTTTTTCTTTTATCCTGGGTTATTCAGAAGTGTGTCATTTTATTTTCAGACAATTTGCATCTTTCTATATGTCTTTGTTAATTTCTAATTTATTCCATTATGGTCAAAGAACATACTTTGTGATCTGAATCCTTTTAAAGTTATTGGGACTTGTTTTATGTCCCAGGACATGTTCTTAGTGATGCTTCGTGTGCACTTCTAAAGAACATTTATTCAGCTGTGGTTGCATGGAGTATGCCATAAAAGTGCACTAGTTCAAGTCATTACATTATTGTTCATGTCTTTTATATTTTCATTAGGTTTTTGTCTATTCTGCCAATTACTGATAGGAAGATGTGTTGAAATTTCCAACTGTAATTATGGATGTCTATTTCCGTAAGAATACAGAAGTTTTTGTTTCCTGTATTTCAGAGCTCTGATTTTAGGTGCACAGACATTTAGGACTGTTAGGTCTTTCTGATGAATTGACTTTAACATTATGAAATGACCCTCTTTCTTATAATATTCTGTTTAGAAATGTATTTTGTCTGATACATGCACTCCAGCTCTCTAGTGTTCACATGGTAGATCTTTTTCCATCCTTTCCATTTCAACTTGTGTCTTTATTTACATTCCAAGTGTTTCCTGTAGACAGTATATAGTTTCAACCTGCTTTTATAAGCAATCTGACAACCTAAATTTTAGGTGGGGCGTTTACTTAACTTAATGTCATTGTTTAAATCCTTACTTTTGTTTCCTATTTGTCCCATCTGTTCTTTGTCCCTTTTATCTACTTTTTTAAAAGATCTTATTTTTAAGTCATCTCCACACCCAACGTGGGACTCAAACTTATAACCCAAGATCAAAAGTCACATGCTCTACCAACTGAGCCAGGGAGGTGCCCTGTTCCTTTTATTTTTTTATGATTTCTTCTAAATTAAGTATTTTTCATGATTCCATTGTTATCTGTTGGCCTATTACCTTTATTGTTTTCCAGTGGTAGTTTTAGGGCTTTATATATCTTTATCAGTCTACTTTCAAGGCAGATTATGCCACTTCCCATACTACGAGTCTTACAATGGCATAAGTCCCCTCCCCCCACCTCTCTGGTCTTAACGTTAGAACTGTCATGCATGTTACTTCTACATATGCTACAAGCCCCAAAATATGTTATTTTGTATTTAATCAGCCAATAAGCTTTACTTTTTTTTCTAATTTATAATTTTTAAAGTTATTATTTAAATTTTAGGTAGTTAACATACACTATAATACTGGTTTCTGGAGAATTCAGTGATTCATCATCCCAATAATCCTTAAACAGAAAAAAAAAATATTTATCTACATATTTACCACTTCCAATGCTTTCTTTCATCTAGATACATATTCACATCTCTTATCACATTCATTATGCCCAAAAGACTTCGTTTCACATTTTGGATAGTGCAGATCTTCTGTTGGTGAATTTTTGATTTTCATATATCTGGAAAACCTATTATATTGCCTTTGTTTTTGAAATATATTTTTCACTGGGTATAGAATTCTAGGTTGATGGTCTTTCAACTTTAAAGATACTTTAAAACTAATGAGAGTGCCAGTTTTCTAGCTTGCATTGTTTCTGATCAGAAGCCTGCTCTCATTTTACCATTCCTCTGTACCTAGTTTTTTTCTCCTAGCTGCCTTTAAATTATTAAATCGATTTTAAGCAATTTGCTTCACATCTCAGCATAATATCCATGTTTCTTGTGCTTGAAGTTCATTGAGCTTGGATTTGTGGGTTTATAGTTTTCATTTTTTGGAAATTTCTCACCCATTATTTCTTCAAATATTTTTTGTCTGCCCTGTCTCCTTTCCTCACTTGGGAACTCCAAATATATATATATATATATATATATATATATATTTTTTTTTTTTTTTTTGCCTGAAATTTCCCTGTATCTCATTTATTTCTCCTAACTAATATATATATTTTTTCAGGTCTTCTTTCCATTGCTGCCTCTAAGTTCACTAAGTTCTGTTCTGCAGTGTCAAATCTGCTATTTCTATTCAGTATATTTTACATCTCTAACATTATATTTTTCAACTGTAGAGTTTCATCTGGATTTAACATGCTTGAACATACAAAATGCAGTAACTGTTTTATCACTTAATATAACTGCTTTAATTTAATGAAAACTAACACAATAACTTTTCTGTAGTAACTACTTCAGTTACCTTTTATACTAATTCTATCTTTGCTATTTGTCATTTCTGGGTATTTTTATTGTTTCTTCTAACTTTGAGTTCTATTTTCCTGTTTCTTTGTAGGTCTGAAAATATTTAATTGGACATAAGATACTGTGACTTCTACCTTGGTGTGTTTTTGCATTCCTTTACATACTCTTGAGTTTTCTAGCATGTAACAAGAACAGTTTAATTCTCTTGAGACTTGCTTTTAATCTTGATAGACCAAACTGGAAAAATCTTTTAAGTCTAGAGCTATTTCTTCCCCCAGTACTGAGACAATACACTTCTTAGCACTCTAACCAATGCCCTATGATTTACATGGTTTTCCACTCTTATTGGTGGAAAAACAAATGATTTTGTGTGAGTCCAATGATTTTTTTCTGCTCCTTTTTCTGGGAGCAGGTGGTTTCCTTATTAGACACACTGACGCTCTAACCTGAAGACCTGAGGAAAATCCTTAGATCTTTGGAGCTGTTTGTGCAGCTCCCTCCTAATACTCTGCTCTGCATTCACACCAGCTTGATCTACCTTGGCTCTCAAACCCTTCTCAACTAAGGAAGAGCTCTCCACAGGCGTAGGCCGGAATTCCCTCATCGGGGAGTCAGAGGAAATCTTGGGGATCACCATTCCTCTCCCCCGCCCCCAGAGATTACTACCCTGTCTTGCCTTACATCCCATCAATGGAAAAACAATTGCTTCATACATTTTGTGCTATTTTCAATGGTTTCTGGTAGGAATTACTCCATGTTGGCTGCGAGCTGGAAGTCCTTCATCAGAAATCTGTTTGATTATTTGCCAGGCTGCATTGTTTTAGTTGGAGGAAAGAGGAATTATTTGCTCCCTAAGCCTCTTAAAAATAAAATCTTTATTTTGTTCTTTTTTTATTAAGAGAACACTTTTCTATAGTAATTGCCATCTTTTTCACCCACAATACACTCAAGAGATACGACACTGTATCCTTAACAGTGGCTTTCAACTGCAATGATTCCCTCGGGGATAGAGCATGCATGCATGGTTTGAAAATAACAGTGATTCTAACTTGCTGAAAACTCACATCTCTACCATTTCTTCCTTATATATAATTTTGGCCTTCTGATTCAGTTTTCTTTTTTTTTTTTTTAAAGATTTTATTTATTTGACAGAGAAAGAGACCACGAGAGAGGGAACACAAGCAGGCTTCTGGCTGAACAGAGAGCCCGAGGCCAGCTCGATCCCAGGACCCTGGGATCATGACCTGAGCCTAAGGCAGATTCTTAACGATTGAGCCACCCAGGTGCCTCTTGATTCAGTTTTCCTTTTATTCATTATTTTATCCTTTCATTAAGGAAGAATCTTTGTAATTACTTCTAAAAATTAGGAATGTTTTAAATATATCATTTTTGCATCTACAAAAATAACCTGACTTTAATTATTTAACCTAGTGATACAGCATTTCCTTATGTTGAGCCTGCTTAAAATCCCAAAATAAACGGAGTCTGGTTGTAAGATGCCACTATATTAATAACAATATTATATTAATATACTAATTATAGGCTATTTGGGGCGCCTGGGTAGCTCCATCAGTTAAGCGTCCACCTTCGGCTCAGGTCATGATCCCGGGGTTCTGGGATGAGCCCCGCATTGGGCTCCCTGCTCCGTGGGGAGTCTGCTTCTCCCTCTGCCCCTCTCCCTGCTCGTGCTCGCTCCATAGCTCTGCTCTAAAAATCTAAAGGCTATTTGCTTGTATTTAAGATTTTCAAATGTATGTACACAAGCGAGACGAACCAAGTCTTCAATTTTTTGGTTATCTGTTTAAGGTTTTGGATCTTTGGTTTGAGCAGCTCACAGAACGGAAGAGAAGGCTGAAGAACGAGACACATGAGGCGGCACATCAGTATTCTGTCCTCAGTTTGAATTAATCCCAACCATTTTCTTACGTTATTCCATGGAGCGTTCAACTAATTAGCCACACTTGTGTCTCATCTAACCACAAAGTTAAGGAACGTGACAGTCCCATTAAAACTCTATTGTATGGGAAATGAATTAATCCTCCAAAGGAAAATGGAAGTGCTATTACTAGAAGAAAAAAAATGGATGCGGCACATATAAAATTAAAAGACATTTAAATCGATTAAATTGTGCTGTGTGTCTTCGTGCTTCCTATGCTCAAGAACAGATGAATTCTCTACTACCCAAAAGTTAGAAATTACCCATTAGTGCACTTATTATTCTCAGGTACATTTAGTGAGCATCTGTGGACTGCATTCTGAGTCTCTTCCCTATTTCTGGTCTATTCAAATTTCTTACTCCTGGTGGCCTAAGTCTTAAAGACACATCCGTATCAAATAAACAAGAATGGCCTTGGTCCATAACCCTTTATTCCCAGACTATGGTCTATATACCACGTGTACATATATCCTTTAGGATTCAGGCTTGTTCATTCTTCAAGACCACTTCTGTCATGTAGTAGGAAGTTCCTAAAAGGCACCTTTGTCTGCCTCAAAATACAGAAATTTTTCTTTACTGCTGGTGATCTATCTATAAAACAGACTTATGACCAGGCAACACGGTTGATCCTTGAACAACAGGAAGGTTAGGGGCACCGACCGCCCCCCTCCAGTAAAAAAAAAAAAAAAAGTCTGTAATTTCTGACTCCCCCAAAACTTAAGTCTACTGTTGACCAGAAGCCTTACCAATAAAATAAATAGCTAACGAGCACATATTTTGTATGTTATATACTGTATTCTCACAATAAGGCTAGAAAAACAATTTGAAAAGTCAAATTGTTATAAATCTCAAAAAATTTTTTTCAATATACTTATTGAAAATAATCTATGTAAGTGGATCTGAATGGTTGGACCTCATGCCGTTCAGGGGCCACACTGCACAGCACAGCTTTTGGGAGCATGAAACTTCACTTCCAACAGATTAAGGTTTCCAGCCTCGCTCTGCATTTGGTTGTGTGAAATTGCTCTATTTTTCCTCCTCTAGTCTGTTCTTTCCTTCGTAAAACGGAGACACCACAGAACTGTCATTAGAGCCGACATGTTTTCATTCCTTGCAATGTTTTAGGAACATCAGCGCTTCGCTCTCTCTCCTTCACCTCGGAGATTATGGGTCCCCCGAAGTAGGTGGCAAAGGACACCTCGCGACAAGTGGACCAGGATTCCCAGGGCAGACATGCCAGCCTCAGCTCCAGCCTTACAGGTCCCTGCCCTTGGACAAATTACTTCCTCACGTAATGTCTCAGTAAAAGGAGTCTCCATCACAACAATGGTGTTCGGACTATGGTCTCACAGAACTGAAGTTATTCCACCCATGAAAGTGAACGGCATCTTCCACTAACTCCCGACAGTAAGTCTCACATTCGTACATTCGTCCTTTCCTCCTGCAGGTCCCTCAAATACTGAAACTGCAGCTGTTTCTGCAAAACGCAACACATCGGACCCTCGCCCTTGTCAACACAGCCCACGTGTGGTCCTGGATGCAGAGCCCGCGGAGCACAGGGAAGGGAGAGGGAGGCCGGAGGCGAGCGCGAGCCCCGGGAGCCCGGGGAGCACAGGGAAGGGAGAGGGAGCCTGAGGAGCACAGGGAAGGGAGAGGGAGCCTGGGGAGCACAGGGAAGGGAGAGGGAGGCCGGAGGCGAGCGCGAGCCCCGGGAGCCCGGGGAGCACAGGGAAGGGAGAGGGAGCCTGAGGAGCACAGGGAAGGGAGAGGGAGCCTGGGGAGCACAGGGAAGGGAGAGGGAGCCTGGGGAGCACAGGGAAGGGAGAGGGAGGCCGGAGGCGAGCGCGAGCCCCGGGAGCCCGGGGAGCACAGGGAAGGGAGAGGGAGGCCGGAGGCGAGCGCGAGCCCCGGGAGCCCGGGGAGCACAGGGAAGGGAGAGGGAGGCCGGAGGCGAGCGCGAGCCCCGGGAGCCCGGGGAGCACAGGGAAGGGAGAGGGAGGCCGGAGGCGAGCGCGAGCCCCGGGAGCCCGGGGAGCACAGGGAAGGGAGAGGGAGGCCGGAGGCGAGCGCGAGCCCCGGGAGCCCGGGGAGCACAGGGAAAGGAGAGGGAGGCCGGAGGCGAGCGCGAGCCCCGGGAGCGCGGGGGAGGAGAGCACGAGGGCGGCGGCGCGCTCCCCGCCACCAGCCCCGCGCCGCCCGCCACCGCGCTCTGGCCCCGCCTCCGCACTCACTGCCTCCCTCTCGAACATGCTGGGCCTCCTCTCCCTCCGAGGCGGCGGCGGCTGAGACGCGGTACTCGAAGACGGCTTCCCGCCTCGCCCGCGTTTCTCCATGCTGCCGGCGCTCCACCACGCCCAACGGCCCGCCTCCACCCGCCCCAAACGCCTCGGCTGCTTCCCGCGAGACTTCAAGTCCCGCGCCTGCGCCGCGCCGGCCAGAAGCGCGCCCGGGAGGGAGGGGTGGGCGGGGCGAGGTGTGCGTCATCCCGCCGCGCCGCCGGCCGGTAGCTGGGAGCGGCGGAGGCGGAGCGGCCCGGAAGCGGGGTGCTGGTGGGCACCCGAGCGCGGTGTTGGCGGGCGGGGAGAGGCGCAGCGTCCGCCGCACCCTGCTGGCCTGGCGGGCCGTGGGCCGCGGCCCCCGGGCCTCCGCGGTGTCTGCGCAGGCGCCGCCGCGGGAGCAGGTCGGCCCTCCAGCCCCTCGTCCGCGGCTGGCGAGGGGATGAGCACCCGACCCGGACACGAAGACGCACCGCCTGCCCTCGTTCTCCTCGGCGCCTCCCCGGCCCCCCGATTCTTCCGGGGCGCAGTTCTCGCACTTCCCAGGCCCCAGGCCGAAATCCGCGAGTCGGTAGTGGAAGAGTGAATGTAGCATTCCGCTCGCGGGCGGGGCAGCAGCCAGGTCTCCCCAGGCCGTGTCGTGCGTGTGTGCAGAGGTCTCGGTCCTCGGAGGAAGCTTTCTCCGCGCCTGCGCCGTTGTCGCGCTCAGCCTGCGGGTGGTCCTGGTAAATTGAAATAAGACGTTTTTAGGCCATTTTGGTTACAAAACTAAATCACAACAGACCCAATGGCTGTAGATCGGGTTATACGGGTTGCCTCATAGGGTTTTATTTATTTCCTGTCCTCGTGCAATTAAATACAATCATCTATCATCACTTTTAGCAATCGCTACTATTTTTTGAGTGCTGTGCGTGAGATACTTTTCCAGTGTTATCTGTAATTACTGCAACACTAGATTATATCCCGTACCACTTACAGTTAAAACGGAGGCTCAGAATACTTTTTCAAAGCAAGTGGTACAAGGAGTCTGAAGAAGAGTTCAGATTGAACGTTCTGAGCATAGGTCATTGGCACCGCCCCACACTGCCCTGGACAAGACACTGGAGTATCAAGGGGGAAAGGTGTGGGTGGGTGCGCGCGCACGCACACACACGCGCGCGCGCGCAGACGGCGGGGAGGGAGGAGAGGCGCGTTCCTAACAGGAAGACGTAAGGTCCTGAGTCAAGGTATTGCAGTATCTAGTATTTCTTGATTTGAAGTAGGATTTTATTCCTAATTAACATGAGGTTAATTATTCAAGACAATATGTGCTTGAAAGTTAACTAAAAGTCAGCTTCTCGAATTGTGTGTCTCTTGGTAGGGGATAGGGTATTGTTCCCCAAAGCTGAAGGTTTTAACGACTTGAAGAAGCGCGTTCCCTTCGGCTCCAGGAAGGATGAGCCGTCGATGACTCAGTTGACTCTCGTTTATTGTGTGCTGGGGGCTGTGCTGTGTGGTGGGGGTATGTTCTGTGTAAGACCCGACCTTGGTGCCCTAGGATCTTACAGTTTGGTTAAGGCTGCAGGGTAACTATATTGCACGGGCGAATACAGCCGAAGGAGGACATTTCCTAAAGCTTCTGTTGCCCTATCCAGGGCCTGCAGTAATGGAGTAGATGGGCTTTTGTGCAAAAATACGTTTGCCCGCCACCTGTCACTCCAGAACCAGAGCTCCTTGCTTAGAGTTCAGATGCTTTTTTTAAAAACGCAAGGAGTCCCTTTTGATATCAGAGTAACCCTTTAGGATTACATTTCTGTATCAGGCAAGACAAACCACACCAGGCTTTGAAGGAAGAGAATTAAGAGTTAACAGTGTAGAATTGTTACAGAAAGAGTAAGAAGAAATGTCTACAGGTACTCTGGACTTGGCGGCTGCAGGGCTCACTCACTCCCTTGTGGGACGCTGAGAGAACCAGGGCAGTGGTTGGGATTTTACAACTTAGAGACGTGGTGGAAGGTCCCACCCAGTTGAAACTTGGATCTCTGAGGAGGAGGTTGTGCCGCTCAGCTACAGGGCGGGCCTGACAGTTCTGGGAAGCAGACCTTTGAAGAGCAGGCACTGGACAGCTGGTGGTGTGTCTGGTGGGGGCAGGGTGAAGAAGCTGGGCCTACAGGTGCTGGGAAAACTGCAGACTGGATTCCGCTACTGTGCTGCTGCTGGGGAGAAGCTCCACGGGACAGGGATTGGAGGGGAAGGCCCCGGTTGCAGGCAGCAGGAGCGGGTCCCATCTTCCCCCCGCTCTCTTGCAGTGTCTGTGGTCCCTGACCGGCTGAGCAGCGTGCGCCCTGTAGGTCACAGCGTAACTGCTTATTTGGCACACGTTCCTTGGGTCTGTGGAAGATTGGGCTGAGAGTGGGAAGTGAGGCTTCTGGGCAATGGGAGGAGTGAACTGTGTAACGGGGATGCTGAGTAGGGTGCGGGAACTCAAGATGACCAGCCTCCAAACCAGGGAGCTGCTAGGGCTTAATCCCTCATGTTAAGACACACAGCCCTTGACTTGATACAGCAGATGAAGACCCCGTGATAATTTTAGTCTCAGAGTGTGACTCCTTTGCAGGTTTATAAGATGATGTTAGTGTAAGGTAGGGATAATTATGAGGATTTGGGTATTATTTAATCCTTCATGTAAAAGCATGGTTTGCTGCTGCTTATACCACATGAGGATTCAGAGCTGTGCTTTTTACTTGCATTTTAGTTTATTATGCTTGATTTTCTGCTTTTCCATTCTGCATTAAAAAAAATTGGTCATTTCAATAACTTTGGGACAGTATAGGAACGCTGAAAGGAACAATGCACTATCCACAAGATGTACCAAGCTTCTGTAAACTCCTATCTTCACAAATATTAAAAATTTCACATCTTCAACATTTATTTGATAAAGGTTATGTAAACTATCTTTGATTAATATTTAATCACAGTATTTTAATCATACAGCTTTCACGATAGCCAGAAAGTGTGTTAACAGTAGCTATACCTAAGTGTATTCTGTACTTAAGGTAGAATGGGATTTTCTTGTAACTTGAATATATAATTGATATTACTCTGTTTTTACTTCTTTTAAATAGTGTCTTCTATGTCTTATATTTCAGATGCCAATAGAGGATCCGATTACCACTTGTCTTTCTCCCTCAGTCTATGATATGATCTGTAAACTCGGGTTTGAAGTCAGAGAAAGTTGTGATATCAGTGGCATTGTAACTCAGAGGGGTGAGGTGTGCTGGCCGAGCATCACAGCCTGTGTGACTTACACACAGTCAGGTCTGTACGTTCTCTGCACCCCAAGCAGCTGTCAGTGTTGTTCGATTTAAAGAGTCTTGGCTGTAACACTTTCCTTTCTGACCGTTGTTTCTTTTAGTTAGAGGTTGTTACAATACAGACCTAGCTCAGAAGAGGAAAGGGATCAGGCGGCATGGGAGGGAGTGAGGCCAGAGGAGCACAGGAGAGAGAGCAGGGCACGGAGCCGAGGAAGGCCTGTGTGAGAAGGAGGCCGCGGGGTCAGAGGCTCACTCCGGGCCGACAGTCGACGAGAAGAAAGTGGGGTCCTAGGAATTCTGGGTAGGAAATGGCCCATAGGGTGTTACACAGCTGTCTTAAATGTTCCAGGCTTTGTTGTACATGTTTTAGAGCAGGGATGTGGGTTGGGAAATTTAATAATAGTTATAGGAATTGCCAGCGAACATGCTCTGGCCCCAGAGTTTGTAACACAGGCACATGCACCGTGCGAGAGACCATGCCAGGTTGTAGTCTCGGTGCCGATTGTGAGCAGAATGGGAAACGACAGCCCAAACGGTGCTGATTGTGAGCAGAATGGGAAACACGGCCCAAACGGTGCCGATTGTGAGCAGAATGGGAAACACGGCCCAAACGGTGCCGATTGTGAGCAGAATGGGAAACACGGCCCAAACGGTGCCAACCGTGAGCGGAACGGGAAACGGCCCAAACGGTGCCGACCGTGAGCGGAACGGGAAACGGCCCAGCACAGCATGACTACCACAGAGGCGCACGGAGGCGTTCTGCGGTGCTACGCGCGGCGCTATGAGGGGTGAGGAGCCTGTCGCCCTGAGCCGCGGGGCTAAGTGAAGGAATAGGAGGGCCATATCGTTGTGTTTGCTTGTGTACATATAAGTATTTCTTAATACTCCGAGGAATCAGTAACTGTAGCTGCTGTCGGAAAGAGAACTGGGTGGCAGAAGGGAGACCTTCGCCCTTTGATATTTTCTGGGTGTGAGCCGTGTGAATGTTGTTTCAAACTTACCAAAAAATTAAAACAAAAAAATTCATATGTTCTAAAATAACATCATTGGAAATCTCACAGTCTAATAATGTCAGGTAAAAAAAATCAGGTTAAAATATTATCTATACAGTATGAACCCGATTTTGTATAAACTTACAAGTAGAGTGAAGAAAATATTTTCTCTTGATTAACCTTTTTGTATTTTCCAACCTAGTACACTTCTAACAGTGTATTTTTCTTTTATTATCAGATCACCGTGTAACTTATTTTCAGCAATATCTTAGTATCTTTATTGTAAGTTCAGCTATAAACTGGTTGTTGATTTCATGGAAACTTCATAATTAAAGTACTTTTTCTTTGATGCTTAGGCATTTTCATCACATGATGAGGAGCTGTCGTACTAACACTGGTTTTCTTATCCCTGAAGCCCAGAGTCTGGATTACCGGGGCACTGTGCGGCTGCTGGGCCCTGTGTGTGAGGCCGTCCACCAACATTTGTTATCTCTGACCAAGGGGGAGTTTGACATTCGATATGTGCCATGGCTGCAGTGGACAGCTTTTCCAGAGGTTTGGCTTGTGAACAACCTTTAGAAATGCAAGACTTTGCGGAGTCTGCTTAGAGGCCCTCGTTACCTATTCATCTTAAAGGGGTCTCCTCCATCCACTAAGCCCTCCGCCTGTGAAAAGGCCTGAAGGATGCAAGGGAAACTGAGAATGTTATGCAGTCGCCGTGGCCTGAAACATCCTTGGAACAAAGGATGTTTTTGGTTGCATTATCCGTAGTGGGGTTGGAGAGTAGCTAGGTGTGTGGGTGCTGGTCCTGGGACAGACGAGGATGGACTGCTCCAGAAAAAAGCAAAGACCTTATGGACAGACAGTAAGGTGTTCTTGAGACAGTGGGAAAAGGAAACCAGGTGGGCATGCTTGGCTTGTGGAGGGTGAATAGAAGGGAGGAGGGGTAGCGTGGGGCCAAGCCCAAACCTTGTTTTGGCTGGTTTGTTGGTTGGTGCAAACCAGCCATTGCACTTGGCACATTCAATGACCACAGTAGGGCAGTAACTATAAAAGGTCTAATTATAAAGTACTTCAGATTTCCTGATGTAGATAGAAGGGTCATTGCTTCTCCCCTTGTAACAGCTCTTACGTGACGGGCTGAGCTGCCTCACGTTTATTGACTTTTAAGAACTAATCAGAATGGGAAATAAGATTTAGGTCAAAGTATTTGACTTTTCAGTTTACAGTTATGCCAGATTTATTGCTTTCAGTAAACACTTAAATGAAGAAAAAAAACGTTCAAAACTCCTTAGATACTAAACATTTTTTTGATTCTTTAGATATTGTTACAGTTGAGTCTTGGACAGTGCAGGGCTAAGGGTGCCCACCCTGTGCAGTTGTAAATCTGCATGTAACTTTAGACTCCCTCAGAACTGAACTGCTAATAGCTGACTCTTGACCACAAGCCTTACTGATAATGTAGTTGATTAACACATATTTTAGATGTTTTATGTATTACATACTGTATGCTTGCAATGAAGTCAGCTAGAAAACGTTATTAAGAAAATCATGAGGAAGAGAAAAATACACTTACAATACCGTACTGTATTTGTGGAAAAAATCCACACGTAAGCCGACTTGTGGAGTCCAAACCTGTGTATCTGTATAACAAATATGTACCCATACCAAGAAAGTCATGAAGATATACCAACTGAAACCTTTAGAAGTTTGAATTTCATAAATCGTATTGCTTGAGAAATACTTGGGGAAATGTTTCTTACTGATCACAAATTCTAACATGTTTTGTTCTACACAGTTATTTCCTGAAATATTTGATGCTTTGGGAAGCCTTCAATGTCCCGCCATTCCTCTTAGCTTAATGAAACTGACGGCATGTCTAGAACGGGCTTTGGGCGATGTAAGTGTGAGACCTCTTTCTTTGGTTCACTAAAATATCTGAATGAACATCAGACTTTTACAGCTGTCCTCAGATTTCTTGATTTTAATTCTTGTTTTCCTATGAAATGTAATCATCTGGCACAGATGTTTAATATTTTTCTTTTTCAATGATTATGAAATCAAAACATTGGTGTCTTCAGTACTTTTCTCCCTCATTTGTACAAACAGTGGCTTTATGGGTGGGTTTTTTCTTCACATTGTTTGGCTCATTACAGTGCAACTGTAAGACAATCCTTGTTTGAATTGTAGGTATATTTACTGAATGGGAAGGAATGCCCCTTTCTTTTGAGAGATCTGCTTGCGTCTGAGGAGCTTGCTGAGGTCTTTGGGCGGTCTGTGGTAAGCTTGTTCACCTAAACCTGATAGAGTAGACACAACACAAAGCCGTTTATGGTAGCTCTACTTTTGTTCCTCAGAAATTGATGCTGCATTAGGAAAAAGTTGATGATAGCTGTAATTTGAGCATATTCTCCTTTCCCACCTCCCCTTTCAAAATTGCCACTTTCCAGCCACAAGACACACGTCTCTTATCCTGGGTCTTAGCGTGGTATAACACCCTCTGGTGGGACGGCCTCGGGGGGCCAGCCGGATGAACAATTTGAACTCTACTGCTTTCATTAATTATACATTAATAATTATTATAATAACGTATTCTAGAATAAAATTTTGACCATTTAGGGAGGGATACTAAAGTTTTATCCTAAAATATCCATTTTTTTTAACATGTGGGAATTTATCCCGTTGTGCAACTGTTCAGACTTACAGTGAAAAAAACTAGAAGCCAATTTAAAACCATGCAGAGCTGTATACTTTGTGAAAATCTTCAACAGGCCATGTGACCAAGGCTGTTTAAGACGAATGAGTAACCTTTTGGCAACCGAGTGAGGCAGGATCAAGGTGTAGAAGAATGCCAGGTTAGCGTCCTGGGCAAAGCTGAGCCTGCCGAGCCAGGACAATGTTTAAAATACTGGTGTCTAGACTTGCTATTTTTGGATAAGAAATCTGTTTTCAGTAAAGCTCTCCCACTTTACAGTGGTTCCTTGTCAGCTTAAAGAGCACTTTGTTCAGTGGAGAATATGGAGTGAAGACCAAGTACAAAATTCCTGTAGTTATACTGAATTCTGAAACAGATCCATGTGTTTTGACCTGTTGTTTGTTGTCTGTCTGGGTGCTGTTAGCCTCTTGCTGACCTGCAGCCAGTCTCAGCCCCAGATCCTTCTACTAGTTCATTGGCTTCTGTATTTCTGATTGCCCAGGTGGTATGAACAATTAATTAAAGTTAATGGTAAACTAAATTAAAAATAAATACAGCTAAGAGAGTGTTATTGTGATTATTAGGATTAGGTGTTACTATTCAAGTATTAAAAATTGATGTGAGCCTGAAGAGTTTCTGGAGTTGCATGGAGAGACTGGTTGCCAAGGGTTCTGATGCTGAGTTGAAACCCTCTTTGTAACTTCTGCTCTGGCTTGTCCTGCCCTTTGAGAGAAATTCAGGATTTCTGCATCCATTTCCTCCTCTCAGCAGGAGTCCTTCAGGCATCTGAAGATGGCTTTCCTTCCTTCTCCATGTCTTCTGGAGGCACACTCTTCCTTCTCAGATGACTTGGTTTTGAGTTATTTTAGTCTCTGCATATCTTCCATTATCCTGAATCTGTTCCAAAGTGTTGCCCTCCAAACCAAGAGCAAGCCCATGGACATGCATGAGTCTTGCCGTCTGATAAGCAGGATCCCCATAGTGGGCGTCTTTATAAGTGGAGGAGAGAAGCAGGTGAATGGTGAGCTTCCAGCCAACAGCTAAGTAGGGGAGGTCTGGGCTGGGGGCATCTATGGGCCAGCCCCTCCTCACGGGGTCCGCCTCCTGTGGATTTCCCATTCCCCACCTCGTGTTCTGTTCTATCTAGGTAGTAGGCATGCTTGATGTGCCGGATGAAACCAGCACAGCCTGGGACGGAGCTCCTCCCCCTCTGTAGCTCATGGCCCCGAGACCTGGCTTCCAGCTCTCCGTGCTTGTATCCCTCATCTGCACAGTGGGGTTAATAGTGGTGCCCCCCTCAGAGGTGGTTCTGAGGGTGGGTGAGTAATAAATACACACAAAATGTGTTTGACGTGCTAAATGCCCAGTAATGTTTGAATACTATCACAATTACTAGTACTACCGCGTGCCAGACAGTGTCGGGTCTGCTCTAAAGACGGAAGCAGACGTTCTCCCACTGCTTTATCAGTTTATTCCGTAGTTCGGTAAATATTTAACTGTTCAGTAACCTGTTCTTAACCTGATTAGATGGACGTGCTGAAAGTCTTCGTCGGGTCTCCATGTGGACTCAACCTGCGTAATACCCTGTGGCACGGCTTTGCCTCACCTCACGAGATCCCCCCAAAGTACGTTTCTCTCTTCTTTGATGTACTTAAGAGTTTGTTTTATCTTGAATTTTACATCGGGGAAAGATGAGAGTTTTGAGGCAGGAATTTGAAGATCAGATTGAAGCCAATGAACACCTGGTGTGTGACAGGGTTGGGACCCCCCTGACTTCCACCCCAGAGGCAGCTGTGAGGCCGAGCTTCGCAGAGGTGACAAGGGGCACTGCCTGCTGGGGGGTGGGAGACCCTGAGAACTGCACTCTCGAGCCTCCCAGCCCTCGTGTAGCTGAATTCCCACAGCCAGGGGGAGTTACCTGCAATTGAATGGTGTTGTACTTTCTTAATTTTAAACTTGTTCTTTTGAAAGTAAATCTCTTTATGTGTGTGACAGTGCATTTTTCTAACAGATCCTGTGGTGTTTTGCACTAGATACTGTTCAATGATGATACTGTTGACCGTGGGATTGGGTCAGCTGCTGAAGAGTTACTTGCAACAAACTAAACTTGTGTTGGCACACCGACCTTTCATAGCTCTTACAAACCTTGAGGATTTGGCCATTTTCCCTGGCAAGTATTATACTTTACAGTTTCCCCTGAATGTGTCTTCATAAAGGTAGGGATAAAGTCAGGAAGTGGCAGGGGGACTTGAGCCCTTTAGATGGACTACTTACTCTCCAGAGGCAGGAGAAGATGAACTCTTGAAGCTGCTTAAACTTTGCTCCATAAAACCTCACCTCCTACAGGGGTGTAGGGGCTGTATCTCTGATGTAAATCATGGCAGGAGTAACCCAGATCACCTTAGTCCTGGCAGTCTTAGCCTTTTTGTGCCCCGGACCCTTCGGTAGTCCGCTGGCTGTCAATAATACATACTTTTTAAGACTATTTTTTAGAGCAGTTTTCAGTTTGGAACAAAATGGTTAGGGAGGTGCAGAGATTCCCCTTAAGCTCCCGCACTGACACATGCAGCATCCCACCGCAGAGCACATTTGTTGCCAGGGATGAACCTGCACAGACACATCATCATCAGGCAGAGTCCATAGTTTACCTCAGGGTTGAGTCTTGTTCCTCTCTCTTCTGAAAATGTGTCTTATTTTTCTTGGCGTGGTCAGCTGGTCAGCCCTGACGTCCTCTCCTCACAGCTGTGGCCTGAGTCATAAAGAGGCCATCGTGCGCCTCCCCTTGCCCCAGGGGTGCCACGGTCACCTACGACTCGTGGGCCTCCTGCCCTGAGTCCGCTTACGTTGTTCTTCAACTGATTAGGGTGATTGTGCTTAAAACTCTGTGTTATTTTGCAGACGTTACTTCTGAGGTACTTTCAGTGTTAGAAGAAGTGATGAAGAAATCCACTTTCATATTAAAGGTCATGTTGCCGTACTGGGAAGCTGCATTAATCGGGTTTAGGTCACACAGGTAAGTGAGGAGGCTGGTCCCTCTCCAGGACAGCTGAGCTTAAAATGCCTTCACAGTGCTGACTAAAATATTACGCATCAGCCTTTTGGTGTAGTCAATACCGATAATCATTGTTTGGAATCAACTTTTCGGTGTCATTTGGGTTCTTAGAGAGAACCGTGTGTCCTGTGTTAAAGAATCCTGCAACCAGGAGGAGGTAAGTTCGACTCTGTTTTCTGGGGAGCAAAGCAGATGCACGTGGACGTTGTGAGGCCCACGGCCTTTGCCTCCCTTCAGGTTCTGTTGTCTGTGCGTTCGTTCGTACCTTGAGAACCCACCCAAATCCTGGAATTTGAGTATTTCTTACAAGTAGTGGGAAGAATTGGGCAGATCTTTGATGACATTTTATTCTGGAGCTCCTCGTGTCAGAACAGTGGAAAATAGATTTAAACTCACGAGTCTAAGGAGACTGTGATTCTGCATTGTTTCTCGTGTTATCGAGTACTGTCACCCCTCCTTGCCTTGATCACACATTGGTAATATCTGGAACAAAGCACCGTCATTTGGGGTCGGTGCCAGTGTTTACTTTCAAAGCTTGAGATTTGCCTATTTTACTTCAATTTCACAGGTTTGCCGACTGTGCCATGTTGTTACTGACACAGCTAGAGACGGGACTCAGGAGAGTCTTTGCCGCTGTTAACCAATGTCCAAAAAGACTTCTGACCGCTGAGGTACACACACTTCTGTGGTTGATGGTGGTTGCCACTGTATTGACAGTTCTCTGCCTAATTAAAAGTTTTTAATGTCTCATTTTTGTTTACCATTAAATGAATTTTTTAGCTAAGAATTTTCTTTGGAAGGCTTGAGTGTTGTTTTTTGTGGCTTCCTATTATAATGATTTTATATGGTTTATAATCATTTGTGATTTTGTTTTTGATCGTCCTGTATTTCCAAGTATTTCAGACTTGTCAGGAAAGTAGAAATGGCGTGTAGCATTGTAGCCGCAGGACGCAGCTCTGGGCCAGAACTGCCAGGGAGCTTGGGGAAGCTTCTGGGTGGCCCTGTGCCCAGTCACCTGGCAGCGGCAAGGGTGTGTGTGTGTCGGGGCTGCACCTGTTTCTCTCACTCGGTCAGCTTCCTCTTTCCGCCCCTTTCCAGAGGCATTCCTCACAATTCTGTTCCCAACCCTGTGCTCCCTGGATCTGCCACGGGAGATCTTACTCCCTCCCACGTCTTAACCTCCCTGCTTCCAGGGGAACAAAGATTGGAAAATACTTCGAACCAATGAAAGCGAAAGCCTGACACAGGCTGAGCTGCTGATGCGGCTGGAGAGGTGTCGGGACAGCAGTTTGTCCTGTGAACGGCAGGTGCTGTCCCAGGCAGTCGTCTCCTCGAACTCAGCTCGCCCTCCTCCTGGGTTAGGCTTACCCCGTTTGCTGAACGTTTTCAGGTCTCAAACTACTTTATTGCTACAAAGCTCACTTTTCCTCCCACAAATTTGTTCTCTGGTGTTCCTTATTATCGCCGTCTGCTCAGGCGCTGGGTACCAGCCTCCAGCACCACCTTGTGCTGCATCCCCTTCATCCACTCAGTGTCCAGCCCCACCCGCCCGTTCTCAACGCTGAGGCCTCACCCGGCACCTCTCCCCGTGATAAATATTCTTTCATGGACTCATCTGCTTAGAACTTTAGTGGCACCCCAGTACCTGCAGCGAGCTTTGAGCTTGCGCAGGGCATCCCGGGGACCCCATGTGGACCCGCCTTCCTCCGGTCTGTCTCCTCTCCTGTCGGATTCCTCCAGCATAACCAAGGCCCCTCGCCAGTTCCAGAACATGTCTGTTCACAGGCTTTGCCCACTGTCTCTGCCAGACCGCTTCAGGCCACGTGAGTGACCTCCCAGAGCCTCGACCCCTCCGATGCAGCAGCTTCTCTTCCCTGCGTCCTGCCTCTGTTTTATCTCCGGGCAGTTCTGCTGTGCCTTCTGTGCCTGTTTGTACAGGTTTCTGGTGCAGGCTCCTTAGGAGTGCAGTGCTCACGTTTGTGTCCCCTGATGCCCACGCCTGGTTCCTTTCCCATCAGCTCTGCCCTGGGCAGTGCCAGGAAGTGTCGTGCAGCGTCTGTCTCCAGCAGAAAGAGCGAGAACCCCGGTTGTCACAGCTCTCACTCGAGTATGCTTGGGATTACTTCACAGGGGTGTAAATAGATTCAGTCATTTACATGTTATTTGGCCACACAAGTAAATAGCATGACTGCTTTTTATCAAACAATGTCTTAAATTGTAGGCCAGGCTCTTGTTCAGAATAAACATGGCGTCAACTTATTTGTAAGGCAGTGCACATGTGAAAATGCTTTATAAAGCTGTAAAGTGCTGTGCACAGGTGGTCACTGTTTCCTGAATACTTACAGCATAAGGCTCTGAGGTCAGTGGAAGATCAAAAGATGAGTAAGACGGTGTGACTTTAAGAAGCTTATGTACGAGGTGTGAGAAAGAAGACATTTATACCCATTCCTTAAACAGGGTAGAAGTTAATGCCTGCAGTTTATGGAGATCAGTGAAAAGTTCAGTATTTAGTAGGCAGTTGGATACTTCGACTAGAGCTCAGGAAAAGTTTTAGGGTCAGTAGCATACATTTGGGAGCTATAAAGATACAGACTTTATAGGTCTCTACGTCGTAATAAATGCTGAAGGAAATTTTTTAATGTTAAATTGAAAATACGTTAAATGAGACACTTTTTTTGAGAGCTGGCTTCCACAGAATGCTGATTTCATCACAGTGTGTGTAAAATCTTACTGAATTCCCCAGCAGCCTTTCAGGATGGGCACTACTCATGTCCCGTTTTGCAGAGAAGCCTAGGTGGGGAGGTGCGCAGGGTCTCGCTTCCAGGGAGCACGGAAGCCAGGAGTAGATGTTGAGAGAGCCAGCTGCAGAGCCTGTGTCTGTAGACAGGACCAACCACACCAGGAAGTGTGCAGAACACAGGCTGATTGTGGGAGGACACATCCAGTTATGCTCATTTGCGTGTGTGTGTGTGTGTGTGTGTGTGTGTGAGTTGTGCTGTGTGATGAGAAGAACCTGAGCTGAAGCACGTGGTGAGCAGATTTTGAACAGGGCCCCACTGCCAGGCTCACCGTAGGTTCCCCTCTTCGATGATGTGCCCCGATGCCAATGGCATTCTTCCCAAGGTGCTGCTATGTTTAGATTTATTTTCAAAAGAAGGTTTCATATTTGTGGCCATGTGCTAGAATTGATTTTTCTCCTTTGAGTACTTACATTTTGTTTTAATTATTTCTTTTCTTTCCTTTTCTGAAGTCCACGGCTCTTTATACCACCTTCGATGAAGTAAGTAAACTTTTAGGGAGTATCTGGAAACAAATAAAACATTGTTTTTTACTACACAGAAAATGTTGATAATCATACCTGCAAAAAACCTCACCTTATTATAAAGTGTAGTTTTCAGGCTAATTTTGAGATCCAGTATGATTAACCTAGTTTCTGAAGTTATGGAAAGAGCAACATTGGAAAATGCTAAGAGATACTAATATTATATGCTATGATTATTTAGATGTTACATTTTAGATTTAAGATTAACACTTCTTTTGCACATGAAATATACATGAACTGCGATTGTAAGTGCAACGATGCATTTAATCTGTGAATTGGGTGTGTGAATCTAAAGCTGAAAATCTAGACTAGTAAAAATTGCCATTAAAAATATCTTTTATCACTTTAGAGTATAGAGGCTTTTATGTGTGTGTAATCCTGGATAATAATTCTCATATAGCCTGAAGTGTGATTTCACAGAGTTAGCTGACAGGAGGAAACAGGGAGAGTCTCTGTGGAGAGATTTGGGTGTTTAGATTACTTTGCCTTTAAGAGAACTCTTAGATTCCTTAGTGAATGGGTGGGGGGTGGGATTAAGTAATGTGCCTGTTTACCCGTAGACTTTATTCCACGAGGTAAATAATTTGCTATAATTTAATACATAATATGTTTGATGCTGTGAGGATTAAATTAGATAATGTAGTCCTGTCTGTATGGGATTAGGGTCTATTGCGTTGGACTGGGTGGTTGGGTTCCAAACTGGTGTGTTAAGAAGTGGTGTATAAGGTAACTGATTTATACTTCTATCCACATACACACACACACACACGAACACACACGTAAGTACCTGTAAATACACACACACTTGAACACACATACATGCGTGTACTTCTAGATGTACGTAAACACACAGATGATACAGAAGCGTATGCACAGATGTACACAAATCTGCAGAAATACACGTATACACATGTAATACACATGAGTGTATGTACGCACAAATACACAAATATACATCCACACACATCCATACACATCCACACATAAACACACGCACACGTGTGTATGCATTACCACACATATCCATATATGCATATAAGTACACATAAACACCCATGCACACACAGTTAAGATACATACATATTCATATGTATTCCTAAAGTCATCATACTGGTTAAGAAAACGGGTGGCTGCTCTGTCTTTAAGACTGTCCTTATTTCCTTTGCTTGGGCTTCTGTAGCATGTTGTAACCAAAGATGCTCCATCCTTTGACTCTGAAGGTTCTGTATGTACATGTGTGTGCACTAATTAATTAATGTATTTATTTTTGGTGTTTTAGATATTGGCAAAACACTTGGATGATGGTAAAATCAATCAGCTTCCTCTTTTCCTTGGAGAGCCTGCAATGGTAAAATACTAGGCCTTTTCCGATCTCATATTCCCCTATTTATGGATGTGGTTAGCACTTCTCCAAAATGAAGTTAATCTTGGCTTGTGATCTGCTCACAAAGAGCGCTTCTGAACCACCCCCGCACTGTCTCAATGTCACACTCGCGGCCAACTGCAGCTTGGGCTTTAAGGCCCTTTTTCTGAGGCCTGCTGCTGGAGCTGCCCTGCCCCCAGGTGGCCTGTGAGTGTGTAGCGGGGACTGTGGTGCTGGAGGGGGCAGATAGTGATGTCCAGCCGGGTCCGTTTCCTGCTTAACACTGTTGTTTTTTTAATGAAGCTATTACAGTGGCTACTTCGGACTCTCAGTAGAGTTTTTATATTTCTTCCTTTTCACTGAGCATTATTAGCAGCCTAGGTTCTAATGTGTGACATTAGTGGGATTCTGCGCGGTCTCTGGGTGTCGTTTCTGGCAGCAGGAAGTGAGGGTGAGTGGGCTAGTTTACCTGACATTTGTCTCCCTCCTGAATCTCCGGGACTGCTCTGTCCACCAGCCACTCGCCCGGCTCAGCACTTCTGACTCTTTCTGCTCCAGCCTGCACTGGGGAAGAAGCAGCTGTCCTCATCAGGGGGGCTTTCCAGAGGAGGGCACAGATCTGAGAGAGGCCTCAGGACAGGGAGGGGCAAGGGCTGTGTTGAGGTAGGAGGAAAGTTAGCTTCCAGACGTGGACACCTCTGCCTGTTCCTTCAGTGGGATGTGAGTAAGACCTGGTGAGTTTTACTAAAGCACTGGTGCTGTCCACTTCCTTGTCAGTCCTCCCCAAGCAGTGGGGGGCAGTTAGAGAGACCAGGGCTTCCCAGGGAGGGTCCTGCCCCCAAGCGGCGGGCTGCAGTTAGGGACCGAGTTCCCAGGGAGGAACCCAGCATGGTACCTCAGCTGTATTACCTTGATTAACTGTCTCTGAAGCTCAGTTTCCTCATCTCTGTAAGCCGACACTGCTGTTCCCTAGATAGGTCAGGCATGGCCCATTCTTTCTTCCCTCAGTTGAGAAAACTAACAAGATATTTTCTCTGTTTATATTCTGAAAGGAGTTTCTTTGGGATTTCCTAAACCATCAGGAGGGCCCCCGTATAAGAGACCATTTAAGCCATGGGGAAATCAACTTACCTGAATTTCCGAAAGAGGCAGCAAACCAATTGCTTGCATTTTCCGTTGTACTTTTACTCAGATTCACTGATGAGGATCTGTCAGCAGCCCTTAAGGTAATGTATAAGGAAGAGAACCATTAGATGCACTGTTACTCAGCTGTGACAGAATACAACTTATTTTCAGATGTAATTAACCCTTAATCACCTTTTCTTTAAATTTATGTGAGTTATAGTATGCCTCCATCAGAACACGTAATTGTGGCTTGATTTGATTATGTGCATATATTTACTGCAACAGGTAAACTGATATTGTGTGATCAAACCAAAGAACCAGTATAAAACAAATTAAATATATCAGAAAATTTTACAAGTGACAAATTGGTCAGATGGAATATTTGCATCAATCAGTAAACTAATTCTTTTATTATTTTATAACAAATAATTTGGGTTAGTTATTGATATTCTAATCTGTTTTTCAAATTATGCATGTCACAGTTACTGTAAAGATTGTTGAGAGGTTCAGACAAAACGGAAAACGTGATAGGAAAAGTGACAGCACTCAGGAAGGCCTTCTTGTGGGGTGAGCACTGTTCGCGGGTGGGCATCTGGCCCACGAGCACACGGGAAAGCTAGAGGAAGAAACCTGTTAGTGATCAGCAGTCCTTCTACCTGATTTCTACCAGCTGTCTGACATTTTTTATCAGTATATCCTCATGTATATAAGCTATCCCTCAAGGATGGGTGAGTTCTGACGTGTGGAACGCTCCTGATTACAGTGTCTCAAGTAAACATCCTCGTTCACTTGGGCACATGTGTAAGTGAATTTGTTCAAGTACAGTTCTGAAGCAAATGTACCAGTAAGACCATGTTTTTATCTCCATGTTTTGTGTTACTTTGCTTTTATTTGTTGGAAATGTGATTCTTTTGTGAACGATTAATGTCTTTTGCTCCATTTTATGCGTTTTTATGGTTTATTAGCCGCATTTACCACTCCAATGTTTGTGTTGCTCCTTATTTGTCTTGAAGTTTTGAGGTCTTTTTATTTTGGCTTATGCATTTGGAATTATTCTTTTTTTTAAAAGCTTTTTTAAGATTTTATTGTTTATTTGACAGAGAGAGACACACAGAGAGAGGGAACACAGGCAGGGGGAGTGGGAGAGGGAGAAGCAGGTTCCCCGCAGAGCAGGGAACCCGATGCGGGGCTCGATCCCAGGACCCTGGGATCATGACCTGAGCCGAGGGCAGACGCTTAATGACTGAGCCACCCAGGCGCTCCTGGAATTATTCTTAAAAGACTCTGCATTCCAAAATTATGAACATATACATGCATTTCCCTGGTACCTTTATAGGGTTTTTTCCTATTTACATCTTTTGATCCGGCTGGAATTTTTCATCTGGGAGTGAGAGAATCTAGGTTTACTTGTTTTTGTTTTTTTGTGTTTTTTTTTCTTTCTTAGACAAAAGGCTTGCAAGTTGGCCTAAGAGCATCTGAAAGACAAACATCTTGGGGCACCTGGGTGGCTCAGATGGTTAAGCGTCTGCCTTCGGCTCAGGTCATCATCCCAGGGTCCTGGGATCGAGCCTCGCGTCAGGCTCCCTGCTCAGCGGGAAGCCTGCTTCTCTCTCTCCCTCTACTACTCCTCCCTGCTTGTACTCTCTCACTCTCTCTGTCGAATAAATAAATAAAATCTTTAAAAAAAAAAAATGAAAGACAAACATCTCTGTAGTGTGTGCGGTGGACTTGGTCTCCTTGTGTACCCGTACTCACCTTTGTGACAGAGTTCCGTGTCTGTAAGGTTACTTTCCCATCTCTCTTTCAGAATTTCCCCACCTCCTCCCTATTAGGATTGTAGGCAAACTTGTTAAAATAAACACAAAGCCCAAGACTAACCAAGCAATAAACAGGAATGGGCTATTGATGGATTCATTTAGGAGCAATTGATGGTTTTTACAATAGTGAACATTATTCCCAAACGTGGTGTCTCTGTGTCCTCAGGCTTCCCTCGCAGAGCCTCCCCCTAAGTGGCAGTGCCATCCAGAGGCCAGAATCTCCTGTCTTTACTTGTCCACGTACTCCTGTGCCGTGTGCTGGGCCAAGCTGCCCCAGCCTTCACCTGCCCTCCCTGTGGTGGCCCCCCGTTCTCTTGTTAGTGCAGCAGCCAGAGGGGCCCTCCGTAGGCCCTCCCTCCCCCCTCCCCCGGTCTCGGACGAGAAGCCGTGTGCTCTGCCGGGCCCGGGGCCTCTTGTGGCTTCATCGCCAGTCTTCACACGTGTGAGTTGCAGCTGCCCCACGAGGAGGTGGGCCCGCCTGCCTTGTGCACAGAACCTCTCGCTGTGCGGTAGGACTTGGGTCTTTGAGCAAACGAAAGGTTTGCGTTTGGATATTTAGTGACTCTCTTTGTGCTCTTGAGAATTCTGGGGAGTTACTGCTTCTGTGTGGGAAAGCGACTGATTGATCATTGGTATATTAAGTTAGTCAGCTGTCAACTCACTGACTTTTCTGTTTCTGATAGTTTTTAGTCAGCCAGTGTGGATTTTCCAGCCACACAGTTATATCAGCTGTAAATAATTTTATTTTTACTCTTTTTTTCAACATTTACATGTTTAGCAATGTGACTCTTTTGGTCGTACTGATTTTTAATGTTTAAATTCCCATTCTGTTTTTTTTGGAGACATTCTTATTTTCCAGTTTGGAGCCTTTCTTCTTTCTTATGTATTTCTAGTGCCACTGATTTTGGACAAAGAGCAGATGTGGCCTTTGTTATTTATCATTGTTAATTGGCTTCATTTAAAACACCTCTGTTGGTTATGATTTGACCACTGTCTCAGACCTGTTTTGGTGAAGTCTTGCTCTGTTATAGCTGAAGGAACATGGTGAGACGGGGGCTCTCGTGTGACTCAAATTCAGCAGGAGAAAACCAGGGGCCTGACCACATGTCGCGGTAACCCTTGTCTGTTTTTTCTGAACCAGGAAAAAGCAGCGATAAAATCACTGGTTGGTCTTGCAGAGGGTTACCACGCCCACTTCCACCCAGTTTCTCAGCTTAAAAAACAGGTGAGCCGCACATGGGCTGTCGGGAGGGGTATGCACGGCACCTGTGGCAGAGATGCCCACTGGTCCAGGCGGCCTGGCAAGCTGGACCTCAGGGTTGCGACTGGAGGCTGTGCTCAGGAGGTGGCCTTGGCCACACAGCTCTGTCCCTCCGAGCCTCACATCCCCTGTCCAGCAGAACAGTAATGATGGTGTTTGTTGTTTCCGGTGATTTTAGTACTTGAGGTGTGGCTGCTGGGTCAGCAGGTTGTTGCCTTAACTCGGGCAGGGTTCCTTTTACCAGGTGAGACCAGAGCTTGTTCCCGTGTAAATTAGATCATGGAAACCACAGACTTTGAAGCATTTCTGCCAGGAGGTTCCAGTATGGAAATGAGCTTGGGTGCTTTATTCTCCATGTAGCTGGATATGAATGTGCAAGGGGCAAGAATGGGGTGGTCTCTAAGAGTAGAATAGTCATGATCGTTGCTAATGCAGACATTCATTAGTGAGTTGGCCTCTAAATGGAAGCTGTGGGGTCCACACATAAGGGTTTAGGGAGAGATTTACAGCGGCAGCTGGAAGAAACTGCCTGAGAGGACAGAGTGTCACTGATGATGCCTTAAGAGAAGTAGTGTCAGCTAGAAGGGGCTGTCGGCAGTGGGCGTGCAGAGAGTTCTAGAGGTGTTTTACTCTCCTGGTGCTACGTGAGGGAAGAATTCAACCCGAATACTTGTGCCCCGTGGGTTCTAGTTCAGCAGCGAGTCATCGGGCTGCAAGGGAGGACGCCAGGGGTCTGCAGCACCCTGACCTGCAGAGTCAGAAGGGAGGAAGGGAAGGGACAGAGAAGGGACGTCCCAGAAGGAAGGGAAGCTTCAGGAAGGCAGGATTTGCCTGTAGACCTCCGCCCCAAATCTGCAGCCTCACGGGCCCCCCTGCTCCTTGGCCGCTGCTGTCACGGCCCTGGTGGAGGCCCCTGTGTGCCTCCCGGTGGGTGTTTCCGGCCCTCCCCCTCCCCTGCAGCTTCTTACTCTTGCTGCCCGTGATGTATTCACTTTTCGTTTAGCGGGGTCTTGCATCCCATTCTTTTTAAGGTCATTGCTCTGTTTACAACTGCATACATTACCCACATTCAGTGGTGTCAGTGTTTAATTTGCTTACACTTTCGTGAGTCAGAAATTTGGCATGGGTTCCCCTGGTTCGGTGTTCCATCCGAGAAGATGAGAAGTTGGTGCGGGGCCTTCCAGTGAACCAGGGAGAGGTGCTGCCCTTTCTGACCTGGCTTCCAGAATCACACACATCCTCGCTTACATTGTGTTGTCGGGGGGAAGGCCACTCGCCAAAGCATGTCCTGATTTGGGAGGGGGCGAGGACCTCAGCTCTCAACAGCAGGGGCGTCAAGAGTTTGCTGATACGTTTTACAACCGCTCCGCATATTAACTACCTTCTAATCTCCTGTTAATTTTACTGGCCTTCGCTTATCTGATGCTATTGAATAACTGAGACCCACCACCTAGTTTTAAAATGTTGTAAGATCTGTAACAATTTTGCCAATATATATCTCCTAGAAAGTGATTGCTACGTTCCTAATAGTTACAGAAATATTTTCCAGACGGTTACTGTAAAATCTTTAAAAGCAGTAGGACATTTTCCTCTCAGGTGCTGAGCTGTGAGAAGAGCATCAGGGTTTGGCCCCTCCTGCCTTTGCCTGAAGAGGCCGAGGAGGCAGCCAGGTGAGTTCTGTCCTGGGGTCATGCAGACCTCACCATCCCCAGTGGATGCCAACCTCCATGTGAGGTCTCAGCGGCGTCATGGGAAGACGAAGTGCAGGGGGCTTGCTAGGCCTCGGTGAGCAGGGCAGGCCACTCGGTGGAGGCGCAGGGGGCGCGGTCTCCCCGCTGAGGGCCCAGCCCGGTGGTGGGCCATTTGGGGAGACCAGGATCACAGGAACAGAGGCAGCCTTTGTGGGGAGGGGGATGGGGTCCACTCGAAGTATTTAGCGGGTGATTAGACATAGGATCTAAAGGTCAGGAGAGAAGTAGGGTTGGAGAGAGATTTTGGAGTCAGGATATAGCAGATCCATCTTGTAGGAATAATACTTAGACGGTTTGTTGCTTATCTTTTGTCAACAATGTATGTTGCTTTTAGCCTATCATTTATTTTTACCATTGCCTCTGACAGTGGCTTTTTCATTTTATATTTGGGAAAACTACGTTGCAGATTAAGTGAACCATTAAACATTTGCACGGCACTGCTTGGGCTGTATCTGCATATCTTCTGTTTTTCAGATTAGAAGGTACTTCTGAAACACAGGCCTGCGAGGCTTTAATCACAGAAATCCTAAGAGCGCTGCCCCGCCACTTGCCCGAGAGCCGTGGTGTTGTCAGCGACTGGGACAGTCTTTCCGCCGAGAGGTGAGTCTCCGAGAAGTGTCGGGAATTGCTGGAGCACTGACCAGCCGTGTCGGGGCCCCACACTCAGCTGTTTTCTGTGTCGTAACGTTTGTGAGCTTGAGGCAGCATTCGACCCCACTGTGGTTGTGCCGCCAGAGACCGGGGAGCCCACCCTCCATGGCTTGTGAGGCGTTGCTGTGCCTGACGGAGCTCTCCTGCACATTCTGCCCCCCACAATTAAGTGTGCGTGCGTGTGTGTGAGGCCTGCAGAACTGAGCACACTGTGTAACGGCCACTGCTCCCCAGAAGCTGACCATCGGGGGGCCCGGGCAGTGAACATACCCCATGAGAACTCGCACTCTAATCCCCAGGTGGCCCCAGGTGATCCAGGAACTCTGCGGCACCCCTGTCCCAACTCTCTTCTGTCCCAGAACCGTTCTGGAAGTGCTCACTGTGCTCCGAAACATCAGCACACACTGCGCCCGCGTGTCCAGCCAGGTCGCTGCCTCTGTGGAGCTGAGATACCAGCAGTGGGTGGAAAGGAGGCTGCGCTCCCGGCAGAGGCAGACCTACCTGCACATGCTCACTAGGTGTGTGGCTCGTGGGCCTGGTCCGGAGACGCCCCGCTGGGCAGGGGTTCTGTTGGGATGCAGCTCTGATTCCTACTTTCAGGGGAATACTCACTTGCAGAGGACACATAGTGTGTTAAACACTGTTGTGATTTTGGTGTGAGAGAATATGGGTGCCACTGACCCAAATGAATATCTGGATTTAAAATATTAACAGCAAGTTAACTTGGGTATGCCAGCATTCTGGTTCCTTACCTGTTGTGTATTTTAGGATGTTCTACATCCTTAAGAAATTACAATTTTGGACAAATTCCTGGAACTCTGGGTTGAGTGGTATTTGTATCTATAAAGCTTTTAACGGGTTTTCCTTGGCTGCTTCTGAAAGGTACACTCTAACCAGCAGTTTATAAGATTATGCCTGTTATGTTACATCCTTCCCCAAACGGTATATTTCAGAAAAATTCTCTACCGGTTTCATGAGCAAGATAGTATCTTACTTTGATCGGAATATCTTTGTGTCCTGGAGACATTGAACACATTTCCAAGTTTGAGCCATTTGTGTTTCTCCTTGTGAGAGTCATTTACCAAATACCAGACTATAGGACAGACGCTGCAGACAGAGACCCAGAGCAACTGCTGGACGCAGAGCCGGTGCCGTCTTGCTCCTGAGCCGTGGTGGCTGGGAGGCCGGCGGCGGCTGGCCGGCACTCTGGGGGCAGGGGCTGGGGCAGGTGGGCTGTGGCGGGGCGGGGGCCCACAGGGAAACCGCCACAGAGAAGCCTTGAGAAGGCTGAATTCAAGTTCCCTTGAAAAGGAGTTTTCACCCATGAAAGTTCAAAATTCTTAAGTTTGTCAAATTTTAACTTCATCTATTTTAGTATTAAGCTTCTGTCTCCTGTGCTTTACCTGATTTTATTGCTGATTGCCCTGGAATTGGTCAACATTCATGTGGTTCATGGAAAAAATACTTATGAATATCAACAGTATCTGAAGTAAGTGTGTTGTATGTATAAGAAATGAAACTGTTTTAGTAAATTTAAGTGATTTTACTTCTATTGGTTATTTTATTTTATTATTTTTTTAAGCCCACAGTCTTGGTTGGCTCTTTACTGTTTTTCTCTGTGGATTTTGGTGCAAGTTTGTGAATCTTTAAAACTAACACCCATGTAGGCTCATTTCAGAAAATTAAGTGTGATGAGCTTGCAAACGCTTTCAGAATTCCTCTCTGTGTCATAACACCACCAGCATGCGGAGAGTGATATTGCAGGTAGCACGTACCTCATGTTTAAAGTAAATGTGAAAGTAGGACTGGTATTTTCTTAGGGAAACGTGGAACCCAGGTGGGAACCAGGGAGGCTGCCACGCAGAATGTTAACGGATCGGTGGCTCCAGGTGACCCCCCCCGCCCCCCCATTCTGCACTGGGGGTTCGTCTGTGGTAGGCCATCTGAGCGTGCATGATGGGAGTAGCGCCCCGGCCCCCGGCCCCCAGCACTGCGTGCCAGGAGCTCCACATGGTGACAGTCCAGAGTGATGCAGACGTTGCCAGATACAGTCATCCCCAGCTGAGGACCACTCTCTAGATGAAGGATCTGTGGACTTTCATTATATTATTCCTTTAACTTCTAAGTTTGAAAATACTCAGAATTAGAAGTTGGGGAATGTTGCCAGCCTACTTGGCAAACTGGGGAGAACTCGGAAAATGGAAGCAGGACCTGACCCCACCTGTTGGAGAAGAGCCCGGGAACCATTTGATAAACACCTCAGCAGTGCTGTGTCCGAGTGGAAAGTGTCTCCCGGGAGGCAGTGCACCTGCATTGCGAGGGCAGGTGTGGGATGCCCGGGGCCAGAGAGGCACCCCTGTGGGGCCGCAGGGCCTGCATGCTCCCCATTGTGTGCATTGCATGCTCACATGGCATTTAATCCAGGCAGTCTCTAACGCCTTTTCTGGAATGCAGTTCCATCACGTGCAACCATCCTACCTGATGTGAGAGTGAGTTTAACAAGGTGCTCGGGCGTGTACCTCGTCTAGGGTCCAGCCACCTCTCCAGGGACACGTACGATTCAGCATCTCTTCCTCTAGCTTCTGTTCTCACTTCCATTTTGCATGTGGTTCTTTTATTTGAATTTACAGACAAAAATCAACTGCAGTACCTTTTTTTTTTTTTTTGAAGATTTTATTTATTTATTTATTTGACAGAGAGAGACAGCGAGAGAGGGAACACAAGCAGGGGGAGTGGGAGAGGGAGAAGCAGGCTTCCCGCTGAGCCGGGAGCCCAATGAGGGGCTCGATTCCAGGACCCTGAGATCGTGACCTGAGCCGAAGGCAGCCGCTCAACCGACTGAGCCACCCAGGCGCCCCTTAAGTGCAGTACTTTAAATTCCAAAATGAAAAGAGTGCATTTAAATCATTGTTGCATTTTATAATAGAATAAAGAAATTAATTTCTTTTCGTTAAAACAGGTTCTTAAAGTCGATCTTGCAGTACACGGAGAACCTGGTGACTTACACCAGCCAACAGAAGAACAAGTGGAATGAAACGATCAATCTTACACATACAGCTCTGTTGAAAATTTGGACTTTCAGTGAGAAGAAACAGATGTTAATACATTTAGCCAAGAAATCCACAAGTAAAGGAGGCTTATGAAAACCCTTAGAAGTCAAGATGCTTTTGGCTACATCTGAAAACTCAGCCTGAATAGGCTTTACTAGCATGGAAATTGAAAAGTCAAAGGTAGAGTGGATTGCAGGCTCTGATTGATCAGGGATCAAGTTCCGTTTCTCTGCAGTTTTCTGAATTGCTGTTTCCGCGTTTGTGTGAACCTCAGGCTGGGTACCTTCCTGGGACCAAATGGCCGCAGCATTTTGTCCACCATGACACAGTGTCCAGGGGGAGCTTTATACCCACACGTCACCCAGAAAACTCTTGAAAATGGTCACTGTGGCCAGGTCATCCGGCCCCCTGTCTTTACTGGCCAGACTGGGCAGGCTCCACTCCTGAGCTACCACTGGGGCACGGAGAAAGAACGTGGGCCAGTCCAGCCTCATCCCTGGAGCGGAGAGCAAGGTTGGATGATCCAGATCCTATGGGACAGAGTTGGGGAGGAAGGTATGGTGGGCAGACGGTGCCAGGCAGCAGGTTTGCCCGTCTGTGGCCAGGAGAGTAGGAGCCCTGGCACATGTCTGGGTAGGAGGGTCTTGCGTAGGAGCGGGGAGAGCCGGAGGACTGAGGGTCAAGAGTGCAGTCGCTCCAGTCCTGCTCGGAGAGCTGCAGTCTGATTTTCGAGGGCTCTCTCTGGGCCACTGCAGTTGTCTGGAGCATCCATCATCCGGCAGCTTCACACCCGCTGTGAGGCCGTCCCCAGCCTCAGGTCTGCATGTGCGCTAGGCCTCGCACAGTGACTCGTGGCCTCTCCACCGTCCCTACCTCCCAGGCAGGTTCTAGCCCATGTTCTAATACAAGGAACGGTGCCCACTCTGTGTGTTTCAGGCTTCTCTGCTGTCGGAGAGCAGTGCCGAGGAGAGACCTCAGAGGGAAGGGGTGGTGCTGTGGGAAGACAGACATTCCAGCACATTCCATCCATCCCTTTGCCAACTCAGCACCCACCACCCCTTTTAAACTAAACTCTGGTAAGGACAGAGAGCACCGAGCTTCTGCCCCTGTGATGTGGCCGCCTCTGGTGCAGGTGTAGACCCCGGAGCCCCCGCGTCCGGGCTTCTGCCCCTGTGACATGTTCTTTTCCAGCGGTCACACCCTCCCTTGGACATACTCTAATTTAAAAGATAATTTATGGTATTAGCCACTCTAAACCCTCCTGATGTTAGAGCTCAATGAAAAAGGGGAAATAAAAGAATATTTACCAAGCACATGAAGAGATAGGTGGAACTCCTGTGCTTTTGCACCTGGTGAGCTGGCAGATGTTGGTATTAAAAATTCCCTTTTCTATAACTCATTCCATGTTACTCTGCCCTCAGTCACTCACTTCTGTTGGTGGTACCTCACCTGGTGGGTTGACCCAGACTTTATTCCTGAGAGGTCTCCCTCCAAGACGTCTTCCTGGTTTGGGCAACTTGTTTTCCATTGGTTCTGATTGCTGGAAATGGGAATTCTAGGAGGTTCCCCAGAAGATCTCTTAAATTCCAGACACACATCTGCCTGCCCCTGTCTGGCAGTAGGCCTGTCCCCAAGGGAGTGGGGAGCAGTGGCCTAAGCTGTGACAGTCAACCGGCTTTGCCTTTTGGCTCGTTGGCATGAGGTGTCCAGTCCAGCCGGGTGGCCTCTCAGCCTGCAGAGGCCAATGGGACACTTGTGTCCCTCTGTGGAGATCTCCCTTAGGAACAGATATTCACACCAGCAGAGCCCCAAATCCTGAGATCTCGTGAACCGTCCCTGCGTCACATGCTTTCTCCCGCTGTGTGTTCTGGTGTGGGAAAGACCACGTCGTCAGGTCCTGAGGGCAGTTCAGGGCACGAGGCACCGCCCCAAGCTGGCTTCCCAGTCGGAGCACCCCGCCATGTTGCCCAGCTGGCTCTTGGGAGTGCGAAGCCTGTGCCACGGTGGGGATAGTCCAGGACCTCGCTGCCGGACAACTGCGGGAGATGGACCTCTTAGAAGCAGTGCTGTCAGAACCACGGCAGTGAGTAAGGCTTTCTGGGAGCCACTGACAGGCACGGAAAGGTCACGACGTCCACAGACGGGTCGTCATGTCCCTGAACTCCAGGGGTGAGCGCCCACACGGGAGATGGCATCTGCGTGTTGCTCCTTCCGGGAGTTCTAGCCGCTTCCCCTTCCTCGGCCCTCAGCTGAGGTCCCACCTGCCACTGATTTCCAGTGCTGTCCCTTCCGAGACCCTGACCGTCACTGCCCGCTTTCTTGGCGGCGCTCTCCAGGTAACATGGACAATGACATGTGGTGCTAGATCTGCGGCCCCCTGCCACACTGCTTTCAGGATCACCCTTGGGGCTCTCGTGCCACTGGTTTTCACCGTTAGCTGGTACCAGCGTTATTCTTGAGAAATCAAGTAGAACTGTTTTACAGGCGGGGCGCCTGGGGGGCTCAGGCGGTGACGTGTCCGACTCTCGGTTTCGGCTCAGGTCGTGATCTCAGGGCTGTGAGATGGAGCCCTGTGTTGGGCCCTGTGCTCAGTGTGGAGTCTGCTTGAGATTCTGTCCCTCTCTCTAAAATAAAATCTTAATAAAAAAAAAAAAACTTGGGCGCCTGGGTGGCTCAGTTGGTTAAGCGACTGCCTTCGGCTCAGGTCATGATCCTGGAGTCCTGGGATCGAGTCCCGCATCGGGCTCCTTGCTCAGCGGGGAGCCTGCTTCTCCCTCTGACCCTACCCCCTCTCATGTGCTCTCTCTCTCTCTCTCACTCTCTCAAATAAATAAAATCTTTAAAAAAAACAAACACCTTTTTTACCGGCAGCCGCTCAGAGGAAACTCTGGGCAACCACGGGCACATGATGAGGGCGTTGTTGCTGTAGGTGCTGGGAGACTGAGCCATCTGCTTGCGGTGCCTTCAGGACACGCTTGAGCCCAGTCTTGTATGTTAACGATGACATGCTCCAGCGACTGCCCAGCCCGAGGCCGCGAAGGGCCAGACGGTGCACTGAGCAGCTCGAGTCCTGTGGGAACCAGGTATCCCTGGTGAAGCGCAGCGTCCGAGTCTGCCCTGGCGTCTGGAAGGCAGCCCAGAGCTTGAAAGGAGGGCAGTTATACCTGCAGAGGATGGTCCTCATGCTTCTGCCCCCGATGCCGGGGGTGAGAGCGCCGGTGTCTGCGGGTCCCCGGCCCTTCCACACCGCCACGGAGGTGCGCACAGGCTGCTTCTGGTGGGTCCTGCGGCGGGTGTACGAGGAGGCGCGCCAGAGCGGTCGTTGGCGCCGTCCATTCCAGTCAGGAACCACCCTGCGTGGGGCAGCGTCTGCAGTTGGGTTCTGATCTGATTAAATGTGTGGCAGCCCCTGGCCACCCACCACACCCACAGGCCTCCGTCCCAGGTCAGATGGGCACGGGTCCTGTGACTCCTCTCCGGAATTCCCATTAAGGCAATACTGCTTTTGGATTTTTACCACCTTGGAGGAAAGCGGTCACTCTGTAGGTCTCTACTGTGCCCTCCCCACTGTTGTTGGAGGGTCAGGGGACCCCGCCACCCCGCTAGGAGAGACGTTCTGGGTCTGTGAGCTGGCTCAGTCCTGGGAATCTGGAGGAGGGCTGTGGCTGTGGAGTGACGTCTCTGTCCACCGGCCATGGGGACGGTTCGCTTATTCAGACTGAGGGTGATGTCAGTCCCTGCCCACACGTTCCTGCCCAGGGGCTCCCTGATTAACTGGCTACCACCCAGGGTCTCTGTAGGTCTGATCCTCTCGCTTCGTGCTGTGACGCTGCAGCCCGTTTCGGGAACCATGTACACTCTTACTTTTCAGCCCATTCCAGGACCTGACACCAGGTCCCGTCCTTCCCGGTGAAATTGGGTAACTAATTTATGTGGGGGCAGTTCCCTCTGTCACCTCGCCTAAAGGGGCCGACAGCCACCACGGAACAGCCAGGGATGCCGGGGTCCCCTTACCAGTGTGTTTTCTCCGTGTCTGGATGCTGCTTGCAGTTTCTCAGCAGCAGACGCAGCAGAATGAGACCGCAGATACCAGGTTCATTCCCACACTTTGAGTTTGGCCGTGTGTATGGCCTTCGTCGGGCACACCAAGAGCAGAATCCTCCTTCCCATTCACCAAGTTTGAGTTCACAAAACTAGTATTAACAATGCCGATTTGTGAGTTGACAATCAGAAAGACTGTTCCGCAAACCAGACAGCTCAAGTTGGCACGAACGGCAGACTGTGCCCCTGTCAGGAGAGGCTAGAGGCCCTCAGGGCTGAGAACCAAGCACGTTCTCACCCAGAGGAGCTCGGGAGCCGGCCGGCAGCAGAGAGGCTGATGCAGAAGTAACATCAGAGTGAGAACAAGCGAGGCAAGTGTTTGCTGAAACAGGTACTGTGCGCAGACGCAGCGTACAGTTCCAGCTGGGGGGATTTGGGAGTGCTCCACAGAGGTGGCATTTGCGTTGGTTTGGGAAAACCAAGGATTTCAACAGATGGCATGCAGATTGGATACAAGAAGCGGAGTCACTGAGGCACGCTGGGTCAAGGTGGCCTGGAGGAGTCTCATGCCTCCTGAGCCAGCCCTCCCCATGCTGACCCCAGGGGGCTGCCCTGGCAGGAGGCTGACTGCGGGGCCACGTTCTGCCGAAGCCCCAGAGGTCACACAGGGCACGTACCACAGAGAAGGAAGCCACTCCCATCTGAGCATCAGTCCTCACTCTCAAAAACATCTGCCATCACTCATCATCGCGGTTCCTTGTTGGCCATGTCCACCCTTAGGGCCCTGACTCTCTGTTTCCCAAGTGCTCCTCAAACCCCCATTTTCTCCCACTTGTCTGGCTTCTCAACAGCTCTATCCAAAGCTGACCAAGGGGATTTGGACTCTCACTTTATTATACCAAGTACTTAATTTTCCTCTGTTCTTGCTCTCCCATTAAGGCATTCCACGCGGAAGTCTTTATTTTCCTTAAACTAGATGTCCAACTCAATTGTTTTCCCAAACAAAAGCATTCTCTACCCAGGAGATGAATGACCCAACCCTTACGAGGCACAAAAAGATGCAATAGGATTTTGTTCTAAATCGCAAATTATTTCCCCCACTTTTATGCTGATGATTCTCAACTATCTCAAAACCTTAAGATTCACTCAACCTCTGTCTCCTGGACAGCTAAGCACCAACACCACACAGGCCGCATGCCTTCCCTTCGTACCGTCTTCCGCTCAGTCCTTCCTGTGTGTGCTCTGTGTTGATGAAAGGCCACACCAGGACCCCAGACTCCAGGGCTAGAAACTTGAGGGGCACGTACCAGCACTCAGCTCGCAATTTCCCATCCATTCCATCACCTCATGTTCTGCCCAAGCCAGTCCTCCTTATCATCTGAGGACTTGTTGAGACCCTGACTTCTCTCGCCTCTCCAGTCATGCTCTGAGCCAGAGAAATATGTTCCCCAACCACTGGTCAGATCCTGTTATTCCTCTAAATAAACACCTTCCATGCAAAGCATCCGGGTTCCTTTGCGTGGTGTCCAAGGCCCTCCTCATTCCCACCAAATGTGGGAATGTACCTCCCACAGTATTTCCTTGTGCATAGGAGTTTCTGCAAGTGAGAACAAGAGTTGGTGCCATGTAAAGTAGGGAACCACTTCATCTTGTTCCTGCTTCTAATGTCCCATCATTGAGCCGTGTTTTCCTTATTGACTTCTTTCTTTAAAATTTATTCATTTGAGAGAGAGAGAGAGCACAAAGGGGAAGGGCAGAGGGAGAAGGAAAGCGTCCCAAGCGACTCCCCACTGAGCATGGAGCCTGATGCGGGGCCTGATCCCACAACCCTGACATCATGACCTGAGCTGAAGCCAAGAGTTGGATGCCTAGCCGACTGAGCCACCCAGGTGCCCCTCTTTGTTGACTTCTTATAGATATCTTCCATTAATTAAGGAAGTTTTCTTTGGACATCTACTTTCTGGCAGTGTGGCAAACTAAATATCTTGTGAAACAGTCCTATCTGAAAACCCTGGACACATTCTGAATTGCAAAACTGAGGGACCAAAAAGTCCAGGTGGGATAAAATGAAGGGTGAGCAAGAATCCAGAGGTCTAAGGGAGGTGTTCACTGATCTCAGTAAGAGGCTTGTGTGTGGAAGGCTGTGGGGTCAGGGGACGAGGTCTCGGAAGAGCAAAAGCATATCACGAATCTTTTCCAATCACAATGGTGTGAAACTAGAAACCAATAACAGGAGGAAAACCGGAAGATTCAAAAATCTGTGGAAGGCGACTGGGTGGCTCTGTCGTTGAGCGTCTGCCTTCGGCTCAGGTCATGATCCCGGGGTCCTGGGATCGAGCCCCGCATCGGGCTCCGCGGGAAGCCTGCTTCTCCCTCTCCCACTCCCCCTGCTCGTGTTCCCTCTCTCGCTCTCTGTGTCAAATAAATAAATAAAATCTTTAAAAAAAAAATCTGTGGAAATCAACACACTCCTGAACAGTCACTGGAGACATCAACAAGGGTATCAAAACATATCTTGAGACTAAAATGGAACACTTCATACCCAAACTTACAGAATGCTGTTGATGCAGCTGCAAGGTGGAAGTTTATAGTGATAAATGCAGGATCTCCTATAAACAACCTCACTTTACCTCCCAAGGAGCTAGAAAAAGAACAAGCTGAGTCTAAACTTAGCAGAACGAAAGAAGCGACACAGATAAGACAGAGATAAATGGAGACCGAGGAGACACAGAAACAACAAAATTCAGAGCTGGTGTTTTGAGAATATAAACAAAATTGGCAAACCTTCAGCTAGAGTCACGAAGAAAGAGGGAGCAAGGACCCAAATAAATAAAATGATAAATGAATGGGGAGACACTACAACCAAGCACCGGACCCTAAGACGACTGCGAACGGGGGTCCGCGCCGGCCAACGGGACGACCAGAAGTGCGGGAAACACACCCAACGCAACCGAGTCAAGGCAGGCAGGTTCCGTGGGACGGGCTGGGCGCAGAGGCCGCTGGTGGCTCTGGGGAGCCACGCTTTCCGTTTGAGCCAGCGTTAGCTTCAAATACAAAAAGAGAGGCAATCATGTTCTTCAAAACACAACCAAGGAGCCTCAGCATCTCCTTTCCCGTCCACGTCAGGGCAGCAGGCGGCGTACTGCCGGCACCCTCACCAACACGCCCGTGTCTTGCTCCCCGGGAACGTGTCCCCTTCCATGGTGGGAGGGCCCGCATGGACGTGATTCAGCCACAGATCTTGGCGTGGCCAGGATCAGCCAGGGCTCTCCGGAGAAACAACCAACAGAGCCGTGTGACGGTCTGGCCTCTTGTACAGAACTGGATGTTGTCTCGCTCGGTTTGGAGGCTGCTGCGTCTCAAGTCTGGAGGGCGGGCTGGCCACTGGGTAGAGTCTCTGTGTTCCAGCCGTGGGGAGAATGCCTTCCTCTCTGCGGACGCTCTGCCGTGGCTCATCAGGCCTCTACCAATGGGTGAGGCCCACCCGCGTTACAGAGGGTCACCCGCTTTACTCAAAGCCTCTGACTGTGGGTGTTGATCACATCTTCCAAACACCTTCTTGGCAGCATCTAGACCAGTGTGTGTGGCAGGACGGCTGGACACTGCAGCCCGGCCAAGCTGACATGCAAGTTGAACCGTCACAGTGTGACGATGCTGGAGGACGCGGGTGGGCCTGACGGACGGGGGCAGGCAGAGTCTGAGCGTGCGGGCCGCGGGGCGAGGCAGGCTGCTGGCCTTGCTGGTGGAGCCGGGGTGAGCCCCCCAGGGCGGAGATGCTGAGCCAGTTCCTCCCTGGGACCAGGGTGCCCCACGTAGCCAGGACTGAGCGGAGACGTCCCCGCGCCCGAGTGCCGAGCAGCGCTCTCCCACTTGGTTTACAGCTGCCTCTGCCTGGTCCGGAGAGGGTTTTTGCACCATATGCCATAACAGCCGCCAAACCTGGGGCTTCGCCAGCCGAGGCGAGTCCTGTCAGAGCTCCCGAGGCTGCGGGTCTGAGATCAAGGTGCCCGGCAGGGCTGGTTTCTCCGCTGGCCTCTGCCTCCCCGTGGCGTGCAGACACCCCTCCTCTGGGCCCTGCGCGTCTGTCCCCACCTGCTCTTCTCACAAGGACATCAGTCTGACGGGATCAGGGCCGAAGGACCTAGTGATCCCACTTCCACGTACAGTCACATTCTGAGGTCCTGGGAGTTAAGACTTCAACATACCAATTTGGGGGGACCCAATCCAGTCTGAAACAGAGACCACAGAAGAACGGCAAAGCTTTCCAGTTCCGCCCTGGGACAGCACTTCTGCTTTATGTCCAAGGGCGCCTGGATTTCCACTCCGCGCTGGGCTCGAGCTCTGCACCCTCAGCGGAGCTGGTCTGGGCTCACAGGTGGGAACCCTGAGACCCAGGGCTGCCCCCCGGGGGAGGAGCGTGGGCTCTCCGGGAGCTGGGCTAAGCCTGCCTGCCGTTCCTGCCGAGCGTGCGTGCATCAGGTGCGGGGCAGGGTGGCCCGTGTCCTCCCGCGTGGGGAGGCCCGGCTGTCGTGAGTGGACACTTTGCTCCTCGCAGATGCTTGGGCGCTGCCCCTCGGCTTCCCCCCTCCTCTGAGCTCGTTCCCTGCTGATCCCCTGCTTCCGGGGCAGCCTCACCTGCAGGGACGCTGCGCTGCATTCCCGCGGGCTCAGCCGCCTGTCCCTGTGCCCGCGCCCCCCGGCAAGGGGAAGATGCCCTCTCACTTGACCTCCTGAGGGTTACCACCACAGCGGCCAGCTTGCCGCAGGAGAGACGTGGGCGCCCCCTCCCCGGCTGCTGTGTCGGGGTCTCTGCAGGGTTTTAGTAAACCAGGTGAGGGGCACAGCTGCCTCCCGTCAGCGCTGAGAACTCACTGGTTCCGCCCGAGAATTACCCTTCGGAGCGCGAACTGGAACCGCTGGGGGCCCGTGCACAGAGCTGCCTATCGCCCCGCGCCCTGCTCACGGCCGGCGGCCTGGCGTTCGCCCAGACCACATCCAGAGAGGGCTGTCGGTCACGGCTGCGTGACCTTGGACTTGCTTCTCAGTGATCTGGTTAGGAATCTGCTCCGAGGAATAAACTTGGGGTTTCTCGGCGCAGGGGTGCCCTGGTGATTCTGGGTGTTGGCGTTCTCTCTGCGAGCCGCGTGGTGGCGCTGTTCGGCCGAGCACCGTGGCCGCGACCGCTCCGCGGGGCGGAGGAAGGCGGGCCCGGGGAGGTGAGCGTCCGGGGAGCGGGGCAGGTGACGGTGTGCCTCGGTCCGGGCCCTGCTCGCAGACGGGGGAAGGCCTCACGCCAGGCCGCGCACCTGGTCGGTGTGGCTCTTAGCGCCGGTTCGCTGATGGACTCACCCACCTACAGAGAGGCGAGGACAAAGGCTGGCCGGCGCTGACCCGGGCCGGGCGGCGGGCGCGGTCTCGGGGGCGCAGGGCCTCCGCCAGGTCCCGCCCGTGCAGCCCTCCGCCGTGGCCCGCGGCAAGGCCCTTTGTTTAAATCCCTGATGGATTTCCTGCGGAGGAGGGCGTCCGGGCAGACTGTGGAAGTCGTCTCCGACAGCTCATCCTTGTTAGAGACGAGTTCCCACCTGGGTGTTCCCGTAAACCTGCCCACGCGGCCGCGAGGGCGGGGGCGGGGCGGGGCGGGCTGCACGCGGCGGGGCCGGGCTGGGCTGCACGCGGCGGGGCCGGGCTGGGCTGCACGCGCCGGGCCTCCTGGAGGACCCACGCCCACCTCCCGCCCGCGCCCCGCGGAGCGCCGGCCGCCAGCTTCCCCGGGGCCGTGGGGAGGCGGGGGCAACGCGGCTTATGCGGGACTGTCTCCGGTCGACCTCAGATGGGACCTCAGTCCAAAGGAGGCGCTGGGTGAATGCAGCCAGGTCTTCCGACATGTCATTTAATTACTCTAAAGTAAGAGTAGTTAGGGTTAAGTTCAAAAAGCCAGTCGTAAAACCCAGGCCTGTAGCAGTGATTATAGTTGGTGAAGCCAGCAAGCACAGACTTATCATTATAAATATTAAATGCCGCCCCTACGAGCAAGCTCATTCATTTTCAAAGTGCGCTGAATCCCTAATTGCTCACGTCTGCGCCAGATGGTGTTATTAACTCCATTCCAGAGCGAGGGGAGCAAGGCACAGAAGACCTGAGAGGAAAGCGGGAGCGGGGATGTTAGCTTGCCCTTTGCAAGCAGGAATGCCGCGCGTCCCCCGCCGCCCCACGCGGTGGATCCTGATGGAAGAGGAGGCCACGTGGCACTGACTCCCGCGGTGGGACACTTTGTAGGTGCATGTCATCCACAAACAGACCTCATAGCGACCCCGAGAAGGAGGCAGTGTCGCCCGTTTGGAGGGGAAGGGGGGGGCCTGAGAGGTGAGGTCAGACGGGCGGGAAGGCCCGCCCGCAGGTCTGCGTCCACGAGACAGCCGCCAAACCAAGCACTGAGCCCATCGGGTGCCCTGGGGCTGGTGGGCAGCAAAGTGGGCGTCTCCCCTCCCTCCAACCCACCTGTGTCTGTCCCTGGGTCACCGACCGGACTTCTGGGACTGGCCGGGCTCTCCCCTGAGCTCCGCAGCAGCTCCCGCCCGTGAGTGCCTCTGCTTCCCAGAACCGACCCTCCGCGATATCTCCACTCCCTCACTGCCCACTTCTAGGACATAATATTGCTCCTGGTGACCAAACAGTAGGGAAATCTCGCGGGCCTCCCCTCCACATGAACGAGTGTCCTGGGGTTGGCGGCAGCCTGGAGGGCCCAGTTTTTTGCTGGGATTGGATTCTCATTCCTTCTCTTTCGTAGTTGATAATTCAGATTTCTCTGGCTTGGATAAAGTTACATGATAAGTAGACATAACTGGTCAGAAAATAAGTATTTTATTTCACTGTGGGAGATATTTATTTCTGGCAGGGAGGCCAAGGGATCCCTGAACATTTGCGACAAGGCCTGTGGCCCAACACGGAGGGAAGCAGACATCAGCGGTAGAGAGGCGTGGTGGCAGGGGGAGAGAGCGTGGAGGGCAACCTTGTCGTCCTTGGGTCTGGTCAGCAGGGAGGTGTGGACTGAGACATGGGGCCGCCATCCATGGTGTGGACCACGAGTCTGTCTCGTGGTCACAGCCTCGTCTGGTTGGACCTGGGGTCTGCAGCGTAAGGAGGGAGATGAGCACAGGGCCTGGGGAAGAACCACATTAGCATCCTGACCACAGGATGAGCCCAACAAGACACAAGAAGGCTGAGAAGAACCTAGCTGGAGTGTGGGCAGGACACCTGGGGCTTGAAGAAAGAGATGGCCCCAGAAATGTGACAGGGTGTGAGGCCTGGCTGATGATGCTGAGCACCGTGGCGTCCCCACGGCAGTGGCAGAGTGAGGGGCAGCGACCATGCACGGCTCCCTTGGGGTTGGGCCGTGAGGCCCAGTGGTGGAGAGGGCGGTTTGGGGCCGGGAGAGTTAGGAGCGTCTCTGGGATGCTCTGGAACAAGAAGTGGAGGGAGCAGTGTCAGTGGAGCAGGAAGAGAAGGTGGTGCAGAGAGTTGCAGAGTCATGAAGGAGGAATTTGAAGAGCCAACATACGTGAAGTAGTGAAATCCAGAGACTTTTCCAGGAGAAGGGGGCGGAGGAGGGCTGGTCGCCTGGATGGGGTCAGGGGTTCAGTGAGGGAGACAAATGGGGCCCGGAGTTGCAGAGGCTGCCCTCGTACAGAAAATCTCAGTGTTCACACATCTCAGAATGTGGGAGAAGCAGGTGCAGCTCGGGTTTCCCAGCCGTTCCCCAGGAACAGTGGGTGGGCCTCCCATTACTTACAGATGGGGAGAGGCCTGGGAAGGAGAGCTGGTTAATGGTCAGGCACCTGAGGCATCACCAGGAAGCCCATCTGCCTTGTGTTTGTCCCATCAGGGAACCCACAACAAGAAGGTGTGATTGCTGCAGACACCTGCGTGGGGACCCTGGAGGTGCGACATCCAGCCGGCGGACAAATGGTGCGGGTATGGCCTCGTGTGAACGGGTCACGTCCAGATGGTGGCTGGAACGTCCAGCCTCGGTGCTGTGTCTCTGCCCCGCCCATGTTTCAGAGCACACGTCTTGCTGTCGAGGGCCCCCGTGTGCCATCTTCTGCTTGGCATCAGTCCCTCTGCCTGTGTCTAATGAGCAGTCCCGAAATACTCTGGCATCTGAGAGCTCTAGACCGCGAGTCTCAGCACCTGTGACAAACACTTGTTCCCAGCACCCCTAGCAAACAAATCTGCAAGCATCGCATCTCCATTCCTGAGCGGACGTCCCGTGAGATAGTCCTGGGTGCTACCACCCGACTTCATGGTTTTGCCCCTTTCCCAGATTCTCCCACCATCACTTCTTCCAGAATAGGTGCGGGCCCAGGCCACACGGCTCCTTTGCCGCGGCTCCAGGACCATGCAGGGTGCTAGATTGGAGACGAAGCGGTCTGGCCCTCCGGCGGCCGCCTCCGTGACAGTGCGTCTGGTTCCTCAGGGATGCGGCAGACGGGATGGTTTTCATGTCAGTTTTGCTTTGTGTTACCCTGAACTAGCAGCTAGCTGAGGGAGCGTCTCACGCCCCACAGAGGATTAGCTTTCTCCGCACAGTCACCCGCCCCCGACTCATGCACAGTTTCTCCCCTGCGCTCTCCACGTGCCCGTTGAAGCGGTGGGGGGAACGGCTCAGGCTCCTGCCGTGTTGGGGCCATGAGGCCACCAGGCCACAGTGGAGGGCAAGGTGCTAGAGGGAGAGCCAGCCGGTGCAGGGACAGGGACAGCCCAGAGAGGACTGGGGGCAGCCAGCCCAGGGCCCGGCTGAGCACGCTTCACGAGGAAGGACAGGGCGAGGCCACTGTGGGTGCAGGCCAGAGGGGCCTGGCCCACGACGGAGGCGAGGGAGACAGACACAGAGCCCAACAGCACTGTCCTCATGACTGCTGACACCTGCCCCTTCTCTATGTCGTCATCAGCCCTGGCGATCGCCCAGTGAGGCAGCCTCCATCCTCATGGTGGTCGGGACCTAGTGCGGTCAGAGAGCCGAGGGGGCCAAGGGGCTGACCCCCATCCGAGAGACAAAGTAGGCAGGCTGGGAGGTCAGCAGGGCCCCTGAACTGGACCGAGGCCTGCAGATCCACAGGGGGATGGAGAAATCCAAATGCCAGGGAGACACAGGCAGAGCGCGGCCCGGCCACTGGGAGGCGGCTTCCTCAGCACTACGGGATTTGGAGCTTCAGCCTCCGTGGGAATAACACAAATTTCCAAAATCCCCTGGGTCTGATTGATAGCTCTCATCTTTCTCCTGGCTGGCCACTTACTGGTTCCAGGAAAGAACTGGCAGGCTGCAAATGTCTGGGTTAAAACAGCACTGCTGGGACAGCAGGCCAGAGAGGGACAGACAGCAGGCCAGAGAAAGAAACCGCCCCCAGTGGAAATCTGCAGAGTCCCGCCCCCCCGCCCCAGGCCAGAGGGCTGATTTTTGTCCGACGCTGAATTTCTGCATGCCCAGGAGTCTCCCAGAGAACCACGGGGCTGTAATTCCTGTCGCCACTCGAGGGTACTAACTGGACATGCGTGGCGTCACCTGTTACACGCAGAACCTGGCCTTCGATGCCGTGGGGACTGTTGACAAGGTTGCTTTAGGTTCTGCAGGATGGACCAGAGTTCAAAGGAGCTAACTGATGACAGGGTTCTGCAGAGTCCATGGTTAGTACAGAGAAAATCATATTGTAAAAGCAAAGACTATGTTGACTAAACTGGTTAGTGAACACAAACCACGTAATATTTAAATTTTTTGTTGTCTATCATGCTAAAAAAACTGGTCTACAAGGTCAATGGCAATCTGTCTACTTGGGAAATAGTAATATATATTATATGAGTCTCAAACATAAAAGGGAGTGTTCTTTAAATAAAAAAGATAATTTTACCCCCTAAAATTTATTAAATTTAAATTTGTGAATGGGTAATAATTCACATGGCTTAGAAATAAAAAAACATGAAAAGTATTCAGTGTAATGTCTGCTTTCCTTCCCTGTCCCCCTCTGCCCAGTTTCTCCACATTCTTCTGTGCAAAACATTCTTTCTTATTGATTTCTTGGAACTCTTTATATGTTAAGGATATGAATTGTGATTACTGTGTACTCTTACAGTTTCCTAATGCACCCATACCAACAAGTATGAATATGTATGCTCACTTCCACTCTCCCTGTTTTTTTATACAAATAATAGCATATTTACTATACTATACCTTGCCTTTTGCTTAACAGTATATATTGGATAATCTCCCATACTAGAAATGGCGAACTTCTCCATTTTTTAAAGCTGCCTGGTATGGCATTACATGGATATTTCCTATTGATATACACTTAAGTTGTTGCAAATCTTTTGTTATAATAAATAATGTTGGACTAAAAGCATTGCATATATGTCATTTTGCACATATCATTAGGGTCAATTCCTACAAGAAAAATTGCTCAAAGGATATGTGTCTTTGTAATTTTATAGCTGTTTCCCAATTATTCTCCATATGGGTTATAAAATTTACTCTCTTATTGTATGAAAGCACCTCTATCTTCACAATCTCATTACCTGAGTGTTTTGCTATTCAAATAGGTTTTCTATTATTAGTAAGGTTGAACAGCTTTTTGTGTTTTCTTTTCACTGGACTGTCCAGTTAAAGTTATTTCCCATTTATCTGTTGGGTTGCTAATCTTTGTTGTTCTTACTGATTTCTAGGAGCTCTTTATATATTAAGGATATAGGTTGTGATAGGAGATGAAATACATATTTTTCTCATTGTCTATATTAACTTCTTAATATGCTGATGGCAGTGTTTAATGCAAAAGTTTTATTTTTATGGAGTTGAATTTATAAATTCTTCTTTTACTGCATTTGGATTTTTAGTTTGAATTAGAAAAGTCTTCCCTTGACTACAAAGTTATAAAGAAATCTGCCTATGATTTCTATCAATACTTCATGGTTGTATTTTTAATAGTTAAGTATTTGACTTCTATGGAATTTATTTTGATGTACAACATGAGACATGGGTGTGGCTTTTGTCTTTTATTATTTATTTGCTGGAAAGCTACTCCATCCTCTTGATACCATTTATCCATCAATTTTTCACTACTAATTTGAGATGTCACTGTATGCTAGTTTCTCACGTGTTTTTGTGTTTACCTGTACTTTCAGTGGTTTTGTTGTGTGTGTCTGTTCATGAGCCCCACAGCAGGGTTTTAATTATTGAGACTATTTTATGACTGAAGAGCTAGTAGGGCTACTGATTTTTCTTAACTCTTTCTTTTAGGATTTTCCTGCCTATTCTTGTCGGTTTCTTTTTCTATTTAAACTTTAGGATCAGACTGTCTACTCCTCTCCCTGCAAATAAAAAAAGGCAATGCAAAGATCCAGAAAAACCTTAACCCATCATTTAATTTTATTAAGTACTTTTTCAGCTTTGATGAAGATGATCCCATTTTTTTAAATCCTTGGATCTATTACAAGATAAAACAAAGTACCTATAACCAGCTTTTGAAACCAAGTTTTTAAATTTTATTTTGACATGTAGTTATGTGTAGCTGCAGCCCTATAGCACATATCATTCAAAACCCAATTTTCCATAAAGACATTTTCTTATGCACTTGGAGTTCAACAGCATCTTGAATTAATTTAACAAAATACCCTAGCAGAAAAATCTTAGAGCTAGTGCAATCATGCCATTATTTAAAAGCTTACATTTTCCTCTGAGTTTGAAACAGAATATGCATCAAATATATACATATATAAGTAAATGAATAAAGCAATGTTCAGTAGGCTATCTTAAGTTCTTTCTTAAATGAAGCAGGCATGGATGGGTGGTATGTAGGCAAGTAGACGGTATAAAAATTAAGTCAGTAAATTTAAACTGACATGATGTATACTTTTAAAACCCTTTCTAAAAGTAAAATAAAAAGCAAGAAACAAGTAAGTAGGAGATTTGAGTGCACAGATGCCTACTGTTAAGATGGACCTACCTGAGCCCTGGTGTCTGTGACGACAGAGGAGGGAAGGACGGCGGGGGGGGGGGGGGCGCAGAGATGCCTGTGCGCCCATTTCAATCTCTAAAACACCTTTGTGTCCTGAGCTTGTTTGGCAATGTCTTAAATCAGCAGAATCACATTATGGTTTTGTGGTGATTGGGAACCAAGAGTGGAAAAACATTTCTGCCTCTGAGCTATAGAGCGGGCACTTGCCATTAAAAGGAAGCAATCTTCAGGCTTTAAAAAAAAATATATGTATCTCCTGGGACTTCAGTGGGGACCCCGAGGAGACCAATCCCTGTGTCTGGACTCATAAATCTCTAGCATCACATCCAGTATCCAGTTTTTGATATTACGTGTGTCATGCGGTGTCTTTAAATGGTCTACAGCGTGGACGTCTGGGTTATTTATTTGTGTCCTCTGCGGTGAAGCTGGCAGTAAATAGATCACCTCGGCGTTGGGGGAGGAGAGAAAGAATTATGGAATCAAGAGCTAGTAACCCGATGGCATGTTTCCTTCCTCCTGAGCTGCCTTCCATAGGACAACTGCCCAGGGATTGTCCCTGGCCCCGGTGGGAACACCAGCTCCGGCAGAGACACCCAGCCCCGGCAGGGACACCGGGGATGAGGGATTCGCTGGGGTGACTGTGTATAGCCGCTGGAGCTCAGCACCTGTGTCCCGGCCCACGTCCCCCGTGGCAGGTTCACTGTTGTTGAGACTCATCAATGATTTCCTATGATGGCATGAGTTTTGAAACTTTGACGTGCCCGTGTCCCAAAAAGGGCAAACCATCACCAACAACAATAACGGGACTTGTCAGCCCGGCAACGATGTGGGGTTGAACCTTGTTTTCTGGTCTTCCGGGGCCTCTCTGTGGGCTGACTCTCCATCTGTTACTCCTTAATGTGTCTTAGAAGGGCTTCACACGTGCATGGGGCCATCGGCCACGCGGTGGGATAGCAGGAAGGCAGCGGACCGCGAGTGGAGGCAGAGGCCACGGTGGCTGTGAGACAGAGAATCCTGTTCTGAGGCTGCACATCCAGGCGAACTTGGGAAGTGAGGAAACCAGGCAGGAACGGCCCAACCCCGGTTCTGGAGTGTTCGGGGGGCGAGGGCGGCTGGGCCCAGCAGCAAAGCAGCCCAGGACAGAGCCTCTTGGATGGTTTCAAGGGGCGCGAGATAAAGAAGCGGCTGTAAAGACGGGACAGGCCTGTTTCTGCTTGTGGACTGCTCAGCATCATGCATGGCGTGGGCTCAGCTCTGTGTGAAGGTGCATCTGGAAACACGGCCACGTCCCTGGGCTCTCGAGAGCCTCCCTCTCCATCGGGAAGGGCTGTGGCACCACACACCCAACTGCGCGGCCCATGTGCTCACGGGTAGGACTTGGGGCAGTCCATTTCTGCCCCTTTTTTTAATTCGCTCTGGAAGGACAGGTTTTGATTAATTTTTTATATAAATGACCAAGCACTGGATAAGCAGAAAGCATCCAAGATTGTCCTGTGAGCCCAGCTTCTGTGAAGGTAATAGACGATTTCAGTCAAAACGTTAAGTCTGCTTTGGCCTGGATCTCCTTAAGGACAATCCCGACTAGAACATATACACCCCAGACAGGAGGACCCGTGTCGATCAGACGTATCTCCCAGCAAGGAATGGCTCATTGGCGTGGGCCAAGGGATTATGTAAAGCGAGTGTTATTTATTTATCTTTCCCAGAAAACAGAAAACTCACTCTTACACACTTGCCATTCAATTTGGCAGAGGCTGAGATGAGGTGGTGACACTTTCATGTATAAGGAAGGAGTTTGAAAACATTCACGGCAAATTGAAACTAATCTTCTTGACAGATATGTGCCCAACAGAGGGACGCCGCCAGGGACCCCTCGGAAGATGCCAGAGGGAGCCGCGCAGGGCGGTCCCGCCCATGCCCAGCCCCTTTCTCCGAGGAGGGGAGTCAGAGGCCCCCCGCACACGGAGACAGCCCGCACCCGCCCCTCCCTGCGGCCTGGCCCTCCCACAAAGTGTTTGAACAAGATAACAGCTCCCTGTCAGGCCACATAAAGCCCAGCGTGCGGCACAGGTGGGCCTGCTTGGAAGGGAAGCCGTTCCTGAAGCCCAAGGACACAAGTGGTTCAGGTGTTGGGCCTCTGCTCAGCGCCCATGCACATAGCACCCTCGGGCCGGCGGCGGGGGCGCATGCCTGTGGACCTCTCTCACCTGGCGTCCCGGCCAAGCGCCTCCGATCATCACACATCATTAGTCTGTGCTGCCACGCGCACGCCCCCCTTCCTGCCAGCCGTTACCTCAGCTGCCAAAACACAATCTGTCCGCACGTCCCACAGCCAGGCGCCCGCCCTGCCCCACGGCCCCCCCCCACCGAGCCGCCGTGGTGTCTGGGGCTGCAGTTTGGCAGCCCCGACAGGGCCCTTAATCTGCTTCTCCCTCCAAGGGGGAATTCTTCCAGCCCTCTGCTTCTGTCCTCCAGCTCACGGTGGTGGCGGCTCCTGCCAGGCCGGGCCTGGGCCGCTCCGACCAAGGACACAGGCCACATCAGCCCCGTGTCTCGCTGCAGTGCTGCCGGGAGCGCTGCCCCGTGCACCCAGCAAGGACTGGCGGATGTGGCTCCTGGGGTGGGTCACGGAGGTGTTTCTGGGCAGTGGGAGGAGGTCAGTGCTTCCTATGCCCCCCGCACCCCCCATCTTGAGCCGTGTTCTGGGAAATCTGGCATCTCTGCCCGACGAAAACACATGGGCCAGCCTGCGGAGTGTCTCACCCTGGGCAGACAAACAGGGTGATTAGGAGGCACATTTGGGGCAGCGAGGAGCAGAGCCAGGGTGGCCGGCTGGCGGTGAGGGGTCGTCTTGGGGCCGGGGGCGTGTTTGTCTGATCCCCAGGATTGCCTTTCCACCAAAAGCACGGGGTCCCGGCCCCTCCTGTGAGGCTGCCCAGTCTGTCCGTCTGCAGGCAGGCAGGTGTGCGCCGGGCCGCGTGGACCGGCCTCCAGCCGGCTCACTGCGCTGGCCTCAGTCCATCAGCCCACACCCGTTTGTCTGCTGCATTCTCAGAGGCTGGCAAGGGGCTGCGTCCTCCTGATCAGCATCCCAGCAACCAAGAAGCAGCGTCACTGTCCCCACTGAAGACCCTCCTGCTCAGCCAGCCCAAAGGAGGCCCAGGAGCCTCCACGATGGCCTCATGGACCCCACTGCCTGGGGACAGGGGATGAACAGCCGCCCCAGACACACACACGGGACTGAACCGCCGCCCCAGAGAGCCGCTCCAGACGGCAGGAGGTGTAAGACGCACTCTGAGGCCAGCATTTCCATCAACAGGATGCTAACTCTGGTCATCTGTGGGTTACCAGCTTTGGCTGCACTCCATCCGATCTCCTGAGGAACCGTCAGACTGCCCCCCACCCCGCACCCCTGCCTCTGCCTGCCCAGGGCTTTCCCGGCACAGGGGGTTGGCCCAGTGCTCCCCGCCATCTTCCTGGGGCATCCTGGTCCCTCCTTCCTGCAGCTTACATGTCCCTCCCGAGGTCCGTTCTCTCGAGGGAGCGCGGCTGTGCCTGCCCTCGGCTCTGATAAGCTCGCTCTTGGCCCTCACCACCCCTAGCTGCAGCTGAGCCTCTGTTTATACAGGCCAGTGGCCTCTGTGTGAGATTTCCACACTGCCCCTGAAGCCGCCGGCCAGTGTTGTGTCCACCACGGCCAGCCGGCCCATGGGTGGTGGCCTCCAAGGGCACGCGCGGCACAGAGGCAGGGTTGGGCAGAGCAGGGCCTACATGGGTAACCCCGGATGACCTTCGCCACGAGGAGCATGAGCCTTTGGCTGACAGCGGCCGCCTCTGCCCCACTCATGTTCTTTATTTTACAGTTGAGAGAACTAGCCCGGGGTGTCCATGAGGCAGCTCGACGGGAGGGTCAGACTGGACCCTGGACCCATCCTGCCTCACGCTCTTTCCGCGGGGTCTGAGGGCAACTCCTGCCCTCACAAGCTGTGCCACCCTCCAAGTGGCCACATCCTCTCTGTGAGGAGCTCTCTGTGCCCAGAAACATGTTGTCCGACTGGCTTGCCTTCTGATGCTGACAAATCAGCAGATGCCTGGCAGGAATGTGGACGGGGAGGCCATCTCTCCTCTGGGCTCTCCCTGAGGACGCCCGGACACTAGCCACCATTGGCCTAGTGCTGTGAGGCTGGGCAGTGGAGCCCGGGATCTGGGTGGGGTCAGGGCCTGTGTCCCCGGACACGCTCCTTGGTCCCCAAGCTGCAGGTTCCTTACCTACAAGATGGGGATGGAGATGGTGTATGGCCCTTTATGTCACGCTTGTCCTCAAAACACAGCAATAACTCCTCGCAGTACATGGTCCGAGCCTGGACCCTCTCTCTGCCACCCTGCCCCGTCCAGCCCCCCAGCTGCCCGTGTGCAACCTCTCCTGGCCTGCAAGTCTCACCCCGCTGTGCCAGATACCGGTTCCTCCAGCAAACTTCCGTGTGGGACCTGGGTGGTGCCAGAGCCACGGGTGGCCAGACCACGTTGTCCCAGTGGTCTTTGGGGCAGGGCCTAGAAATGTGACTCGGACCAATGGGGCATGTGGTCTGGGGATCTGAACCTGGGACCTCCAGCTAGTAAGGCACCATGGGGGCCGGGGCAGAGCCACAGGGTTGGAAAGTGGGAGGCGTGGGCCTCAGCAGCCACAGCCTGGGTGAGGGGCCCGGAGGTCGGGGGATGAAGCCCCATGGACAAGCAGCTCAAAACAACGGCTTGGAGCCCCCGTTCTGTGGCCCCAGCTCCCAGGTCCAGCCAAGGACTTTCTTCAAGCCTGCATGCACCTCACCCAGCCTGCACTTGGGCCGGGGTCTGGACACTCAGTAGCCATTCGAGGAGAGGTAGCGTGAGCCCTGGGGCAGTGGGAGCCGACGCCCGGGGAGCAGAGGAAGAGCCTGGGGCTGCCTCCACACACGTGGTCGGAACTGTCAGGAGAAGTTCAAGCTTATGATTGCAAGGTTCCCCCAGGCTGGTGTTTACCTGTGCACTCGGGTGGGGCAGTTCGCAGGGGCTTACTGGTCATTGGATGTTGTGAATATCACCCTGGGGTTGGTTAGTCTTCTAACTCACCCGTCTTGATACCCACGTAGCATCAACAGCTTACTTACCTGTTGGTTTGTTCAGGGTGTCCGGGCACCTACGTTGACCTTCCGGCTCATTCCGGCAGGTGCATCTGTGAGGACTTAGGGTCACACGCGGCCACGATCCCGGGGCATGTTTGCATTCACGTGACCACCAGGGCGCGACCCCCAGCACCTCCAGCAGCGTCCCGGAGCCCCTCCCTTCCTTCCTCGCTGCAAACACCAGCGTGCTCAACCCTGCGCGGTTTCGCGGTTCTAAAGGATGCGACAGGACACCTGTTACTGTTCTAAACCTGTGCTTCCTGATTCGCAGCGAGGCCGAGACGTGTGACGGGTGAGCATCTGTACTTTCTGTGGCCGCCTCCTCGCACAGAGCCCACTTTCCTCCCCAGTTTATTTTTTAAGCTGTTTTGTAGGAATGCCTTCAAATTATGTATATTAGTATTTGTCGGGCGTATGTTTGTAAGTATCTTCTCCTGTTCTGATTCACAGAAATGATTGTTTGTAATGAGGTTTGTTTGCCCCTCACTGGTGTCTGTTTACAGCTCACATTGCCCTCATGCATTAGTCAAAACTGGGACCTGACATTGGCACAGAAACTGTTCATTTTGATGTGGTCAAACTCATTCATCTGTTGGGGGGCATGTTTTTGTGTATTTTAAAATAATTTTCCCCCTGGGATCTTAGAGATATTTTCCTATACTCACTTCCAAAATCTTAACGTTTTGCTTCTTACTTTTATGGCTTTAATCCCCCAGGAACTTATATACAATTAAGTTTGAGGTAGGAATATAATTTTATTATAGCCAACGTTCCCAGCATCATTTCTTATTATAAAACAGACACACCGAAACATTTATCATTTATGTTTCTGTGTGAGTGTGCCTTGCAGTGGCATCAAATGCATTCACAGCATTGTGTGGCCATCACCACTGTCTTTACCTAAAACCATTTCCTCGTCCCCCCAAACACTCTGTCCTCTTTAAACTCTGACCCCTACCCTCTCGTCTATCTTCCGTCTCGGTGATTTGCTGCTCCTGGCACCTCATGCATGCGCGGTCCTTCCGTGTCTGTTTATGCTGGTGAGCGCCATGTTTTCAAGGCCCACCCATGTGGTTCCGTCTCTTCCTTCCTTTTATGGCTGAATACCGTGTTGCGCTGCATGTCGCGGTCATGTTTCGTTCACCTGGTCACCTGTGGATGGACCTGGGTTTTGTCCATCTTTTGGCTCTTGTGAAGAACGCTGTGGTGAACACACGTGTGCGAGCCCCTGTGCGCGTCCTTGTGCTCAGGTGTTCTGGGCGTAACAGGGAAGAGGGATTCCCGGGAAATAGAGTAATTCTGTGTCCAACTTTTTCAGGAGCAACAGGCTGTTTTCTGCAGCACCCACATGGTCTTGCCTCCCTGCCGCGTGAAGCCTCCAATTTCCCCAACACTTGTTTCCTCTTAAAACAGGCACACTGGCCGTCCTGGTGGGCGTGCAGCCGAGTGTCACTGGGGCTTCATCTGCGGTGCCCTGGTGACTAATGATGTGGAACATTTTTTGTGTGCTTGTTGGCCCTTTGTCTTCTTTGGAGAAATGTCTCTTCAAGTCCTTTTCCCATTTTTTGATTTTTTTGTTTGTTTTGTCGAGTTGTAAGGAGCTCTTTTTTTTTTTTTTAAGATTTTATTTATTTATTCGAGAGAGAGAGAATGAGAAATAGCACGAGAGGGAAGAGGGTCAGAGGGAGAGGCAGACTCCCTGCTGAGCAGGGAGCCCGACATGGGACTCGATCCCGGGACTCCAGGATCATGACCTGAGCCGAAGGCAGTCGCTTAACCAACTGAGCCACCCAGGCGCCCTTGTAAGGAGCTCTTTATATATTCTGGATAGTAATCCCTTATCAAATACATGATTTGTAGAAATTTTCTCCCATTTTGTAGGTTGTCTCTTTGCTTTCTTGGTGTCCTTTGATGCCCAGAAGTGATTACTTTTTTTTTTAAGATTTTATTTATTTGACAGAGGGCGAGCGAGAGTACAAGCAGGGGGAGGGGCAGAAGCAGAGGGAGAAGCAGACTCCCTGCTGAGCAGGGAGCCCGATGTCGGACTTGATCCCAGGACCCTGAGATCATGACCTGAGCCGAAGGCAGACGCTTATTTCACAGTCTCTCAGACCTTCCCTACGATTACTTTACTTGGAGAGAACCCGTGTTTGACTCTGCCAACGTTGCCCGCTCTCTTCCCTAGGATTCTCCATGTCACTTGGAACGTTGATGGAGGGCTTATCTGCAATGGGATTTCTCCGTTTCCTGCCTTGGGCGTTGTCAGGCCAGGAAGTTCTGGGGTCCGTGGCTGCCTCCTCCCAGGACCCCCTGCCCCCGGCCTGGCCCCCAGGCACAAGGACATTGGAGATTTCTGTTCTGTGGCCTCCCCACCTTGACTGGAACTAAGGACATTTGTCGCCTGGTTTGTGTGGCTAAGCCAGCCCATGGGGAGCGTCTTCTACCCCCAAGGGCCTCAGCAACAGAGCCTATCCCGTCCAGAGCCTCTCCTTCCCAGTGGTGGCACATTTCCTCTGTGGTTTCTCAGGTGGAAATTTCTGGAAGGGAGAGACTTCCTGGCCTGTCCCTGTCCATCCGTTTCTCTCCTCAGTGGATCTTCGGTCACTCGGGTTATAAAAGCTCTCATTTCCTTAGGAATCTTTCTCCACGCTTCATTTCTTTGCTTCTTGTGGAGCGATTCCATCCTGTGATGTTGTGATTTATAAGAAGTATGTATTTAGTCTCTGTGTTGAGAGTGACAAAGGTGTCTTGTTGTGTTAAGGAGGCGACTTTTGGAAAGCCCCTAAGGGGGGGGGCATGTTGTCAGGGGAACCAATCACATGATCAGAGTACCACCCCCTGACCTTGGGGGGAGGGGAGGGGGCTGGAGGTAGGGTTCAATCGCCAATGGTCAATGAGTTCGTCCATCAGGCCTATGTAATTAAGCCTCCATGAAAATCCACAAATCCGGGGTTTGGAGAGCTTCTGGTCTGCACACATGTGGGGATTTGGTGAGAGTGGTGCCCCTGGAGAGGGTGTGGACGCTCCTTCCTCATACCTGCCCACCGCGTGTCTCCCGTCTGGCTGTTCTGAGTCGTGTTCTTTCATAAGGAACCAGCAGCTTCTCTGAGTTCTGTGAGCCGCTGTAGCAAACTGAACCCAAGAAGAAGGTTGTGAGGACTTCTGATCTATAGTTGATGGGGTCAGAAACACAGGTGGCCCCCGGCACTTGAGATTGGCATCTCCAATGGGGGACAGTCCACGGGGATGGAGACCCTAACCTGTGGGCCTGACTCTATCCAGGTACATGGTGTCAGAACTGAGTTGAGTTGTGGGGCCCCCAGCTAGTGTCTGGGAACTTCCCCCACTCTGGAATGGCATGCAGAACCTAAATACCTAGCTTTCCTGTTGGGGCAGCCATGTGGCGGCTCATGGGGATTCTGAAAATCACTCCTTTTCCTTCTGAGTTTCTCCGTGGGCTGACAACATTCTACCATCATACATTCATTCCTGCAGCCAGCGGTTTATGCATCTGAGGTCATTCTTCAAATGTGGCGAACCCTGAAAGATTGCTCGCCATGCCGCGAGTGCGCCTCTCACGCACACACTTGGGTCCTGTGAGTGCCTCGAGGTAAGGAGCCCGCCGACAGGGCCGGAGGACAGCAGATTTGCTGATCTGGTGGCCACCCGCCGCTCGAGCCTCATCTGAATCAGGATGAGCTGTCTGCACAAAACACACACCAGATTTTGAAGACATATGTGAAAAAAGAGTGAAATATCTCATTAATAATCATTTTATATTGATGGCACGTTGAAATGACAAAATTCTGGATGTACTGGTTTCATGAAGTATACTGCTAAAATTGATTTCCCTGTTTCCCTTTCTTTTCTGCCAGGGCTCTCACTGTGTCTGTTGGAGAGAGCTGGTCTGGAGCGTGAAGCTCCCTGCACAGCGGTTGCGACAGGCTGGGAGACAGAGCTGGACAGAAGGCGTCCCCAAGTCTGCAGGGTCCGAGGGAGTGCTCCAGGAAAACTCAGCTCCCTCGCCGGCTGGCCGTCTGTCCATCCGTCCTCCCAGCAGGCTGTGCCCCTGCTTCTTGAGGAGAGGGCTCGTGTCAGGGTGCTGAGCCGTGTTAGTGGGACACCCGCCGCCGCTGGAGTCTGCTGCCGGTCACAAGCAGCAGGCCTTCTCTCCTCTGCTGTTACTGACTCTGGTCCACATCAGTTGCATGAACACTGCAGATAATTAGACTCTGGTTTTCCTCCTCTCTTTCATGGTGTGCTGGCCACGAGACACGACATTTCCCCCGTTTCCAAGGTAAGGGAGAAGCGTCCTCCCTCCTGGCGACGCCGTGGTCATTAGGGACCCAGGAGAGCATTTCCTGCAGGGCATTAATCCCGGGGCCTCCGGTCCTGTTATGATTTACTCACTGGATAGTTGAAAGGCCCAGATTCAAAGGGGCAGCTCGAACCTTTGCCCCCTGGGAACAAAGGCGGGAGATTAGCTCCGTGTTATCAATCAGCATTGTCAGGGACGGAATAGAAAGCCTTCACCTGTGGAAGCCTTCGTTAGCGCCTCCAAAGGGAATCAAAGGTCACTCCTGGCCACGGTTTTGTCTAAGGCCCCAAATGGGTAGCACTGAATTACCTTCAAAAACGGCCTCAAAGAACCGGAGATGGAGCACGGATTAGTGTCTTAATCTAGCGGCAGAGGCCTGTAGTTAGGGTCTGGGGACGGGTAGGTAGCATTGTCTGGGGCTGCGCCTGGCATGTGGCTGGGGGCTGAGGGTGGGCTTTGTGCCTCTGGACACAGATCCTTTGGCGGCTTTGGGGGCGGTCTCCCAGAGCTTTGCCAGCTGACGTAGTGGGACAATGAGATTTGTCAAGAGGCAAATGAGTGAAATCTGGGGCTCGGACCTCGGGCGCCCCACTCTGGCATTCCCGGAGGGGAGCAACAGGGGTTGAGCACGAGCCTGAGGCCTGGCAAGGACCCTCAGATGTCCGTATGCTCTCTGGTCCATCTGCTCCCCTCCCCATGCTCAGAGCCACCCCAGGGTCTGCTTAGACCAATGGCAGGAGGGGAGGCTGGCCCATCATCGGGGCTCAAGCTCTGGTTTCCATCACACGACCTAGGACAAATCCCTCTGCCTGTGGGGCCTCAATCTGCTTCCCTCAGGCCTCAGGTCGTTCCTAGAATGCCGGTGTGCGCGTGTGCACATGGTGGGCCTGCTGTCACAAATGGCAACTTTCTGGGTGGGATAGGCCTGGAGGGACCCGCGGTGGCTGTTGGCCGCCACCTGCCAAGGTTCTGTCATTTGCCACGTGGAGTGCTTGGGGCTATGTGCAGAGCTCCACCTCGGGAGCATCTCCCGGGCCCTGCGTCCTGCCTGCCCGCATCGCGGAACAGCCTCTCTCGAGCGCCCCGCAGGCGGTGTCCCCGCGGACGTCAGTGGCCACAGCTGCCCCTCCTTAGTCTTTGTTCAGACCCCACCCCATCCCTGCTGGCCTGTCCCGTGCCCTCATTTTCTGTAGCGGCCCCTACCCCTACAGATCCCTGTTCACGTTTTCAGAACAAATACTGTGGCCCTGAGAGCATTGCTGCAATTTTCAATCAAGAATTTTGGAAGCATCTTCACAAACATGAACTCTGAGCAATGCTTTCTTAATCTCCTTCTTAACCCAGTCCATGTGGGGGGGGGGTGGCAGTGGGGCAGCTTCCCTCAATCCTTGGCAAAAGCTACTCTGCAGGCTGACGGCACAATGACTCGCTTTGGAGCCAGCTCCAAATGCAGGAGGGTAGGAGAGGCAGGCTGGCGGTCAGGCGCCACACTGATGCCTTCTGGGAAGACGAGTGGAAAGGGGCTCCCGGGCCTGTGGGCCGTCACCTGGGCACGGCAGCCACCAGCTCCCCTCCGTCTGTCTGTCCGTCTGCAAGGACAGTTGTCACTTAGCACCACTAAGTGCCATCAGGTGCTCCCAGGGGCTGTGCCAGGGGCCATGTGGGCCTGCCCGGAGCCGGGCTGGGATGAAGCAGGGAGGGCTCCCCTAGCTCAGCTGCACCTGCAGAGGCTGGTGGCTCTCTGCCTGCCTGCCCAGAGCTGACACTCGACCATGGAACCGAGGGCTCCATTCTGGGCGTCCTCCCAGCTCTGGGCCTCGGATGCCGCATTCTGAATCCGCGCTCTGTGGCTCATGCCCACGCAGTGCACTCCAGGCTGTGGTCCTGTGCTGCTATGCCCTCCCTGAAGCCAGCGCGGGTGTGTGGTGGTGCAGGGTACGGACCCTGGAGGATCCTGGTCAGCTGACCCTCTGGTGATGCTGTCGCCCACCACGATTACAGCTGAACATGAGAGTGGGGCATGAATTCTGATTGTTTTCACTAATGGCAAAGACTGTGCATCTCTCCGGTTATATGATTTCCCACAGACAGACTCGTCCCCAGGGATATGCCTTCGCAAGCCGGTAATTCAGGATAGAAGTCCAGATTGCATGCTCGGAACAGAGCAAGGCCCCTGACTTTGACTGTCAGCGCCATGCGGGAGCGAAACGCAGAGTCCTGTTCTTCAACGTGAGCTCTATGGGGGCTTTATGTCTAGAAAATGACTGTTAGGGGCCCCATGTCCTGACAGGCACCACAGGCAGCTCCAGGCCTGTCAAGAATGTGGGGTGGTTTCTAGAGCCTGCCTGGCTGGCCGCAGGAGAGCCTGAGGCCTCGCTGGTGACCGGCATCCCCCCTCGCTGGGCTGGAGAATGCGGAGCATGTGCACACATGTGTCCCCGACCTTCTTACTCAGCTATGCAAAGCAAATGTACGAGCGTTTTTGGCCTTTGTTTCTCCAGGAGAGGGACTTCAAATATTGGGGTTCCTCCTTTGAGGAATCTGACTTGCGCATCATCAGCTATTGCTCAGATCAAATAAATCTGTTGTGATTCTGCAGCACACAAGAGTTCTCAGGGACCCGGGAGCCACTGGCCAGCGTGCGGTGGGTTGGACCTGGATTCCTGCACATGCGGCCAATCAGACCCATCACGGAGTGCACAGTCCTTTTTGCACCTGCCACCAGAAGTTGCCAACTAAAGTGTTCTGGCCATTTATATGGCTCCTCATAAGGAACATGAAGCGTGTGAGAAAGCACATTACCTTCGGGGACATAATCAAATAGTAAGATCCTTCCAACCTAAGAATGTCTGAGAACGTGGGCAAATGTGAAAAAGTGTAAGCAGGAGGTTGGAAAACGCTGGTCATAGCCAGTTTTCCCGTGGAGAGTTTATTAGCTAACTTTATGGCTGGCCTCTCTGTGCACTCGCATCGTGTTGTTTATGGGGTGGGCTGGCATGCACATTCTGGGGTTGAAGACGTAGGTTTTTCCCTGAATCTGCACCTGGTTGAGAGGACGTTGGCACCTCCCTTAGGCCCTATTTCTGCTCCAAGAATTAAATGATGAAAGCAGGTCCGACCAGGTCCCTGGGATCCAGGTGGCCCCAGAGCCCAGAACACCTCTAAGGCTGAGCCCACCCCTTCTGAGGAGCAGCCCAGTTCAGCCTTCACGGTTCACAATTAACGGACACGATCAGACGAATCACTGGCGTCCACCTGTTTGCAGCACACATGTGGGCAGGTGGCTTGGGGCACATCAAGAAGCTGATGGGGGCAATGGCACGGGGCCCTTGGCGCTGCTGACGGGCCAAGGCAGAAACTATGTAACTGGAGAAAGTTTCACACTCCGGTCTGGCGCCCCTGGCACGGCCTCTGTCCCGTTAGAACAGTGAGTTGAACACGCACACCAGACAGCACGGGCTCCGGAAGCGGCGCTGGGATGGCATGTGGGCGGGGCCGGGCTGCAGAGCCAGGCAGACAGGTGCCTCCGGGAAAGTGCCCCTGGTGATAAGGTTGCTGGGTTTCTGCTCCTCCTAAGACAGAGCCTCAGTGGCTGAGGGAAGGGAAGAGGGTCTCCCAGTGGACAGCCTTGGGGGGCAGAGCCTGGGAGGGGCTGCGGGATCCCATATAATCAGTCCCCCTACCTTCTTCCCAGGCTCGAGTCAGGCTGTGGTCCTTACACAGCAGCTGCCAGCCCTCTTAGTCGGCCTCCTCCTCTGTTCCCTTCCTAGTTTGCTAGGGAGATTGTCTTCCCACCGGCCCCTCACGTTGTAGCCAGGGGCAATTTAATCCTGGTGCACATCAGAACCACTGGGTGTTCCCAGACCTCTGCATCCAGACCCTGCTTCCAGAAGCTGATTTAAATGACCTGACCCAAAACCATAAGATACCTAGGAATAATCCAAACCAAAGAGGGAAAGAAAACTATAGAACACTCATGAAAGAAATTGAGGAAGACACAAAGAAATGGAAAACCAGTCCATTGTTTGGATTGGAAGAACAAATATTGTCAAAATGTCAATGCTACCTAGAGCAATCTACACATTCAATGCAATCCCCATCAAAATACCATCCACTTTTTTCAAAGAAATGGAACAAATAATCCTAAAATTTGTATGAAACCAGAAAAGACCCCAAATAGCCAGAGGAATGTTGAAAAAGCAAAGCAAAGCTGGTGGCATCACAATTCCGGACTTCCAGCTCTATTACAAAGCTGTCATCATCAAGACAGTATGGTACTGGCACAAAAACAGACACATAGATCAGCGGAATGGAATAGAGAGCCCAGAAATGGACCCTCAACTCTATGGTCAACTCATCTTTGACAAAGAAGGAAAGAATGTCCAATGGCAAAAAGACAGTCTCTTCAACAAATGGTGTTGGGAAAACTGGACAGCCACATGCAGAAGAATGAAACTGGACCATTTCCTTACACCACACACAAAGATAAACTCAAAATGGATGAAACATCTCAATGTGAGACAGGAATCCATCAAAATCTTAGAGGAGAACACAGGCAGCAACCTCTGTAACCCTGTCTGCAGCAACTTCTTGCTAGACACATCTCCAAAGGTAAGGGAAGCAAGGGCAAAAATGAACTATTGAGACTTCAACAAGATAAAAAGCTTTTGCACAGCAAAGGAAACAGTCGACAAGACCAAAAGACAACTGACAGAATGGGAGAAGATATTTGCAAATGACACATCAAATAAAGGGCTAGTATCCAAAATCTATAAAGAACTCATCAAACTCAACATCCAAAAAACAAATGATCCAATCAAGAAATGGGCAGAAGACATGAACAGACATTTTCCCAAAGAAGACATCCAAATGGCCAACAGACACATGAAAAAGTACTCCACATCGCTCGGCTTCAGGGAAATCCAAGTCAAAACCTCAATGAGATACGATCTCACGCCAGTCAGAATGGCTAAAATGAACAAGTCAGGAAACGACAGATGTTGGAGGGGATGTGGAGAACGGGGAGCCCTCCTACACTGTTGGTGGGAATGCAAGTTGGTGCGGCCACTCTGGAAAACAGTATGCAGGTTCCTCAAAAAGTTGAATGTGGAGCTACCCTATGACCCAGCAATTGCACTCCTGGGTATTTACCCCAAAGATAACAGATGTAGTGAAAAGAAGGGGCACTTGCACCCCAATGTTCATAGCAGCAATGTCCGCAAGAGCCAAACTGTGGAAAGAGCCGAGATGCCCTTCAACAGACGAATGGATAAAGAAGATGTGGTCCATATATACGATGGGATATCACTCAGCCATCGGAAAGGATGAATACCCACCATTTGCATCGACATGGATGGGACTGGAGGGGTTATGCCGAGTGAAATAAGTCAGTCAGAGAAAGACAATTATCATGTGGTCTCACTCATGTGTGGAACATAAGGAACAGGGCAGAGGATCATGGGGAAGGGAGGGGAAACTGGGACAAAATCGGAGAGGGAGACAAACCACATGAGACTCTGGACCCTGGGACACGCACCGAGGGTGGCTGGAGGGGGGGTGGGGGATGGGGTAACTGGGGGGTGGGCAGGAAGAAGGGCACGGGACGTGATGAGCACTGGGTGTTCTATGCAGATGATGAATCACTAATAATACACTATATGTCAATTAATTGAATTTAAATTAACAAAATGAAAAAGAAATAAATGACCTGACCTCATCTGAGGCTGTGGCATTGGTGGTCCTTGTTTTGTTTTGACACCAGAGCCTTTAAAAATGTCACCCGTGACTCTCCTGTGAAGCCGCAGTTACAGCTGCTGATGGGCAGGCGTGTGGCCCGTTGGGTCTGGTTCTCAGGACCCACAGGTCTCACAGGTTCAGAACCCAGGTTCTCACAGCTGCGTGAGGCCCGCAGAAGACACCGCCACCCGGGTCCCGAGTTCTCGGCTGAGGAGAAGAGGGCCCACCCCCGTCAGGCCGCATCCCTGTGGTGACTCTGAGTCCAGCCCCTGCTCGGCCGCCTGGACTTGCCCTGGACCCCAGTGCACTTCTGCTTCCTGCTCCCACGCGGCTCCCGCGACAGCATCCAGGACTTTCCTCCCCACCGAACATCTCCTCAGGGGCTTCGTCCTTAGGAAAGAAGGGGGAGCAGCCTCTGTGGGTTTCCTGGGGCCTCATGTGGCCTCTGCACACGAGCTGTGGGTGGGGATCATGGTCAGGAGACCGTGGGCAGGAGAGGGCCACCCAGGGTGAGTGCAGGGAGCAGGCCAGGCCACCAGCGGGGTTTGCACAAGGATCTGGAAATCTGGGTTCCAGTGTGAAATCTCCTGATGTTAACATACACTTTTTTCCAGAGAAACAGAGACCACATAAAACACATCTGCAGCCCAGATTAGGGTCGTGGGTCCAAATCTGCAGCTTGGCCTTACCCGCCTATCCCTGTCTTCTTCACGAACTCAGCACTATGTTTTCACACTCACTGTGCACCAGGCACTGTTGTTGGCTCTCGGAGTAAGTCTGGGGACAAGGTGGCCAAGGGCCCCGCTCCCCCAGCCTCACAATCAATCACAACCTCAGCCCGTTTCAGTGCCGTGAGCACAGTGGAAGGGGAGGCTGACGGTGGCGGGTGGCTGGCCCGCCATGAGAGGGGGCGGCAGGCAGCGGGGCCGACCTGGCCCACTCGCACGAGCCCCCCCACCGCCCGCGGGAACTGGCCAGATGCCTGAGGCGGGGGGTGGACGTGGGCAGCGCCCCGGAAGGCGCCTGAGGAAGCAACTCGCAGGGACAGAGTTGAGAATCACAGGGGACAGGAAGAGTGGCTGACCTGCAGGGCGTGGTGTCTGGAGGCACAGGGGTGACAGGCAGTGACCTGGCCTCGCGTCCTCCCGTGCAGGGCCCGTGTGAGCACTCAGGGCTCTCTCCCTCATGTAATTCAAATACAAACTGTTTTTTGGAGCAAGACACACTTTTAACTGTGACAAAATTAAAAAAAAAATCCTCCTGGGTCTTCTGATTGCAAAATTCTTGGTAAGTTTGTCCAAACCAAACTTTTCTTCATCATTCTATGCTGTTGATTTTCTGATACACCTGCTAAGCTGGTGTCTGAGCGCAAGCCCGGTGTACTCACTGGGCAGTTGGTTTCAGAACTGCTAGGTGGTCCCCTCCACTGGGACGGCGCCTTCCGGGGGGATGGCCTGTTAAAACAAGTATATTCGGCCCCCTGATGCCCCCCTGCCCGGCCCCTCCCCCAAACCACTCATTTGGCCTCTGGCTGCTTCACTCAAGGCTATAAAGTTCCAGGGATTCATCGTCCACCCCAGGCATCTAGACTCCAGCCCCGAGGGCCACCAGCCGGCCCAAGGATGCCAGGACCCCTGCGCCCTTGTTCCCCTGACTGGCTCCACCCAGGACACTGTCCTTTCCAGCTGTAGAGAAGCCCCCTTCTGTCCCAACGAGGCCGCCCTGGTCCCTACTACCTGTGTGTCTGTGGGCATCTGTGTAGTGTTCTGTTTGGTGTTTTTTTTAAAGGAACATATCTATTTATTAGCCATGCATCTTTGATGTTTGCCAAGGAAATTCTTAGGGACTTTAGCCAACCCCCAAACGTAGTGACCTCTGGGATTTCCTCAGAGACGTTGCATGGCCTCCCACCTCTTTGATTGCCCACCCACCACTAGTACTCTGACCGAGCTAAGCTATGCCTATTTATTTATAAGTGGTAACCATAAACAACTGTTCTAACATATCTACATTATATAGAAAAATGTAGAATTTTACATGGGACAAGATACAAAGTAAATACACATAAAGAAAGTCAATATTTTCTCTTACGTGCCGTGGGTTTTCTTGTGAGATCCCTGGAATTTAAACATATTTGGTAGAAATGCCAGGAGGTCACAGGGTGGGTCACAGGTCCTAATCTTGATCCCACCGGTGAAACCAAACCTGACTACACAAAATCTAGACGTTTCCAGGGTCTCCTAAGTCCTGGGACAAGATTCCGTAAATGCTGGGATTTGTGCATGTCAGTTTTTCTCATCCTGAGTTTGGCCCCCTGAGCATAGTTCCTCTAAGCGTGGTTCCCCTGAGTATGGACGCCCCCCAGCATGGTTCTCCCCTTAAGCATGGTCCCCCCATAAGCATGAACCCCCTCAGCATAGATCCCCATAAGCATGGACCCCATGGGCATGAACAGACTCTGAGCACGGACCCCCTGAGCATAGCTCCTCCTTGCCCATAAGCATCGTCCCCTTGAGCATGGACCCCCTTAGCATGGACCCACATGATCATGGATCCACCCTGAACATAGTTCCCCTGAGCATGAACACCCTCTGAGCGCAGATCCCCAGACATGGTCCCTCTCCATAAGCATGGTCCGCTTGAGCATGGACCCCCATAAGCGTGGACTCCCTGAACATGTTACCCCCTGAGCCCAGGCTTTTTGTTCTGCAAAAGAGCCTCTACTCTAGGTAGACAGTGAAAAGTTAAACTTGTAAATTGATTTATTAACTCCAGCAACTACATAGTCACACAAATTTACAAAGTGGCATAGACCAGACTCCAGCAGAAAAATTAACATGGAATAGGAAAAAATATTCTAATAAGGGGCAAATAAAGCAATGAGAAATATAGGGGGCAAACAAAACAAATAATAAAATAGTAAACATATCCAAACATATTAGTAATTAAAATAAATAGAAATAGCTTAAATATATTAATTTAAAAAGATGGATTATCAGATTGGATTTTTAAAAAAGACCCAGCTATCTTGCCTAGAGGAAGCCTCCTTTAAACATAATGATATACATGCAAACATCAACAAAAGGAAAGCTGCAGTGGGCCACACTGATATCAGACAAGTAGACTTCAGAGCGAGGAAACCATCGCTGAAGGAGGAGAGGACATAATGATAAATGGTCAATTTACCAATTTACAATCCTAAATGAGTACACATTTAAGCACATAAGATACATGAAATACAACCTGATAGGTCTTAAAAAAAGCAATGAGGAATCAGTGATTATAGATGGAGACTTTTTTATCAGTAATCGGTAGAACCAGCAAACAGAAGATGAGGGCCAGGAAGAGCAGAACAGCCTCAGCGGCGGCACCTCTCAGACGGGGATATGGTGCTGTACCACACAATAGCAGAGTAGATGTCTACTGTTCTCAGGTGTCCATGAAGTATCCACCAAATAAACCATCTGGGGTTATAAAAAACTGTGATAAATTTAGAAGAGCTGAAATCATACAAAAGATGTTTTTTGACCATAAAAAACTGAAGTGAAAATTAATAACAGAAAGATAGTCAGAGAACCTCTAACTACTTGAAAATGAAATGACACACTTAGATAATCCATAGGGCAAAGAAACCATTGCAAGGAAATTAGAAAATATTTTGAACTGTATGAAAATTGGACACAGGAAAACAATAGAGAAAATGAATAAATTCAAAACAGATTTTTTGAAAATATTAACAAAATCAGTAAACCTGTAGCCAGAATGACAAAGAAAAAAGAGAAAAGACAAATTATAATATCAGGAATAAAGGAGGGTGTGTGGTTACAGACCCACAGACGTTCAGATGACAGCAAGGGGCCCCGTGAACAGCGCCGCACACGTGCATCCGACCATGTAAATGGGACAGACCAATTCCTAAAAAGCCACAAACTGTTCAAACACACTCAAGAAGAAATAGAGAAACTGAATAGTCCTTCTATTGAGGAAACTGATTTTGTAGTTAGAAATCTTCTGAAACATGAGCAGGTGGTTTCATTGGCGAATTCTCTTTTCCGGCACAATGAATGTGTGTGGAGCATGTGCTGCGTGCGAGGCACAGATTTCTCGGACCAGCCGTATAGGGAAATGTGGTCATTCTTGCCAGCCCCTGATAGAGTTTTTTCTTTGCAATTTTAAAAATTTTCACCTTAAAATTTCCTTAGGCTGTGTGATGGAAGAGTAAGTGTCCGCCTATAGATGTTCATGTATTAATCCCCAGATCCTGTGGTTATGTTAATTTGCACAACAGGGGAAAGCTGATGGAGTTAATGTTGTCAATCAGCTGGCCTTAAAATAGGGAGATTATCCTGGACTATCTGGGTGGTGCAAGGCCGTCACGAGGGTCCTCAAATGTGGATGTGGGGCTGGGGCTCTGGGGGCTGGAACGTGAGGAAGGCTCGGCACTGGCTTTGGAGTTGGAGAAGGGGCCCGAGCCAAGCCCCGAGGGCAGCGTCCAGAAGCTGGAGAAGAAACACCGTGACCCACGGTTCTGGAGCCCAAAGCTGCCGGCACCAGATGTGAGCCTAGTGAGGCCCAGTTAGGACTTGTGGCTGCAGAACAAAGACGTGCCATTTGCTTTGTTTTCAGCCACTGAGTAGCTGTCACTTGTCCCAGCAGCAAGGGGATGCTGACACGGCATCTTGTGTTGGCTCGGGTTCTCCAGGTCTGGGCCTTGAGCCCCTTCCTTGGTGTCGCTCAGCTGTGATGAGAAACGCAGGGCCCCAGCCCGGGGCAGACTCGTGGGGTCAGTATTTCGAAGCCCAGGGCCCAGACAGGCAGGGTGGCCTTGCAGCTTCCCAAGGTTTCTGCCCCACCCTGGAGGAGGGGCGCGGCTGGGGGCCCGGGCAAGACCTGGGAGCTTTCCAGGCCAGTGTCTCTGGGCTCTGGAACCAATGACCCACGGCAGTTTTTGGTTCCTGCGAGATGATTAGAAAACCAACCTGGGTCTAGGGCCAGGCCATGGGCCGTGACCATCTCCATTGCTCACCCGCCCGCCTGTGTGAACGTGAGGTGCAGGCCTGCTCATGGGCCGGAGACACAGTCACCACAAAGCTTGTCTGCCTGCAAGAGGACATTCTCCCCTGCCCTGCAGTCACAGCCTGGGTGGGTCCCCTGTGGCAGCTCGCGGAGACGGAGTGCCAGTCACGTCCCAGATGCCCCCGGGTCCCACCTGGGCCCCCTGGCCCCTGCTGCCTTCCCTCTTGTGTGCCTCAGATGCAGGGCTGATGGGGTGCAGAGCCTTGCTGCCAGATGGAGGGACCAATTACCACTCCATCCCCTCGGGGAGAGCCTATCAGATGTATTCTGGGGCTCATAATAAATGAATTGGAAGGAAAAAATTGCACTCTGAACACCATGTTCTGTGTACTCCTGTGAGCAGGTTGTAATTAGTTAATTAAACGCCGGGCTGACAGAATGGCCCTGGTGGGGTTGCTGCAGTGTGGGCAGGCCCCCGAAACTTGAGCAGGGAACCTCTTGGAATCCGTGGGCAGGGGAGTAGTTAACACCTCCCAGCGAAGGGACCGCTCTTCCCTGGAAAGGTCAGTGGGGGCCTGGGGTGGGGGGCCCTGGGAGAGGGCACTTAGTGTCTAAATCCACTGAAATGGAAAGGGAGCACAGAGAGCCAGGTGTGGTGGCCAGACATCTGCGGACGCTGAGGCCGTGACAGGTGTGGGCAGGGACGGGAAGATAAGCACCAGGCAGGGGTCACGTGGCAGGAAGGGACCGAGCAGGGGAGGAGCGGAGGGGCTCGGAAGCTGGCTCTGTGCCCCGAGAGGGAGTGCGCAGCCTTTACAATGGATTTCATGACCCAAGGTTGCTGGAGTGGTGTAAGCTCCCTACGGGCCCGGGGCAGGGGAAGCCGGGGTGCTCGGCCTCCCCAGCCATGGTCAGTTACCCCGTCGGGCCCTCCTGGCTCGGCCCAGCAGAGCTTCCCCTCCACGTCAAGCTTACAGCCCTGGGCCTTACTGTCTCAGAAAGGAGCCGGAACGGAAGATGGAGTGAAAGACGTGAGTCCGTCGTGCTGCCCTCCGGCTTAAAGCGTCCACGGGCCCACGGCCCCTCTCCCTGCCCTGCCCCACCGCTCCTCTGGCTGGTCCCGGAGGAGCCCACCTCACGCCCATCGGAGGGTCTGCACATGTTAATTCACGGGGAGCTCCTCTCCTGCATTTTCTGTCATGATAGGGTTTCACACTAATCTCATCATGTCATCTGCAAAAAATAATCGTCTTCGTCTCTTTCCCGTTTTTGTGCATCATTTCTTTCTTTTGTCTAGGTGCATCAGCTACTTCCTTCAGACTATCACATCTTAGCCAGGGCTGATCGGATTCTGCTTTCTCTGTCGGCGCAGCCTCTGTGTCACACACACCAAGTTCCCTGGGTGACTTCCTGGTCCTCGATGAAAGGCGTTCAGCCTGTCTTATCATCCCAACATCTTCTGGGGTTTTCACGATAATGTGCGTCTCCTGCCGTCCACCTGGCACCTGGTCACTCCGGCGGTGATGGCTGGCTCTCTCAAGTTTACCACCACCATGCGGTACTGTCAGTGCCAAGTGCAAGAATCGGGTAGGATCCATTCAGCTCAGTAACCCCTGCCCTCCCTCCTTTTGGAATACTGTTCCTCCCATGACTGGAATATCAGGGGTCTAAGGATCTGTGTTGTAGCTGGGCATGATTTTGGAGCTGCAGAAAACATAACAGTCTCCTTAAAAATACACCTGCCACTAATTTTGCCTACATATTTTACCCCATGCTTTTTGGACCAAGCGACGCTGCTCACCATGCACGGCTTCTGGCTTCCCACCCAGCACACGTTCCTGCCCTCCCCTTCCTAACGCACGAAGACTCCCTTCTGGGAATATGGCCATCCTCATGGACTGACCCGCTTCAGGGGAAGCAATCCCAGGACCCCTCCCCTGACTGCGGGCATCGGCTTGGGAACGTTTCCTGCTTGTGGTAAATGTGGCGGTATGAGAAGCCAGCCAAGACGTAGGCCCCTGCCCCTCACGCTCTGTCCAGAGCCCCGGTCCCCCGAGTGCAGGAAATGATAAATGAGCACGGTGGCCTAGGAGCAACCAGAGCCCAGCCACCTTGTGGGGGTATCCTGTTCGCATGAGACCCCTGGGGGCCGTCTCCTCTCCTGAGCCAGGACACCTGTTCTTTGGTCTGGGACAGGTAATGCTGTCTGAGCCCGGCGGTTGGTTAGAGGCCAAAAGGTCACAGCACAGTAATTGTGTTTTTTTTAAAGATTTACTTATTTGTCAGAGAGACAGAGAGAGAGAGAGAGAGCACAAGCAGAGGGAATGGCAGGCAGAGGGAGAGGGAGAAGCAGGCTCCCTGCTGAGCAGGGGTCCGATGCGGGCCTCGATTGGATCATGACCTGAGCCGAAGGCAGACATCTAACTGACTGAGCCACCCAGGTGCCCCACACCGCAGTAACTGTATTGTGCATCAAGCCTGGAGTCAGCCCCTGAATCATTTGGGGATATTTCATTTTGCTGCAGGATCTCTTTTTTAAACAATCAACCTAAATTCCTCAGTCTACCAACTTGGCATACACAGAAAACCCTTGGGTGAGTGGCCTTTCCTGGGGATGAATCAGGCCCCTGGATCGCAGACAGCAGTGTTCGAGCGTGAGGATAGGCCCGGAGCTGCTGTCTCCCCGCCCTCATCACCCTCTTGCAGCCTCCACATAAGCCTCACACTATGCAAGTTGTTCCCTTTTATGTGGCCAGTAAAGAACACCAAGAGGCAGCACCCGAACCTAACCGGGGTTTCACTCTGTTGACAGAAAGGCCCTGTGGCCCCAGAGGGAGGAGTTCAGTCCAGCCCTGCAAGTGGAGATCTGAGGCCCAAGTCCTGCCCAGACCCTGGGACTTTTTTATAATGGACCTTTCCTCTCTTCAAGCGCCACACTGCAATTGCAACACCCCCCCCCCCCACCGGAGGGCGCCGCGCCCAATGCAGTATTTACACCTCTGGGGAAGAGAAAGGGCGCATGGCTCTGTGTGCAAATGCCAAGGGCCATTTTGAAGCTTCCATAGCCCACTCTTTGAGCAAACCAGGAATGCGAGGCATCTGGGATCTACCCACCTCCTTCCTGGAAAATGGGAGTATCCCAACTAGGGTGCCATTTTGGTGTGGGTTGCATGTGATTGGGCCGTTTGTCCATGGAATGGAGAATGGCCCAACCAGGTTATCTTCTCTCAAGATATGTGGAGCATGTGGTTGGCCTCTTTATATAATTTATACCCAATAAAGTGATTATTTCAGTAACTATAAGTTAACAGTAATGACTACTTAGCTTCCAACTTCTGAGAACATTTCTTTTAAGTCAAGAAGACTGATGTGGACAAAGTCGAGCTTTTAGCCCAGCGAATTGCCCCACCTGCAGCAGGCAATCAACAGCTATTGAAACAGAAATTATGTCCTCGGGCCTGTTATATGTGACTTCAATTTCTGGTTGCAGAGCTCACATCATTTAGCAAAAGTTTTAATTCCAGCTGCATGATCATGAGACCAGAGAAATGCTTTTTACCATTAATATCATCGTGACTTAGTATGTTAATGAGAGGTTTGAGTTGTGTGACTCGATCATGGGGACGTGCAAATATAACGATTTTTTTTCCTCTGAGAAGAGCTCTCAATCAATATATACTATTTCAGTTGTCTCTCATTTTGCTCAGTGCGTGTTCAGTTCTTAAAAAGTCTAATTATTTAAAATTTGGAGGGAAGCGTAGATAGGAGGAATTCTGACTTGGGCCCCCACATGCATCGTCCCATGCTCTGCTCCCTCCCCATGCACGACCACGACTGTGCATGCTGACTACAGCTGCAGCAGAGAAAACCCAGTGTCGTGAAAAGTGAAATGTTTTGTGGTTTGGTTTTCACTTTCAGCTGATGCTTTCCAACAGGAGGAATGACAGTTTTACCCTTTGAAGATATCAAGCAGGATTAAAATGGCATCTGTATTTGCTACTATGAAGTCAGCTACAAAAAAACAGCAATAGAAGAAAGAGAAGACGCATGTATACGGAATCATGTGTTTTATGGTACCAGTTGGAACTGCATATAAGTTAAATAGAAAAAACGAGAAATATCACATTATGCAGATATGAGTTTTTGGACCTTATTGGAGACAAAGCACAAAGAGAAAATTTTCATATGCACATAAAAACAAGTTTTATAGAAAATATTTGCACATGTGTTTAAAAACCCATAGACAGTGCCAATACACTCTTGCTTGTGCCCCACAAAACCTCACGTACTAATGGGTTTCCTGCTGCTGAGTGGCTGAAATGGGGAGCTAGTCCCCATGGCATGCTTACCATCACTTAGGACTCACTCCCTGTACAGCTCTTCCTTTGTGCAGCGTCAATAAGACATTGCGGCAGATGTGAGCCCTCGAGAGACCAGCTGTCCTGGCAGACAGACACTCACTCCCCCAAGGCAGCGGACTTCCAAGCGGGCAGTCACTGTCAGATCCCGCGAAGGCGTGGCAAGTTCCTTTTTTCCCTTGAATGGATACCCTCGTCTGGCTGGTGGTGTGGCCAAGCTCTAGAGCTGCACGTGTGCCCCAAGGTGGGGGCACCTGCCCTGCTAGAGCTTGGCCATCAAGGGCCACTCAAGGGGCGAACCGTGTCTCTCTTTCGGCCACCCCCTTCCTGAATACCAGTTCTGTCTATTTAGGTCCCACTTTCACTCTGCTGACCATTCCTTTCTTCCCCGTAGTAGGTGGAGAGCTGAAAATGTTTACCCCGTGTTCGATCAGCTCAGAGGGGAATGAGAGCTCTCAGATTGGCCCCGGCAAGGTCATTTAAAGGGTGCAGGAAAGTGTCTGATTTTCTGCAGAAGTTGAAGGCCTATTTGAAACCTCTCCTCCCTTTCTCTGGTTCTTTGGCCCTCCTGAGCCTCACCTTTTGGAGGGTGGCTTTGCTGAGGACATGAAATCGTACCCATCACTGTGGCCCCATAGTTGTTGGGAGCCAGAGAGATCTGGGAGGAAATGAGGGGACAGAGGTCAGATGGTCAGGACTGAAAGTGAAGACAGTGCCTTAGAGATAGCTTTCTAGTGGCTCCAACAAGCCAGACAGGGGCAGGAATTAAGAAAGGGGGCTACCTAGCCAGGCTGATAAAGAGTCCTATAAACTATGGCAACACCAGCCATGACGTGATCACCAGATGGCAACTCATGACATGAGTTGGGTTCGGACAAGCCTGGGCTTGACCCCGCATTGTGCTACTTACTAGCTGGGTGGACTGGAGCAAACCACTCTACCCAGAAAGCCCCGGTTTTTCTCATCCCTTAATGGGGACAGTCAGTCTCCATAGTCACAATCTCCTCATGAGATTCTAGTAAAGGTCACTGACTCGTCCTTGCTAGTTTTACAGAAGGCACGGATGACAGATCATCTCTTCCCTAGGGCAGCATTCCTCAAACTTTGGTGGGCAACGAGTCACCTGGGAATCTGGTTAAAATGAAGATGGCTTCCGTGTGTCTGGAGTGAGGCCCCGGAGTTCCCAAGTGATGCCCTGTGATGGACACTCTCTGAATAGCAAGACTCCAGGACCCACAGGTCGGTCTCGGGTGTGTGCTCGAGGATGGCTAAGCACAATATCTGTATGTCATAGATACCCGTGAAGAACCTGTTTGGAACGAACGAACAACTAGTAAGCCATGTAACCACAATAAAGTAATATTAACATTAGGAAGTGGGCCCAAACAGTATGGTATACAAGCAGTGTGTAATCTGGTGATAACATAGGTTTAAGAACTTGTGGTCACAGAAGATGACAGGTGTTTATGATGACATTAGGGATGTTCAGAAAGTTCCATAAAGATTGTGTAAAGAGAAACATACTCTGCTGTCCCACACGTCTTCCCTGGTTCCACCATCCAGGACAGAACAGAACTTTGGGTGGGATCATTGCTCTGACCAGTCAACGCAGGTAAATGTGTCTTTGTTCAGCAGCTGGCTCTCCACACCACCTCCTGCTCAGCTGAGGGAGTGCCCTGTCATTCAGTGCATGCATAACACATGAGATGGGCTCAACAAATAGAATTTGAATGAAAAACCATGGACAAATTCAGACAGAAATAAAGCAGGAGGGCAGTGATATGTGTTGAGTCAGATTTGAGCAAGGTATTGGAGCACACGGAGGAGACAGGACGGGGCTCACGCTGGGGCTCAGGGCAGCTTGTGGTTTGCTCAGCTGTGCCTTGAGTCCTTCCTAATGAGCTGGCTTGGAACTCACAGAAAACCAGATAGGTTTGCAGCACGTTTTCTCCTTCTCTGGCTCTAGAGCACTCTACCTCTTAGAGGTGGTGCCTGAATGTCAGGCGTCCAGTGAGTGCACACCTCTGTGCACACCCAGCCCAGACATGTGCACTGAGGAGCGTAGTGAATCTGTCTCTGGTGTTGGTGCAGAACTTGTTTTTCTCTCTTCTGTCACTATGTCTGTAGGCTCTGGAACTTGGGCTGCTGACTCCCGTTGTAGAAGACTTGTGACCTGGAAGTAGGAAGGACCGTAGGAAGGACCTGCTACCCCACATTGGCACTCGGGGGGTCGGCTACTGGCTTCAGGATGGGGGTGTGTAGCTGGCGTTGGGCAGACACCCCATTTGGGGAGAAGCAGGAGGTTCTCCAACTCTATCCTAACCTTCCCAATGTTACCTGTAACTCAGAGAAGGCACGTGCTGGGGTTCCAGGTAGTCAACGAGGAGAACCAGTCTGCACCTTGAGCCTTTAGGGGCCGCAAATACTCAGGAGCCCACAGAAGGAAGTGTGGCCGACTCCACTGGAGGGAACGCAGAGACAGAAATCCCACCAGAGAACCTGAGGGAGGAGAGGGCAGGGGGCGAGCCGGCCACGGAGGAGAGCAGGTCAGACAGGGGAAGCGGCTGGGGGGCTCCCGTGTTTCCCTCCCAGGAAGGGGAGAGAAGAGGTGCTGCAGCATCGGGGCGGAGACGTGCTCCGCACGCGTCTCAGAACGAGGCCCCTCAGCTACGCTCTGGAAACCTCAGTCCTGTTCTGAAACGCTGTGGCAGCCTGTCATTGTCAGGACCAGCAGGAGACCCAGACTTAGTGAGGACAGAGAGAAAGGCAAATTGGAAATCCATTTCCAGCACAAGAGACGGGACGGGTGCCGGGAGCACAGCCACGAGGCAGCAGGAAAGGGGACGGAGGACGCCTTGCCAGGTCCTAGCTCTGGAAAGACCCACACTCGGCCAGTTCCCGCCCCTCCCAGGGTTGGCTCTGCCCGGTTTCCTTCCGAGGCGCTCTGTGGGCTTGAGGGAGGGTGTGGCCGAACCGACTGGTGGAGACAGCTTCCGAATTTCCGGTGTCCCCTACTGGCTTTCTCGTGCTGGCCCCTGAGTTTTCAGTGTTGAGTCTGACACGACCTGACCGCTGTGTGCTGACATATGTTAGGACCAGTCCCAAGGGCATTTGGGACATGCTCTGTCACCTGCCGGTGGCATGTGGTCTATTACCTCGTCTCTCTGGAAAATCTCTGCCATCCAATTTCCCCTCTCCCATTTCATCTGGAACGGCTCGTCCCTATACCCACTGCAGGAGCGTCAGATCATTTTCTTGGAACCCCAGGACACTGGGGTGGGCCCAGCAGGCGGGTCAGCTCCCAGCCCGCGAGTGTGGCGGCCACCGACCTGCCACACGTGGATGCAGTGCCCTGTGGCGGGGTGGTGGAGTCCGAGGCGGGAGAAGCCACAGCTCCGGTGGGATCCTCTGTGCTGGGGGCATGTGGTGACCCCGTCTCCCTGGGTGTTTGTCAGGAGAGGCGAGGGTGGTCTGTCCTGCGTCTGCGTCTGCCTGCACCCCCTCCTCATTGTTGGGGGGGTGCCTGAGGTCATGGCCCCCAGGGCAGGTGTTCTCCAGAGAGGCCCCCCTCCAGGAGGAGTGCAGGAACGCAGGGACCATCTCAGTGGTGTCAAACCCAGAATCCACGGAGTGCACACGCCAACTTCAAAATAAAAATAAAAATAATAAAAAAGTGAGTGTTTTCTTGAAGAATGAACCGAGGAGATACACATCTCGCAGGTCACGGACAGTCCTCAGGTTTCCTGGAGAGCTGCTCCTTTGATGACCTGAGGCTCGCAGAGCCCCAGTCTTTGCAGAGCGGACGGCTTCGCTTCTTGCTTCGGCGGCCCCTCCCCGGCGTCCCGGTGCCGTGAGAGCTGAGCTCGGCTGCTCGGTGTCGGCACTTGGGTGTGCTGGTGTTTGGACCCGCACTCGGGACGGCACCGTGGGCTCCTGCTCTGCCCCACGTGCCCTGGCGGGGAGCCTGTCCCTCACCCCTGATGAGGCCTGTGGTCACTTCATCAAGTGGACGAATCTCCTGGACCCACAGCTCGCTTGGGCACCACATTCGACAGCTGTTACCTTTGCTCATCAATAGCCATTCAGACTCTGCCTATTGATCTCGGGCATAAAACGGCAGAGCTGAACTCATTAAACCATATTTGGCATGGAGCCGCGGTTTCCGTCCTGACCTTCCTGCCCTTAGCTTTGTTCCCTCCGACTCTCTTTCCCTGGCACACCTCCTGCAAAACGGCGCTCAGCCTTCTGTAAGTGGGCACCATGAGCAGGGCCCTTGGGCTCACGGGCTCTGGCACAGTCCCAACCGCGGCCCCGGCCTTCGTCACATCCGGCTGCCTGTTGGGTGTGGGAGAAGGGCCGCGCCAAGGGGCAACTGTCTGTGCAGTGGATTTCCTCCCTCCCTCCCTCCCTCCTACTTCCCTTCCTTCCTTCCTTCTTTCCTGGGTCCCGCGGCCCGGGGTGCTGTGTGGGCCCCTGGGGGCTCTGGGGAAACCAGACGGTCATCTACGTGGAGAAGGAGCTCAGAACACGTGGACGCTGAGGTCACACAGAGGTCAGGTGCAGTGGCAAGGGTGAGCCCATTTCGTTCCGAACCCGCTATCTTAAAGCTTTTCAAACACACCCCGAAGTAAAGACATAAGTGTAGTGAACCTTGCCACCAGCTTCTGGAATTAACAATGCTTCCGCTGTGTCCCCAGCAAAGTTTCTGAGGGGCATATTTTAAAACCAATCCCAACATATAATCTCATCCACTTATTTCATATCTCTAACAAACAAGTTCTCTTTACGGCACCCACAATATCACTCCTCATCTGAAACACTTACTCATAACTGCATCTGAGTCGGACCCTGAACACACCCACACCGAGCATGTGGGCCACGGGGCCCTCAGTCTGTGGCAGCTTCCCACCCCGTCAACAATGTTTCTAGTGAAGAAACTCGGTTATTGGGGCGCCTGGGTGGCTCAGTCATCAAGCGTCTGCCTTCGGCTCAGGTCATGGTCCCGGGGTCCTGGGGATCGAGCCCCGCATCGGGCTCCCTGCTCCACGGGGAGCCTGCTTCTCCCTCTCCCACTCCCCCTGCTTGTGTTCCTGCTCTCGCTGTGTCTCTCTCTCTGTCAAATAAATAAATAAAAATCTTTAAAAAAAAAAAAAAGAAACTCGGTTATTTTTCTTGAAGAAGTCTCTCCACTTTGGACTTTGCTGATTGGATTCTCACGTGTTTTCCTCTCTTCTCCGCTTCCTATAAACTGGTAGCTGGATCTATACAAACGTGGTGAAATCCGGACTCTTCTTGGCAGGAGCCCTCAGGGGGTGCCCTCTTGCACCAGGTCGGGATGTTGGGGGGAGAATCCGTGGGAGGTGGTTTCTGAATGTGGCCCACGACGGCCGTCGCGGCTCGCACACTAGGAGGTGGGTTCTAACGTGAGGCACTCCACCCGTGGCCCTCCACGCCGTTCCCACTGGAGCCAGATTTATTTCCCTCCCGTGGCCTGTGGCGTTTCCTCCGCTGTAGACAGAGGCGGGCTCGTGCTTTCTGCTGCAGCTCGGAACTGTGAAGACATAGCCATTCGCTCATTTGCACGTGTTTTAACCGGAGTAGAGTCGAGGTCACGATCACCTCCGCGGAGGCGGGCGGCACAGGTGTGGAGGCTCCTGTGTGTTGAGCAGCCTGTTTCTGCAAGTCCTGCTGTGCCACAGGCAGACCTCATGGCCCAATCCAATGGGGCCAGTGCTGTTTGGTGGCTTTCTCTCTTTGGAAGCCCCCCTTTCTTGGCTTCCGTGGCACTCCTCTCTGTGGCTAAATGCTCTTCTCACGGGTCCTAATGCTGCTGTCGACCCAGATGCTGTCCTTGGCCACCTTCCCTCAGAGATGCACACCCTTCCTGGGTTGTCCCGTCCATTCCTGTAGTTTTAACTAGAAAATATACGCCAGGGGTTCCCAAATGCGAATTCCTGCCCCAGGTCTCTCTCTTGAGGTCTGGATGGCTCCAAGAGCGCTGGACATTGCTGCTCAGATAACACCAGACATCTTGAACTTAACATGCCCATCTCTGAACTCACCAGCTTCCCCCTCGAGCCTGGCCCTTTCCTGGGTCCCACCTCAAATGAGCACACATTGGCATTTCGGTCACGGCTAGCCTTGTAATCCTTGCAAACGTACCACACACAACGTGGCCCAGTAGCTGAGAGCCTGGCCCTGGGCCTGTCCTCCAGGATGTGTGCCCAGGGAGACCGCGTCTAGGCTGGCTTAGGAGAGGGAAGCAGGGGTGTGCACAGGTCCCGAGGACTCGTGCATACTCCAGCTGCCTCCCTGGCCCCGGGGTGCCATGCCGAGGAGGAAATGTCGGAGAGAACAGTGTGCCGCAGACCCAAATCCCCTCCCCATTTGCAAAAGACAAGATGCTATGGACCAAGACAGGGGAAGTGTGTGAAAGTCTGACTCCCCAGTGGTTTTGGAACCCGAGTTTGCCGCATGCGGGGTGCGAGTAAGTCAAGCCACACCGCTCCGCTGTGCCCCTCTGGGAGTTAGGCACACGATACCGCTGAACTTTGTTGGACCACCTTTCTGTGGTGAAGAACTGGGACTTTGTGAAAATAGAGGTTTGTCTCTCGGATGAAACACTGAGACTGAAAAATGCTCAACGAACGGACTCTTTCCTGAGTCTGTGAGTCATGTTTCTGTAAACCTTCATGACAGGAGCATTTGTAGTTGGAAAAATATGAAACCTTATGGAGGAAGTCGGGTTGGTGTCTAAGATTAAATGTGGCCCATGAAAGTCCTTACAGCTTTTTAAAATCTTTCTTTTTCTTACTATTCGGTGAAATAAATCAGTAAGGTGTCTGATGTAATACATAATCACACACTTAGTGGGTTAATACAGCACAGACTTACTCTAACAGCTCCGGAGCTCAGAAGTCCAAAGTCCATCTCAGGCGTCGGCAGGGCTGGATCCTTCTGGAAGCTCTAGGGGGGAATCTGCGTCCTTGCCTTTGCAGCGTCCGGAGGCACCTGTGTTCTCTGGCTTGTGGCCCCTCCTCCACCCTCCAAGTGCAGCCCCGCCTCTGCTTCCACCGGCGCTCCGCCCTCTCTGACTGGACACTCCTGCCTGGTTTCTATGGGGACCCTTGTGATGACACTGGGTCCGCTGGAGAACCGAGCATCACCTCCCGATCACAAGACCCTTCACTTAATGCCCTCTGCCATGTATGTTCACATAGTCATAGGTTCGGGGAATTAGGACTCAGACAGACTTGGGGCGGGGGCTATCATTCAACCCACCACAGTTATCAAATGGAATAAAGACAAGCTTTACACATCTTAAATAATAATGGGTCCTTAATATGATTGGTTTCCACCTGCTCTGGACACCTTGTATTTTCCCTTGCTGGCAGACTCACTGTTTTCCCTTGGTCGCCCATCTGGTTTCGGGCATCTTCTTCTGCTTGTGTTCCTGGGTCCCCAAGGAGCTGGTCTGCAGACAGCAGTTGCAGAAAGAGTTTGGGGTCTTTGTCCAAATGCTCAGCACCCCCATGGCCAAGGAGGCAGTTCTTGGTGCCCCCGGGGCTCTGCCGCGGCTCCCCATGGCCTCTGCTGGGCACGCCTGGCGGGCTCTCCCTTCCCGGCACAGGTGGGTGGGGTGGCTCTCTTATCTCTCTTGCACGGCTTCGCAGAGCCCTCCAGCTTCTCCTACTTCATGTGGCCGCAGCTCCCCTTTCCTTCTGGGTACTCCTCGAAGGTCACTTTAATTCCTCGGCAGACATTGCAGTTGAGGAGCAGAAATGCTGGAGTAAACCTGTGTGCCCTCACAGCTCCCAGTGCAGCCTGTGCAGGAATGAGGCCACAGCCTGGTGATTCCTACTGTCCCCTGGCGCCCAGCACAGGGCCACCACCCTCGCCTCTGAGTCTCTGGAAGAGCACTTGTCTTTGGACTCAGCTACTGCTCAGGCTCGCTGCCCCAGCCCCGGGTCCCAGGAGGTGTGGAGACTTCCTAACTGGTAGTGATGCTCTCACGCTTCACAGGACTGACCCCTTGACCATCTTCCAAAACAGGAGGCTTCTCAGGTAGGGGCACCCCATAGGAGGTTTGCAGGTTTTACAGAAATGGCTCTTGCAGTCATGTGTGCGTGCCTGTGTATGCTTGTGGATGTGTGCATGCGTTTGTGCAGGTTGTGAGTGTACACAGGTGCGTGTGTATACACGCATGTTTGCATGCACACTTGGGTCTGCGTGTGTGTGCACACACGTGCATGCTCTGGAGTGCATGTCTCCCAGGGGCAGGTGTGGGGCGGTCACAGAATGCTCCAGACTTCTTGGCACCGTTGCCGTCATCTGACCAAGCGGGAAGCGTCCCTCCTGCTTCCAGGTTCCTTCACCCCGTTTTGAATTCTGTTCTCATCATTCTCCTGGGTCGTGTGTCTGAATACTAACTATGGAATGGCAGGCAGCTTCCCCAAGGGAGCCCCTCTGTTCCCGTGGAAATCAGGGTCTGAACACAGAATAATTGGAGGTGTGTGGGGAGCGTGGACTGCCACCGACCCTCATGTAAATGGAAGGCACACTCCCTGCAGCACCGTTTGTCAGTGTGCTCTGTGCTGGCGGCCGACCCCGAGGGCTCGTTTGGGCAGTCCGAATGACTGGAGCAGGTCTTCCTCACACCTGCTCTGATGGGCTAAAAGCAAATGAACAAATGCACTGAACAAAAACCACATAATTCAACAACACTGCTTTTAGGATAGGTACGTCCATTCTCTACCTTTACCATAGGAATAGGAGGTGATGTTGAAGACATTGATGAATTTAGGGCCTGGCGTGGCCTGGATACTGGCCATGCTGCATGGAGGCCAGGCCAGTGCCCGGCACACTGTCCAGCCTTGCGCACTGAGCTGCTTCTGTCTGTGGTGGGGGTAGTCAGGGCACCATCCTCAGAGCACTCTCCTTGCTGGGAAAATAACTCAACATAAACCCTAACAACACTGGAAACAGGATCTTTGGAAGCAGGTGTTGTGTAAGGTGAGATGGTGACGGGGCAGTGTACCCAGCTGTCCAGGAGTGTGCTCTCAGTGGTTCTTTCCAGCTCTCAGTGTGGGAGATGCCATACGTGGCCAGCGTGGCCCCTGTTATACCTGCTCTGAGCATCGTCCGGGCAAGAAGGGCATCAGGTGTGCCTTCACCGTGTCTCCACGTGGCCTCTCCTAGGGTCTTGGGCTGTGTGGCATTTTGGAAACCCAAACTGTTGGATGGCCAGCTGACCCACCGAATCAGTCAGAGAAATAGGCCAACAAGCCACGTGGTGCAGGAATTACCTTGAGGAACAGGCACACGTGACCGCAGGGCTGGCCGGACGGAAGCTCAGTAGGATCTCCGGGTGACACATTAGTGGCAGAATTCCTTCCTCCCAGGAAACCTGATTTTACTCCTGACGCCTTTGGCGATTGGAGGACACCCCACAGCACCGAGGGCCGTCTGCTTTACTCAAAGTCAACCGAGTATACATGTCGATCACATCCGTAAACCCCTTCACAGCAACATCCAGACCAGTGTTGACCTAACAATGGGGCACCATGGCCTGGCTGAGCGGACCCATAAAATAACCATGACGCTCTCTCATGGAGGTTTTTTAACGGTTGACAGGGGTGGAGATGGGGTCCGATGAGTGCCACGTGTCCACCTTCCCTTGGAAGGACGGACCTCACAGCTAGCTGCCCACATGTGCTGTGGATTTTCTGTGTCCACTTGGCTAGGCCACAGCACCAAGAGACTTGATGACACTTTATTGTCGATGTTGCTTTGAAGGTGCTTTAGGATGAGACTCACATTTCAATCAGTTGTGACCAAGTCGCATAGATTATCGTCCGTACGTGGGTGGGCCTCACCCAATCAGTTGAAGATGCCCAGAGAGAAGTCCGAGGCCCGGCGTGGAGGGGATTGTGCTGATGGCCTCCCTGGAGCAGCTGCTGGCCGCCCTGCAGATTTCAGGGGAGCCAGCCCCTTAGCTCTCCCTCCCTCCCTCCACGTACACACCCCCTGTTGCGCCATCTTTCTGGAGAACCCTGGAAGTGGGCATGCATTCACCCCCAACCCCCACCCCAGCCTGGGTACAGCTGCCCCCATGGGCACTGGCCACATGGGAAGGTGTCACGCAGGCTTCTCCACATCCCTCCAGCACCCGGGGATCAGGGGCCCGGCGCTGTCACCTTACAGGTGAGACAGCTGAGGGAGACAGCAGCTTCCCCAGATGACGGGTCTGGGTGCAGAGTCCCTGCTGACCGTGCTGTAGGTCTAGCGGCTTGGTGTGCAAACCATGAGTCTGTCTCTGTGCGGGGCCGGATGCGGGGCCTGCTTTGGCTGGTGGTGTCTGGAAGCTAAGGGTGGAGCCTCTGTGCCCCTCCCTCCCCAGGCCACCGCTTCCTCCACAGCTCGTCTTCCTCGCACGACCCGCGGCTGACTGAAGGGGTTTTTACACGGTGCTTCTGGAGGCCCGGAGCCTCCTTGTCTGCGCGGAGTGCGAGTGTGCACCCTCCCAGGGCAGGGCTTCCGCGCACGTGCCTGCCTGGCGCTGCGTGTTTCTTGTCTGTGCGTGCTGGTCCAAGGGGACCTTTCTGGTGACCCATGGCTTCCAGACCCACCACCCTCCCCAGAGCTCCTGTGGCGGATGGGTTCTTCTTCCCACCATCCTGTGCAGGCCCAGGGGTCCCGGGCATCAGCTCCTGAGCCCGCGAGACCCCCAGAGCACAGACCACACCTCTTGGGCCAATGCAGGGTGGCTGCCACAGAGAGGGTCCCCTGGCCGTCCACACCCACACTCGGGCTCTGGTGCCCCCAAAGCCCCGTCCCCATTATCACAACCCACCTGCACGTCTCCTGTGGGCTAGGCTGCAGCGGGAGATCCAACCATCCCCACCTGCCCCCTGTCCCGCGGCCCCAGGCCACTCCCTCCTCACTACATGGGCTCTGGAACCTCCTTGGCTTGGTGCTTGTCCCCTCCCTGCATCCCAAACCCACACAGGGCCGTCTGCTGCATGTCTCACGCTTGAATCCCAGCAGCCTGAGTTCCTCATTCAGCTCTGGAGCGTCGGGGTAGAGAGACCTGGCTCCTCTGCGGGCAGCAAGAATCAGGGGTCGTGTGGACCGGGTGTGTGGCACCGGCTGGTGGACGGATGTGGTGGACGTAGTGAGGCGTGTGTGAGCGCGGGGCCTGGCGGGGACAAGTGAGAGTCACGGTGGTCGTCCGTGCCGGCCGATGCCGTGTGGCCAGCCGCGCATCGCTCACACTCTCCTGGGCAGGCGGTGTGGCCAGGCCACGGCCCACTGATGAACCCTGACTGAGAGCAGCGGAGTCGCATCTACAGTGGGTGTAGGGAAGCCAGTGAGTCTGCTCCACTTTCTCTCTCCTTCGGCTGTGACCTCGGTGACCTCCCACGGGAGCGCAGGGGCCGGTGCACGGAAGGGCCTGGAAGACACAGACACTCCTTTTGGACATGATGGTCCAGAAGCAGGCTTCCGTTGTGCCCGGCCGTGGGGGCTGGGCTGGGGTGCTGGATGGCGGTCCCTATGGCTGAAGCCGAGGCTGAACGGCCCTCCCTTCTGAGGTTCTTGCTGGGATGCGGGAGCCGAGGGGAGCGAAGCTCCCTGCCCCTGCGGTCAGGCCCCCGTTCAGGACACCCGGGGATGGATTTCCCACATAGCCATGTGCTGTGTGGCCTCGCCCCGGAGACAGGAAGACTGGTTTACTTAAACTGGATCCTTTAGCTCCTTTTTCTGGGTAATGTGAAGAGGGACCCCTGAGATTAAGTTAAAAACTCTCTCTCTCCACTCACACTGGACATCCAATCTGCAAGCTTGGTTTTTCTCAGGCCCGGCTCTAGATTTGATCTCTGCGGGATGCCTAAAAATGCATACTAAAGATTAATATTGTATATCAAGATATACATAATGACATAATAATAATTGATGTATTTTAAAACATAAACTAGTGTTTAAGTTTCTTGGTAAAGGAACAATTCCAGGGACAGTCTGTGGTTTCGTCGGCATCTCTAAAGGACCTATAGCATCAGATGCTGAGGAACTTGGCTTGACGTGTGTGTCCTGACATTTGGTTCTTCCCGGGCTAACGGTGATCAAACCAGTGAGGACACAGGTCACGTGAGTTTGAGTGATGCCAGGTGTCCAGCGTGGCACATGGCTGTCTGCTCCCGTGGCCAGGCAGCCTCCCTGGGGCCTGTGGGGAGAGCAGGTGCTTGCTGCCCACCACCCTCTGCCACAGGTAGGAGACTCCAAGCCCAAGGAAGACAGCAATTGGTTCCCGAGCATCCTGTTCACAGGAGGCTGTGGGTCCTGTGTTGTGTGTGAGCAGCTAGACGAGCCATCCGTCCACACAGAGCCGTGAAAGACCCGCCGGTCAGTAGGGTTAGACCGATCGCCAGGTCACAGCCTGAGGAGGCACCCGAAAGAGCTTTCCAGGGGTTCCTGGCCCATGGGTTCATAGAGCTCCTGAACCCAACACTGCCTTCAACAGAACAGCTGGGTTCTCAGCTGTTCAAACGGGCAGGATCCGCCCAGCTGGAAGGGTGTATTTCCTCACCATGTGAGCGTGTTATGTCAGCCGCAGGGGACTAAGGTTGCCGAGTGGGGACACAACGGAGTGTGCTGACGGCTGGGCTCACCTGCCTGTTCCGGAGGTGGGCACCGCTGGTGATGACCCGAGGAGGGAGAGGTGACAAGGGAGTGCTCAGGCAGACTCCTCATTGACAGAGACCGCACACACCGTGCGATGCTCTGCTTTATCTTCAGTGTGGGCAGGTAACTTACTCCTTTTGGATCGAGGGCCTTTCTGGTTTTGACGTGCTGCGTGGTGTAGCCAGCAATGGACTGCTAAAGCTTCCTTCAGCCATCTCCTGTACCCGTGGGGGAACGCTAATCTAGTGTCACTCCATACGTTAACATACGACTGCACCATTTCGTGCAGACACGTCTACGTGGACACATGGAGGTCGGCTCCATCTGTCTCATCTCTGTGTTTTAAATATTTAACACAAAGAGTGCAATGTTATGGGAAAAGTGACTTAAAATCTAGACACTTTGGTCTGAAGAAATAGTTTTGTCTGTTTATGTTTAACTTCTCTTATTTTTAGCAAAATGATAAAAGCACACATGCCCAGCTCTGCAACCCCCTCTGCTGTTCTCCTCTCTGTGTGACACAGCGTCATGGACAACCCTTGGGTTGTCTGTCCCTGCAGCGCTAGTTTCTCAGTGATGAGGGGAAATCGAGTTACTCGCTCGTGTGCCTGTGTGTGCGTGAGTGTGCACATGGGTATATGTGAGAATACGTGTGTGAATGCGTGCCTGTGAATGTTGTGTGCACATGTGCATGTGTGAATATTGTGCATGTGTGAGCATGCATCAGTGTGTGTGAATGTGCATCTGTGTGCATGTGTGTCAGTGTGTGTGAATGTTGTGTGCACATATGGGTCCGTGTGCATGCATGAAGGAGCATCACTGTATGTGAATGTGCGTGTGCGTGTGTGTGCATGTGTGTGTGTGTGAGGTGGGAATGTGCTGAGGTGAGGCCACGCCAGCCACAGACACATGATCCAGAAATGGAAGCAGCCTCCTGAAGCCATGGGAGAGTCAGTCCTCAGCACGAGTCCTGCACAGGGATCACGTGCCTGTTGCGAGTCCCAGCACCGGCACCTCCGTGGTGTTTTATCTTGTTCTTGCAGGAATGCCTGCAGGTGGTGCATCCTACCCTTCCAGCGCACGAGGGACAGCTGGCGGTGGTGCAGCCTGAGGACCCAGCAGCCCGCGGAGGACCCAGCCCACAGTCTTAGCGGCACATGTCCTCCACCTGCAGGCTGGGCTACCTGGGGCCGGGCCCTCCCACCTGTTCCTGAGCCTTCTTCAGGCCGGAAGCAATCCTGCCTTTGCCCTGACTCCTGGGCCCCACCCCGTGCTTGCCTCCCCTGTGCCTAGAACCTGTCTGTGCTTCAGCACAGCTGGCCCTGGCTGCCACACATGGGATCCCAAAGCTGCTAGGGCATTTGGGTCATTTCCTTAGCCACCCAGCTGGCTGCAGGTCTCCCGTCACCTGGCTTCCCTTTCTTTTCTCTAAATTGGCTCTGGGCAACATCCGTCTGCACAGGCACATCACACACACACCCACACACCCATGCACACACACGGACAGGTGCACACAGAACACGTGCATCACATGTGCACATGCACACACTCATGCATACCCATGAACACGTGCACACAGAAGGACACATGCATCACACATGCACACGCACACACCCATGAATACCCATGAACACGTGCACACAGGACACATGCATCACACGCGCATACACATGAACACATGCACACAGAAGGACACAAGCATCACGTTGCACATGCACACACCCATTCACACACATGAACACGTGCCTATAGAAGAACACATGCATCACACATGCCAAAGCACACACTCACATACACTCACACACAACACTCAGAACACACCTGTAAATGCTCAAATGCATACACATGCACACTCAGATCCACAGACTGACGTGGAGTGGCAGGACATGCACCTGCTGTGTTGTGCGCCCCTCAGGGCACCTGGGCTTCACAGAGACTCTGCAGATGTAATGCCCGACAGGCCTCCAGGCACCTGGAGCTGATTCTTGCTCCAACTGTCCTGCAGCCGGGGGGAGGCAGCTCTGGTGCAGAGACCTGCAGAGGCAAACAGAAGTGCCCACTTGGCTCGGGATGCCTGGACTAGTTCACCAGTGAGCAGAAGGAACAAGAAGCACCCTGGCACGGGAGGGCTGGCCAGGGATCTGATCCAGGGTCTCCAGGATCCCAGACTGCCTTTTGAGGGGGAGATGGCTCCACTGAAGGGGGGTGGTGACACCAGCGGAGCCCCAGGAGAGGGAAGGCAGATGTATGGGCTGTGTCAGACAGCGTGTGGGGTCTTGCCTTTTAGAGCTTGAAAACCAGATGGTGAAAGGTAGCATGTAAATGGAATCCTGTACAATCATTCCAGGTCCAACACCGGATGAGGAACGAGGATGAGGTCAAGCCAGATGTGGTCCCCCCCCATGTCCTGCGAGAACTGAAGCCCTGGGGATTCGAGGCGGGGGTGCCGCTCACTTGTTCCCTGGTGAGTGTGCACAGAAGAGCACCCGATACCTTACTGCTTCACGCATTCTACTGGACACCTGCCATGGGCTGGGCACCACGCCAGACGAGGGGCACGCAGTGGCCAGCACACCAGGACCCCGGTGCTCCCGGTGGTCAGGCCTGCGGAGGGAGGCTCAGCTGTGGTCTAGGCCTTAGGCATGAGGTTCAGGAGAGGTGGGGATCCTGCCCAGCTGTGGCCGGTCCCCTCGCAGGGGACGCTCAAGGTCCTGCATTTGGTAACTTGTCTGTTTCTTTTTCCTTTCTCCTTAGAGGACGAGCGGGAGATGACGAGACTATGGGACAAAACCAGGCCACTGTGGAGACAATCGAGTTCACCAAGAGAAGGTTGTGCTGAACCGCTACGTGGCTCCCCAGGCCACTGACCTGTCAGCTGCTCCACGAAAGACCCAGAGCTGCCACTTAGTCCTGCCGCCATGTGATTCCTAATGAGGATTTTATTTCACGGTAGCTGGCGAGAGAACCAGGTTGAATCCTCTCAGCTCCTTGGCAGCATTAGTGGAGGTTTGCCGCTGTGCTACCTCAGAGCTGGGTTTACAGACGAGGCCCAACATCACCTTGCCCGCTTCCGTGTGGCCAGGCAGAAACTGGCAACGTGACTACCTTTCAGTAAACTTCCCACACAGTCCTTGCCAATCGAGGCAGTCAGAGGAGAGTACCTGCTGGATGCCACAGGCGGGGCCTCCACCTTCGACATGGCCTCCCTCCTGGTGTGTTGTGTGTCCCCCACACACTCCCTAGTGAATGAGTGAAGGGGGGCCACCTTCTGCTGCACGTAGAGCGAGGATCCATGGTGGAGAAAGGGCTTCCTAAAGATGAGCGTCATGCTGAGTTCTGACGAGAGACCCTGAGCCCGCCAGAATCGGGCCCAACCTGCTGTTCTAGAAGTCAACGACTGTTAGTTGGCTCAGGCAGGAATTTGGCACCCTCTGGGTTATTGGGACATAAAGATGAGGAACCCCAGAGAACCGGAGTGAGGACTGGTTGCTCTGCAGACCAGACTCACTCTCTACAGCAGCAGCTCGGCTTTCTCAGGGGGCCTGAGGACGGGAGACTTTGTCAGCCACAGTGGAGCCACCCTCTTCCCCCGGGTCAGTGCTCTCCCTCTCTCCAGGGGCCTCCGGATGTTTCCAGGGTGCCAGCCAGAACTTATCCATTCCTCCAGCTGTCCACCGACGGGGGGCCCACCACACACAGCAGCACACTGCACCGCACCACACCGCACCACACCGCAGCACCCCTCACAATACCATACAACACCTCCCTAACCCTCAAACGACATACCACAACTCACCACAACTCACCATACCTCACCGCACAGCACCACATAACACAACACCACACAACACCTCGTAACACATCTCCACACAATACCTTACCACACCTCACAACACCTCACAGTACCACACCTTACCACAACTCACCACATAACACATCAGCACACAACACGTTGTAACACATCACCATACCTCACCGCACCGCACCGCACCACAGCACACTCACAGTACCACAGCACACCACACCACACATCAGCCCCCACCCTGTACCTCTTCCAACCCCAGCCCAGCGGTGCACTACCTGTGAGTCCATGCTGGGACCACCAGGGTTCCCCAGGAGGGGGTGATGGCAATCCACCCAGCTGGAGGAAGAAACAAATGTTTGTTTGGACAATTTGCATCCGCTCCTTCATACTACTTCTTCAAACTGGATAAAAGAGAACTCTGTATAATATACACAGAAACTCCTGTTACTGGCGCAATCTTAAATATTTATACTGCGTACAAACAATGCCAAGGAATTCCCTCCAAGCCATATATTGACTTAATAAACATGGGGCCATTAGGTAGTGTTTGTCTTAGTTATACATGACAAGTTATTGATTATAGTAGAGTGAAATCTGAAGGCCAGGATTTTGCAAGATCAAGATTTTTATATACAACATGCTGTTGGATGTGGCGGCCATGATCAGCTGGGAGGCTGATGCACTGCACTGTTAATCTCAGAGGCCACAGATGTGCAGACTTCAGGAACCTGGGGCCTCCCTCTGCAGCTGGACATGGAGCAGCCCAGCCTCGTGTGTGTGATGGGTGCCTCCTGTCCTGCGGCAGGATTCACCTCGCACACTGGGGCTGCTGAGGGACCCTGAAGCACCACCTCCCACGTGTCCCCCATCAGTGACTTTCTGGATTCTTCACAGAAAGAATGGGGACAGAACAGCTCCTCTGCTCTGCACGCCCCACCCCCGGCCAACTGCACCCTCAGTACCATTTCCCCTGCAAATTCCCGTATCTTTAAGAATAAAAAGAAAGCAAGCACAGCTTAGCTTCTTCCCACAAAAACGTTCAGATATTTCTGAAGTACATGTTTCATTTTAATATTATTTATCTCTGGGAATAAAGAATAGCCCCCAACAAGCCAAGAGAAAAAACAAACGCCTTCTCACTCTCCAGTCCCACTTATAAAGTGGTCTCCCAGACGCCTCATGCCACCTCCAGGTTCTTAGGTGCTGGGTGACAGGGCTCGCAGGCTGTTGATTTTCGAAGTAGGTTCACACGGCCCTACTGCACGGTAGGTTCTGGAGAAATGTGAACGGATGACGGCAAAGCGTCTCAGTGAGGAACACAGGGGCAGGAAGAAATAAATGCACGTAGGTGAAAGTGCCTGGATTAAAACAATCTGTGACAACCGGCCTCTTCTGATCTTGCTCACCGAACGTGAGGACTTTGGCTTGCAGCTGGGGGAGACGTGTGTGCATGCGCGATCGAACACGACCACACCCTAGCACCCCAGGAGCCCTGGGGGCTGTCCTGTCCTGCGGGCTTTGGGGGCAGCCACGAAGTCTGCTCCTCACGGAGCATGTCCGTGCCTCCGCCCGTCACCATCTGACCCAATGGGTGTTGCGCCTGCTCGCCAAGGCCCCGCTGTGCGCGTCCCGGAACTGGCTGTGATGGGATCACTTCCACCTCGGAAAGTGACAAATGTTTTAAATCAAGGCTCTGTCTCCCTTTCAGACAGCAGGCTGTTGAACACTTACTAGCTCCTCACTGCATCTGACTGCTTGTCTTCCCAACCATGGAGTCATTTTCCTCTGCAACCATCCATTTAATCCAACCGTTACGGTAAGGCGGATCTGCTTGAAAATGATCAGGGGAAGCCGGGGAACTGGGCAGAGCAGGAACTGACTGACACGGGACCCAGGCAGAGGGCTCCGAGGGCAGAATCCCACCGGAGTTTTATGATTTTTCCTTCTCCATTTATTTATAGCTGCTCGTCCACACCTAATTGACGTGAGTTTTCAGTGAATTTTCCCCTTGCGGTCTTTTCAAAGCGTTCATCTTAGGTTTTTGTGGACAGAATAACTCTATTTTAGTGCACGTATTGGATCAGAATGAAGCTTACCTAATTAAATTATGCAGTTATACCAGCAAGCCTGACTGCAACAAATCTCGGTGCTCTCGCTGCGCACATAGCGAGGCTGGTGGGACAGAGTGTGCGTCCCCTTGGGCGAGGAAGGCCTGCTGGGCTCCGGCGACCGGGACACGAAAGCCTCTGTGGCCGCGTTAGGGCCTGCGACCTGCTCCAGGCTCTCCTCTGCTTTCTTGGGATCCCTTGGGCACTTTCTTAGCTCTGGGAGAACCTCCCTCCACGGAGCCGCAGTCTGCCAAGCCTCACACTCTCCTACAAAGCTCGTGAGTTGCTGGGAGGGAGGTGCGTGAGTGTGAGCTGCTGAGAGCACCTGGGGCCAGGTGCCTGCGCGCCCCAGCTTCAGAAACAGTTTGCGGCCCACAGAGGAGCCCCGCCTTCCCCAGCGAAGGGAGGGGGCCCACACTGGGCCGGCTGGAAAGGCTCCCCGGACTCTTAAAGTTGAATGATACCAGGAAAGAGAAATTAAGTCTTGGGTGGATTTACTCTAATGTCAAGGGGGCCCAAAGTAAGTACAAAAGGAGGCGCGTGCAGTATACACCTTAATCCTGGAAGGTTACAAACTGAGTCCACAAGCTGTTAAATAAAATATTCCTGTCTTTCTACATTGAGAACTAGAAATTCACAGAGAATATTAAAGATGTGTAAAACTGTGGTTATTATTTGATAAAAACTGGCAAAATATCAAAGACAACTGAATTCAATTATTATTGTGTATGTTTGGGTAATCTGTTGATGGGTTGTTAATGTTTCAATTATATAAAACTAAAGGCATACAAAATTCATGAGGTCATATAGTTTGTCAAAACGATGTTGTTAAAAATCGAGATTTTCCTATTTATATTCTATTGCCATTAAAGATCTAATCTATGATCAAAAAGTGTACTTCCATTTATAATGTCCAAAATTGAGTACATAAACACCAAAAAAGAAATTAAATATAAAGAAACAAAAAATTTTAAGTTCTTCTGAATATGCAAAATTATACTGTAAAAATAGAGGCAATGCAAATTAATCATAATTAATATCAAAATTTAGATTCAAATTTATTTAACTAAAGCTACATTTTAATTTAATTTTTAAAAATTTCAATTAGATCTTATTAAATGTTTTGGAAAATAAAACTTCATAATTAGCCATCCAGAATTGCCCATCTAGTGGCCAAAGTGTTGGTATCATGCTTCATTCATGTGGCCCTAGAACTACGGATTTGAGTACCAAATTGTTTATCTTGCCTCCTGATCCTTGGCTGTCCCGTGAATTGTAGTAAACACGGAACCAATTCCTGAGTAGGTCATTCCGGAACCAAAAACAGAACCCAGAAGAACAAGGAGATGGATTCTTGGTGCTACCGACAAATAACATTCTGCTACGTAGGGATCTACTGTTTTCGGCGATATCCAAGTGGACAGACCTAACACCTTCATTTTTCTTTTCTTTCACCCGACTTTTTCTGCAGCTTCAATCAGTACTTCCCCAACCACCTGGGGTGAAGACTAGAGTTTTCAAAATCTTATTTTCTATTTGTTGTTCGCTTTTGAAAAGTACAATAAAATGAGTTCCTAGGAAAATGAAATAAAAAAGAAATGCAAGCTCCCGTTATTTGTCGGCTTTGATAGACATAAAAGTGCCTTCTCAAGTGTCCGAAGCCATTCCCCAGGGTCTGCTCTCAGTATCCGTGGTTCTCTGCCATGGTCCAGTGGGCAGTGTCCACCCTGTGGTGGGACGCAGCCGCCTTCATGCGGGCCACGGGGTGGCTGCTCCGGGCCTTCAGCCTGTTCGCGAGGGAGCGGGTTTCTAGGGTTTGGGTTGTGTTGGTCTCGACCCTCAGTGACACAGGCGGCCACGTTCTTCCACACACATATGTCCGGTCCCGAGTTCGTGACCTGTGGAACCCCCACCCAAGTCGCAGGCTCCTGCCCATGCCGGCACCCCATATATCTGTGGGGTCTCCCTGCCCCTCTCTAGCCTTTGGCCACTGGCTTCCCTGTGTCCCTCGGAAGCTGCCTTTGTGTTGAAAGCTCTGGCACATGGGACTGCACCCCACGTGACCCTACACGGACAGGGGGGTGGGGCGGGGATGTGACATGCCGCTCGTTCACAGCTGGGCGGCCCTGCGCCAGGCAGGCCTCATGTTCTCAAGCAGGAGAGATGCCCACTCTGAGCCACCTTCCCTGGCTGTCCATGCCTTCCTGGGAAGTGTGGCCCGTGTCCCCACCCAGGGCGGGGTCCTCCGGGTCACTCCAAGCTGGCATTTTCATTTCACTTCTGCCGATGAATCTCACTAGAAAGATGCTCTCCTCCTGCACAGTGGTTCAGAGTGAGAAAGCCCAGAGGTGCAGTCACTTTTTGTAAACCACACTTCCATCTACAAGAGTGAGTACACGTTTGCCTGCGCCTTTTAGGGAATGGGCGCTCTCGTTTCCAGGGCATAGACAGCACGAAACCACCAGGAGTGCCCGCGCCATGGATGGGTTTGGAATGTAGAGCGTCTGCGGCCCGGCGTGGAGAACACCCACTTCCTCTTTGGAGTCAACGCTGCTCCGAGTGGTGTCTGGGGTCCAGCTTGCTGAAAACCCAGCAGAGGTAACGGTTTCATCGGCATGTACTTGAAGACAAGGTGCCTGGCTGAGCCACTGGGTGTGGCAGATTTCTGCAGGCACGCATTGTCTCTGGCTGACGGGGAGGGGCAGACAGTGAGGAAGGGACCGTCTTATTCCGGCACCAGCTCCCTCCACCTACGCTGTGAATCCGAGGCCACCTGAGCGTCCTGCCGCCTGTGCTCTTCGGCCCCCACTCAGGATCCATGCCAGCATCCTGCCCTCATGTGACCCGAGGAATTCCTGCCCCTCCTCCTGACAAGGGGCGGCCATGAAGGACAGAGAAATGGTGTCTCTACATTGGCATCTTTTTGTATATGCTAGTGGAAAAATGTAGCTTGTATTTAAAATAAAAGAAGCATGTTTTCTCAGAACTGGGAAAAAAATCCCCAGATGGCATTGCCCAGATGCACAAATACCCGTTATGTGTTTTAAGCCTGTTCCCTGGTATGCTTCCTAGAAATGAAGCTTGGGCTCTGGCGCCGAGCAGACCTGGTCGGAAGCCTACAGTGTTCCCAGGCTGGTGCTATGATCTTGGGGACCACTCATTTCGAGTCCTTGGTCCTGGGGTGGGCTGTGTCTGCACTGGCCGCGCAGCGGGTGGGGGTGACGGGGCCTTGCACTCAGGTCTCTGCCCCGACTGATGAGCTAAGGGACAGCAGGCTGGACGCTTCACTCTGGGTTTTCCTTTGCTGAATGGGGTCACTCCATTGCAGAGTATTTGGGAGGATTCTACACAGAAATGTGTGCAGAATGGGACCTCAACACAGGGTCGAGGCCCTGATGGAGACGGGGAGGGAAGACCTGAGGGTCTCTTTATGGTGATAGGGAAGCTCAAGCACATAGCGCTCACTAAGTCCTTCTCCCCTTTCTCTCCACCTGGTTAAACGCCCAGTTTACGGGCAGGGGTCCCCAGGCCTGACGCTCTCAAGACTAACCACCAATTATTTATAACCTACAAATACCTCCTGGATTTCCCATGCTCAAATGCACGTGGAAAGTCATTCTTAATTGTTTTAATAAATGTTTATTGCATGCCTGGTGTGCGCTAGGACCTGGGGGTATGAAGACAAATAAAAACCGGCTTGTGCACAAATGTCTGACTCCCATGGCGAGTGCTGGTCAGATGCTGTGGGAGAGAGAGGCCCCCAGGAGCTTGCCACTGGCCCACGCCAGTCACTCTGCCCCTGGCCTCTCTCCAGCGGGAACGGTCCTCTCGCGGGGACCCTCGGGGTGACAGTGCCACCAGGAGCATGGGACTGTGAGCAGCGTGACCAGGGTAATAGCCAAGGGATGAAGCCAGAAGCTGCCCCCTTACAGGGGCTCCACGGGCCGAAATATGAACGGTTCCGGAAGCTTTATGCTCCCTGGTGTTTTTTATGAGTTCATAAAGTGAATCTTCTTTCAAAAAAGGATGTGTTTAGGAAGCTAAACTGTTCGCTTTTTTGAAATGAATGATCTATTTTACAGAGCTTAAAAGTATGTCCAGCCCGCCTGCAGTAAATCCTTCCCTGGTCGTAATGGATAATGTAAGCAACGTGGCTGCCACTTAAATGGGGCTGGGGGGCTGGTGGGGGCACAGCCAGCACCGTTTGAAACGCCTCTGTCATTCTAAACAGAAACAGATGTCTGAGCGTAGAAGTCATTCTTCAAACAGTAGATTAAAACATCTGTCAGGAGGGCCTGGAGGGGCCCGGCCAGCAGCAGCCGCCACAGCTGGGCCTGCCAATCACACGCTTCCAGGGGGCGGTGGGTGCACAGAGGGGGCCGGGAGGAAGCTGCATGCCCTGTCCCCTTTCAGTTGCTCTCGATCTCACTGTCAGGATTCAGAGTGTCCTGCTGGCCGGCCCCTTTCCACCGCCCCGCCCCTGTCCACTCCCCCCACCCCTGTATACCTCCCGGCCCCTATCTACCCCCCCAGCCCCTGTCCACCCCCAGCCCCCGTCCACCCCCAGCCCCCGTCCACCCTCAGCCCCCGTCCACCCCCAGCCCCCGTCCACCCCCAGCCCCTGTCCACCCCCAGCCCCTGTCCACCCCCAGCCCCTGTCCACCCCCAACCCTGTCCGGCCCCAGCCCCCCGTCCACCCCCAACCCTGTCCACCCCCAGCCCCCGTCCACCCCCAGCCCCCGTCCACCCCCAGCCCCCGTCCACCCCCAGCCCCCGTCCACCCTCAGCCCCTGTCCACCCCCAGCCCCTGTCCACCCCCAACCCTGTCCACCCCCAACCCTGTCCGGCCCCAGCGCCTGTCCACCCCCAGCCCCCGTCCACCCTCAGCCCCTGTGCCACTGGCCTCCATGACCCTGCCGGCTTCTCTTGGGTCTTTGTGCTCTTTCTTGGTACTCAGGGCCCCCTGTTGCTGAGGCCCTGAACAGACTGCGCTCCTAGTGGGTCTCTGTGTCCCTGGCCTTGTGTGGGGTCCCTGGGGGCTCAGTCCTGAGCACGGTGACCTTCTGGGACAGGGGCCTGGCTTCATCACGTCATGTGCCAGTGTCTTAGAACCACAGGAAAAGACAGCAGGCCCCGCCTGTGGCCCAGCACGAAGGCCAAGATTCAGGGGGTCAGGGCAGGGGTCAGGAAAGACGTGTGTGGGGGTTGCTTGGACCAAAGATGCCCTCCTTTCCCTGTCTCCGGCCCCTCCCCCAACACAGCCCCTCACCGGCCAGTGTGCCCTCGGGCCACGGCGGGAGGTCGGCGGAGGGGCCCTCTGGCCTGAGGGGGACCCTGCAGTCACCGTCTGGGAGGGCGCCTGTGGGCAGGTGGCCTCGAGCGTCAGCACCACGCAGCCTGAGCTGGCCCCGCCCTTACCGGTTTGTGGGAAGTGGTTTCAGGATGTCTCATGGCATCAGAACATTCTGGTTTTATTTTTGTCATATTGTGAACGTCTATTTGTGTAGGAAAAGATACAGGCTTTCTTTTCAGTTTATGATTTCTTCTTTGCTCTTCAAATAATCAGCTGCTGTGCTGCCTTCAGGCCTCTGGACTTGGAGGCCTCAGGCTGATGGGCGGGAGGACGCAGGAGATGTGCCCGGGAGCAGGCCACACCCTGCCCCACACAGACACGCGCAGTGCCGCGTTCAGGGACGAGCCAGCGCGCGGTGTGCGGCCCTGCAGGGGCTGTGGCGGCCCGGTGTCCAGACTCAGGCCCCCCGCGCCCCGACTCGGCCCCCCCCGCGCCCCGACTCGGCCTCCCCCCGCGCCCCGACACGGCCTCCCCCCGCGCCCCGACACGGCCTCCCCCCGCGCCCCGACTCGGCCCCCCGCGCCCCGACACGGCCCCCCGCGCCCCGACTCGGCCCCCCCCGCGCCCCGACACGGCCCCCCGCGCCCCGACTCGGCCTCGGTGCCCCGACTCGGCCTCGGTGCCCCGACTCGGCCTCCCCCCGCGCCCCGACTCGGCCTCCCCCCGCGCCCCGACTCGGCCTCCCCCCGCGCCCCGACACGGCCCCCCGCGCCCCGACTCGGCCCCCCCGCGCCCCGACTCGGCCTCGGTGCCCTGACTCGGCCCTCCCCGTGCCCCGACACAGTCCCCTGTGCCCCTACTCGGCCCCCGTGCCCCCACTCAGGGCCCACACTCCGCTGGGGCTGTTGTACCTGCTGGTCTCGGGCCCCTCCCCAAGCACAGCGGGGTTTACTAGGCTCTGATTTACACCGACGTCCTGGGCCAGCGCTCCTCGGCAGCTCCTTGTCCCCACGGGCCGGGGGCCCCCAGGCGTCTAACACTTTCTTCAGCAGGAGCTGGGTGGTCACTCGGAGGGTCACCCCACCCTGGCTCCTGCGAACCCTCTGTGGTTAAGACTGAAAATCGTGCCCTGACACGCGAAGAGGCCAACATGCTGGTGAGACAGAGAACCAAAGACTCGGGGCTGTGGAGAGAATGTGCCCCCGACGCCTGCCCTCGTTCCCTCCACATGTCCTCTGCTGCTGGCTTCCCCGAGTGGGCTGGAAATGAAACCCAGAGGAGCAGTGGGGTCAGTCTACAACAGCCCCCAGCCCTGGGGAATGTGTTAGGCCATCTTGACAAATGCATAGGGTCCCAAAGAAAGGAGGTGAGAGACCCATTTTACTCCGCACTCAGGCAACTCCTGGAGCATTGTGCTCGGCTGTGGTCAGTACAGAAGGAGGACACGGTCAGTTCCCTGGAGACTGGACTACGTCCTTCTCGTACATCTCAGACACTAGGTCTCCCACACCTAGTGTAGCGTTGGCAAAGGGGTACTCAAACCCTCACTCTTTCATTGATGAAATGTATCCAAAATATGTTTTTGATCATCAGCTATGTGTGGGGCCAAGTTACACGTCCTGAGATACAATCATGGGTAAAAGATTGACGGTGATCCGCTGAGTGAACAATAGGAGCATGTTCAGAGACAGACAGACAGAAACTTACCTTAAGGAATTGGCTCATAAAATTGTCGAGTCTAGCAGGTCTGAAATTTACAGGGCGGGCCAGGAGGCTGGAGACTCAGGAACAGTAGATGCTCGAGTAAGACCTGCAGGAGAGTCCCTTCTTCCTCCCGAGACCTCGGATTTTTGTCTTTTGTCTTCAGCTGCTTGTGTGTGGCCCACTACATGATGGAGGGTCATCTGCTTTGCTCCAAGTTGACTGATTTAAATATTAATCTCACCTGAAAATACCCTCACAGGGGCATCTAGATGGGTATTTGACCAAACCCTGGCTGCTGCCATCCAGCCAAGTGGAAACATGAACCGGCCACCCCAGGGGTGTAAGAGCTATGGGTAAGTTCACAATAGCTTACGTAGAAAGAACCAGACTCATTCCGTGTGAGTCCAGGAGGTAAACTGGGACCAGGAGTGGAAACCGTGTGCTTCGGGGAGCTCCAAATGTCTGAGAGCAGCTGGTGATGGGGCCTGCAGGGTCTGGGAGTGGCTGTGTATGATCTGTAAAAAGCTCCGCTGGGTTTTGGAGCAGAGGCCATAGACACACCCCGGCCGGCAAAGGCCGCTCAGTCCATGAGAACCAGGCTGTCTGGGGCCGGCATGGCCTGGGGTCCAGAGGAAGAGGAGGAGGGATGGGGCCACGGTGGGGGGTAGGGGCCCCCAGTCTCCCTCCTGATGCCTGCACAGAAGACGGAATCGTGTCTCACGACAACCGCAGAGGGACTCAGTAGGAAAGGGAGCCCCCGAGAAATCCAGGGCAACAGTTCGGGGCACCCCACCTCCACCACCTCCCCCCTAGTCCTTGTCTCCCTCGTGGGCAAGGGGCAGCGCCCGCATAGCACGGTCACCTGTCACTGTGGGCTGCAGGCCGCTTTCCACGCCCGCCTTCTCGGGGTGCGTGGATCCCACCGTCAGTCACTGCCAAGGTGTGGACAGAGCAGCCAGAGCAGGGGTCTGGAGGCGTCGTGGCCGAGTCAGACGCATTCATTCTACCCGGGGCAGCTGTGCCGGGCCTAGAGCCTCCTGGAGGAGCTCGTGGAGGGGAGGGAGGGCGCTGTCCGAGGCTCCTCAAAGAGCAGGGCAGTCTAGCCCGAATACCTAGCAGGGGGCCTCCAGGCCTGGGGCCCTGACCGGGCATGGCTGGGTCTGGGAGCCTCCAGGCATGAGCTCGAGCTTGAGGGTTCTGTGGAACAGCTTCAGCCTGAGCATCCTCTGGGGCCACAGCTCTACTCCTGTTCTGGGCGAACGCCTGCCCAGCTCTGAGCTCTGGCCTGGGTCCTGCGGTTGGCTGTGCTGACCATGCGGATGGGGGACTGCACAGGCCGGCCCCTTGTGCCCCCAGGTGGCCAGTGTGGCGGCCACAACCTCAGGCCCCAGGCACAGGCCCTTGCTGTAGACAGCAGCCCCACTCCATCCTGTGAGCCCCCACACCAGCGTCGCTGGGCACCACCCCAGCCCCTGCCTCCTGTGCACCCCCAGTCCTGGGACCCTGCTCCAGCAGGACCGCCCCCTCACACTGGCGGTCTCAGCTCTGTCCAACCCTGTGCACTCCGGCACTCAGGGCTGCTACCTGAGCACAGGACCAAACAGAAGGCTTTCCTCCCATCTCACGTGTCCTACCTCTTTCTTGCCTTTGCAGAAAACAAAATGCAACACCCAAGCTGTGGCCCCCACTTCCCTGGGATTCTCTCCTCCACATGCAGCTATGGGATCCTTCTGTGCCGTCCACCAAAACCACTCTGGGTAAACCACCACGGTTCCTTATTGCCAACCCTGTGGCTCCTTTCTCACTCCCCAGCAGCAAACGCCTTCCCTGTGTGGCCATCAGGACAACAGAAGCCACCTTGGATGTTTGGAGATTCCTTTTGTAGGGAATTACTTACAGAAGTCCTAGCAAAGCTGGGAGCCGGTGCAGAAGGCAGAGGGCCCAGGGACGGGCAACAATGGGGAGCCCTGGTGCCCTTGGTGGGTGTCCCAGAGCCAGGGGCCCACTGCAGGGACCCAACCCCAGGGGCTTACCACCCCCAGCGACCCATCTACAGGGACCCACCACCCCCAGGGGCCCACCCCCAGAGACCCACCACCCCTGGGTGCCCACTCTAGGAGCCCACCCTCAGGGACCCAACCCCAGGGGCTTACCACCCCCCAGAGGTCCACTCTAGGAGCCCACCCCCAAGGGTCTACCCCCAGAGGCCCACCGGAGACTGGTAACGCCACCAGCAGCTTACAGCCCCACTGATGCCCCCGAGTGGGCTTGCATGCTGCACGCTGTCCACTTTCTGACCTTTGTGGTGTCTGCCCTGGCTTGCTGCCAGGCAGGGGCCCGGTGAAAGGCACTTCCAGGATCAGACCCTGTGACCGGGGCTTAGAGTGGAGGGTATGTGACCGCAGCGGCAGCAGACAAGTCCCCTCCTTCCCCGGGCACACGCACAGCCCCCCGACAGGGGTTCTGGGGTTAGGGTCCCCTCCTCATCCCTTCATGGCAAGCGTGTGTTTGCAGTCTCTGACCCGACTCTGGCCAGGCCACACATTTCAGGCCAATATAATCAAAGTTCCTTCTCTCTGGGACTGTACCTTCTCTGAGTGCGCTGCACCCTGCTGCCCGTCAGGAACGAGGGCCCCATCCCTCCTTCTGGCTTCTCTGCTCCCCTCCTCACCTGCACAATCCTGAAACCCACTAGCCCCCAGCTCTCCCCAGCCTCCCCCCCGCTGATGCAGGCCACCCTGCCCTCCTGGTCTGTCCTGATGCCTCCCATGTCTGCTCTGTGGCCAGCCATGCACCCAATGCCATCACACCACTCCTTCGCTCAGAACGCCTCCGTGGGCCACGTTCTGGTTCTCAAGGTAAACGCTAACACACAGGCGGTGGCCCTGCTGCGTCTGCCGTGTCTCCTCGCCCAAGGGCCTCTTTAGTCTACACCCCAGCCACACTGAGCACCTCCTAGTTCCTCGAACCAGCTGTGCTGCCTCCAGCCCCAGCATCTTCTCCGGATGGCCCTTGCCAATCCCTGGTCTCGGTCTGGCTAACTAATTCTCCTCATCTGTCCACGCCCAGAAATCCCTTCCTGCAAGAACCTTCTGGGCCCCCAGCTCTGCGCATGTCCTTCTGTGGGAATTCACGGCTCCGAGGGACCCGCGTCCCTAAACAGCTGAGCACCCCGCCACACCAGCACGCCGTGGGCAGCCTCTGGGCATCTCTTAGCTCCTGAGGCCCTGCACCTGCACCCAGCACTGGCGTGGGGCAGGTGGTCAGCCAGTCGTTTTGAATTTTAAACTAGTAAATGAATGTTGAGGAGAATTTAGTCCACGTTACCTGGAGGAATAAAGGATTTTAGTCTTGTCTTGCTCTGTTTTGAGAAGAGCTCACTAAGGGGTCCAGCATGGGTACCGCCTCCTCCACAGGCTTTCCTTAACTCCTGGACTCGCCTCCCTCCCCAGGCTTCCAGGCACCCCTCACACAAGCCCCAGGATGCGGCCCAAGTTGTCTGGAAGATAGGAATCTATCAGGGCTCCATGTCTGTCTGTCTGCTGTCCGTCTATCATCTATGTGTCTACCTATCATCTGTCTGTCTGTCTACCATCATTAGTCTTATTTTTGCTGTTACAATCATCAATCTATCTAAAACCTGCTCTTCTCCGAGAGTCCTTGGAACGAAGGGAGGGTGTGTTGCTCATTCCGAACCGCCAGTGTCTCACAAAAGCAGGTAATCATGTGTGTTTGCGATGTTCAGCAAACACACGGTTGATCCTGAACCCTTAGGGGCTGCCGGGTCCGAGGCGTTGTATTTGATGCACATCCTCCCAGGAGGCTTGACCACACCTGCAGGTGGGACTCGGGAGCTATCTGGCTGTCAGCAGGCCCCAGAAAGAGAACGATCTTCAGAGTGGGCATCCTGCCAGGACCGCGGGGCCCTGGCGGACACAGTCCGGAATGTGACGGACGAATGACCCAGGTGACAGTGAAACGCCCTCCAAAATGGAGATTGCATGATTCCCTCTCACCGGAAAGAGAGGGAGTGTGTCCCGCCGCACCAGGGGCGGCACGACCTTGGCCACTGCTGCCAGTCCCTCCTGGCCTCCCACCCCCAGGCCACACACCCGTCCGGGGCCTCCAGGCGTGCTGCAGCGTGGTGCAGGGCTGTGGGGCCGAGTGCCACAGCCGTGGCCGACACCGCACTTCACGGTTTGTGTGGGCCTCCCCGTTGCCCTGCGCCGGAGGACGCACAGGACACTTGGCACAATTTCCCGCTGAGGCAACAAGCTCAGAAAGGCGTCGGCTGCCGGAAGAGCGCGGGCCGGTGCGGGGGGAGGCATCGGGGCGGCCCCCGTGCCCTCCCCCTGCGCCTCGTGCCCTGGCCTGACCTTTCCAGACCAGGAGGATGCAGCATCCGTCAGGTCAGGGTGGTGACAAGCTGTGGCTGTGTTCGGGGCCCTCGCCGAGAGGCGGGTTTCTGAGAGCCGGCTTCCTGTCTTCAGACACTCGGCCCAGCCTGGGGGGCACAGCTGTGGTTGTTCAGCCGGCGATAAAAAGGGCAAACAATGGGGGGAAGTGCCCATTGACCTGCTTTTTTTCTTAGTTATCACTGAAAAAATACCCTCCGAGCCCGCGGGGAATGCCCGGGGAGGCTGGGGCCTGGAGTGGGCTGGGGACGCCAGCGCACTCCAGGCCTGCTCACGGAGCCCGCTCTGTGCTCGGAGCCTCCACACAGGCCCAGGCGGGAGGGATGTGTGCGGAACAAGCCGGCTTCGAGCCGGGGACCACTCTGGTTTTATCTCTGTGACCCTCTGTGGAAACACTTTTTCTCCGGGAAGGCCTTACTTTGGTTCTCCCATCCAGGCAGCTTCCCAGAGCCCCACTTAATGTGCCCCAGACCCCAGGATTGGGTGGTCCTGTCCGCTGTCGATATCCTGGGGGCCACACGTACGAAGGACACGCCTCTCCTCCCTCCCTCCGACCACCGCAGGTCATCCCGCGAGGGTTTCCAGGGGCAGCCCGCATCCCGCACCCAGAGCCTGCCCCCACCCCAGGCAGACCAGCTCTTCTGTCTCTCTGGTGCTGCCTGGGGTATTGGGGGCCCAGAGCTGCTGCTTGGGGGCTGGCACACCACCCAGCCTTGGGCCCGGGTCCGCTAGGTGCTGGGTTCCCAGGGGCCCTGCGCTTACCCCTTTACTGATGTGGATGCCCAGGGCGAGCTGCAGCAGGTGCTACGGGGTGTGTGCGGGTGACAGTGATGACGAGTGGAAGCTGGAGGGGTCGTGGCTCAAGGGCTCCTCTCTCTCCTGGGCAGAAAGGGCAGCTTGGGTTTCACTGTATTTAGGATAAAATCGGGCTCCTTCCAGGCCTGCAAAGCCCCAAGGCCACCCCAGCTTCACTGCTGGCCGAGGCTACAGACGCTCGGCCTTGTCTGTGGCAGGACTCTGAGCTCGTCCCACCCGGGGACTTGGCGGAAGCCACCCCTGCCCGGCTGCTCTGGATGCACTGTTCACACAGCGGCTCGAGCCTCATCAAGGTCCCGGGCCTCACGCCACTTCGTCATTGGCCCACCCAGGCCTCTCTGTCCTCGTGCCCACCGGAGTCAGACTCTGCAGAGGAGGGGCTGCCGAGCCCTCCTGTCCGGCTCTGTCCCCGCACCCCGAGCCCCGCTGTGGTGTGCATCTCACAAGAGGTGCTCAGAAATCAGCCAGTGATTCGGGGGGTGTTCGCAGGTCTGGAGTTTTGGGGCCAGGGTCGTGGGAGGAGGACGGAGGGATGACCCCTGACCTCCCTCTGCCACGGGAAGCCCTGGTGCCCCCCTGTTCAGGCGGCGGCGGGGTTGGGTCTGGGAGCTGGGAGCAGGGTGGTGAGGCCCACATCGCTGCCCTGAGCTTGCATCGCAGCACACGCTGCCTCACGTCCCCGGTGAATGTGAGGGCCACGGCCCCAGGCAGTGCGACCTCCTCTGGGACAGCGAGGGCTGTCGTGAACCGCGGCTCCATGACCCTGGAGCAGGCCTGGCCTGGAGCAGACTGTCGGCGAGTGGCTGCTGAGTGAAGGAGGACCAGACAGAGCAACAGAGCCTCTCACAGAAGAGCAGACTCACGGTCGCAGCCGAGGGAGCGGGTGCCCAGAGCACGCCCTGCACATCCTTGCTCCTTCTGGTCTGGTTCCGGGAAGGCGATAGGTGCATGTCCCAGATGGCTGCGGGGCCCCGGGCATGTGAGCTCACGAGGTGCTCCCCGGAGGGCGTGGGGACACAGCTCTGGGGCCCCGCAGCCGCGGCCCCCTCCTCCTCCGGTCACCCGGACACCAGCGCAGGTGCAGCTCGAAGGGTCCCAGGCAGCTGACCCGAAACAAGGAGGTCCACCGGGCGGCCTGGCCCTCTGGGAGCAGCGTCTTCCCAGGCGGGTCGCTGCCGAGGAGTCCGTGACCCTTCTGCTAACGTCTGCTCTGTGGACGGCTGAGCTAGGAGCTTCAAGCCGCGGCCCTGGAAGCTGAGGGCCATCCCCATGGAGATCAGGAGCAGAGGGGGAGCCCTAGCCCCACGCCCCAGGGCGGGGAGTCCCGCCAACACGCAGGAGCAGCATGGTTTCAGCCCGGGGAGAACCTGGTGTGGAACCACGCTGCGTGGAGGACAGGCTGCTGTCCTGCAGGCCCCTGCGACCACGGTGCCGGCCCTAGTGGCCTGGGGCAGACGCAGGGCCCCAGGGTGGCTCTGCTCCCCGCTCTTTCCCCCGGGTTCTGGGGATGAGAGGGCAAGTCTGACACTGCCCAGGGTGCGCTGAGCTCCAGCAGGTGCCGGGGGTGCTGTGAACCCCGCAGGAAGTGGCCACACGCCCTGCCCTTTGGTTGTTCCATCAGCAACTTGCTGAATAAGGACCGGATGGGGTGGTGAGCCCTGAGCCCACTGCACACTCTTCACCAGGAACCACTGAAAACGTGCGTGTTTGTGAGCAGCTTCAGCCAGTTTGCAATTTATCTTGGTTTTAACCCAAACAGGCTGCAGACCAAGACAAACACTCTTTGATGTAATCAACGTGTGACTCAGGCCCTTTGCAGGATGGTTCCTGTGCTGAGGGAACAAAAAAAAAAGGCCTTGAAAAGTTGCCAGTGGAAAAGCGTGTGTCACAGCCTAAGGTCTCCACACCCTGCCCTGGGCAGCCTGCAGTGTGGACGTCCGTGTCCTCCCGGGGGGCAGCCTGCAGTGTGGACGTCCGTGTCCTTCTGGGGCTGCAGGGAAGACATCTGTGTCGGTCACTCTGTGATCAGGAAGTGGTCTGCACGATGTGTCACCTGAAGCAAACGCATTCAGGGTCTCGTAAGGCAGGTTGGAGCCAGGCGGGAGCTCCTTCGGACGTGAGTCCGGAGCCTCCAGGTGGTGTGGCCTCACACGCCCGCTCGTCCCGGTGTCCTTCAGGAGACTTATTCCCCGTGGCTCCAGTTCTGCTGTCCTCAATCCTGAGATCATTCTCATGGACTTTTTTCTTCTAGTGACCAGACGTTCCTTTCTTTCCTGCACAGACTGAGCAATTTGAAACCCCCAAAGGTTTGTGGAGCCTTGGGCCTGGCCGAGTCGTTTCTCCTCTAGGGTGGACCCCACTGCATGGGGCGCCAAAATCTTTGGAGGACTCCTCCCCGAGGCTGCGTGTGCACCTCCCTCTGGGCAGTTGTGCTCTGAGGCTGGTGGAGCCTCAAGGGAGGAAAGGGTCTGTTCCCACCACACACCCCTGAGCCTGTTCCCTTGGAAGCCCAGCCCAGGAAGACAGTCCCCAGGGCCACCGGTGGCTGTCCGATTCTCACTTCAGCTGCAGATCCAGACTTGCCTTTCCAGCACTTTCCGAGTGCCAGGACCTTTCACAGGCATTGGACATGTCATGGTCGACAAGCAGCGCCTTTCCTCCTGGAGCAAAGTGTCCAGTTAAAGAGACAGATGTGAACCCCACAGACACAAAGGTCATCTATGTGTTGGCTGGGACAGGTGCAGGTGTGCAGCTTGGGCCCTTGATTAGTGTCCGTCTCACGTAACAAAGAGAACGAGCTGCAGAGAAGGTGCCTCACCGGCACCTTCAAAGCCCAGAGGCCGAGGGCCAGGCTGGAGTGGACCTCTGGGAATAGGGGGGCTGTGCCGTGAGGGTCCCAGGGCGGACGGTCCATCTTTTAACCAGAGTGCTGTGGTTTCCAGACAGAATAACTTGCCTGAGCTTGGACCGTTGGAAGAATCTAGGCCTGCTGGTCAAACTGCCTCACGGAAAGGATTTTGCCTCAGAAATGGGTTTGCCCACCCCCCTATCCTGAGGGTATCGTCATTGTGTCCTGACCAGACAACAGTGACCCTGAGCTCCGGGCATCGCCCGCTGCATGGTCCCAAACCGTGGCCAGGACGAAGGCAGGTGAGGCTCAGGCCGCAATCTGTGTGGAGAGAAGCCTTTGCGGGTGGAATCTGCAGGAGGGGCAGATGGCGTCCCTGCCCCCAGCCCAGAGCCAACATTGTTGGGAGCGCAGCCAGAACCCGGCAGGCCCCACTGGTTCCCCCGGCCCTGCTCCAGGCTGAGTCCCTGAGGCCCCCTCACGGCCAGACCGCTGGCTCTCCCTGGAAGGGGCAGGGCCCCCCGCCCCCGT